>NC_051158.1:103795816-103820826 GCF_013339745.2 Dermacentor silvarum | reverse complement strand
AAAGATATCAACAGCGGTGTGAATTAACACCCGTTCCTCTAACCATACATCGACAAAGCGAGGCCGCAAGGGCAACCGTGTTATTTGTAAATATGGGCAATATCTAGACTTTAAGCAATGTCATACAGCGTTACACATTTATTACAGGATATTGTAAACAGCATTTTTTGATAACGCAGCTACATTGTGCTGATTTAGGTGTTCACTTTCTATGTACTTTAATGTTGGATTAACCGTGCAAGGACAAAATAGGGGACCCACGAGAACAGAGCTCTATTGTCTGTTATGCCCTATCTGGCGTCCTTAAGCTATTGACCAAAGTTGAATGCACGTTTTACCTATAAAACTAATGTAACACCACTCCCAATTTCAGAGTAGCCACATCGACATGGTGTAATACAATGTTGCGCGCCTGGCAACTGTGAATCACATTATTCAAGATATCAACAGCGGTGTGAATGAACACCCGTTCCTCTAACCATACATCGACAAAGCGAGGCCGCAAGGGCGAACGTGTTATTGGTAAATATTGGCAATATCTAGACTTTAAGAAATGTCATACAGCGTTACAAATTTATTTACAGGATATTGTAAAACTGCATTTTTTGATAACGCAGCTACATTGCGCTGATTTAGATGTTCACTATCTATGTACTTTAATGTTGGGTTAACCGTGCAAGGACAAAGTAGGGGACTGACGAGAACAGAGCTCTATTGTCTGTTATGCCCTCTCTGGCGTCCTTAAGCTATTGACCAAAGTTGAATGCATGTTTTACTTATAAACCTAATGTAACACCACTCCCAATTTCAGAGTAGCCACATCGACATGGTGTAATACAATGTTGCGCGCCTGGCAACTGTGAATCACATTATTCAAGATATCAACAGCGGTGTGAATGAACACCCGTTCCTCTAACCATACATCGAAAAAGCGAGGCCGCAAGGGCGAACGTGTTATTTGTAAATATTGGCAATATCTAGACTTTAAGAAATGTCATACAGCGTTACACATTTATTTACAGGATATTGTAAAACAGCATTTTTTGATAACGCAGCTACATTGCGCTGATTTAGATGTTCACTTTTTGTGTACTTTAATGTTTGGTTAACCGTGCAAGGACAAAATACGGGACCCACGAGAACAGAGCTCTATTGTCTGTTATGCCCTCTCTGGCGTCCTTAAGCTATCTACCAAAGTTGAATGCACGTTTTACCTATAAAACTAATGTAACACCACTCCCAATTTCAGAGTAGCCACATCGACATGGTGTAATACAATGTTGCGCGCCAGGCAACTGTGAATCACATTATTCAAGATATCAACAGCGGTGTGAATGAACACCCGATGCTCTAATCATACATCGACAAAGCAACGCCGCAAGGGCGAACGTGTTATTGGTAAATATTGGCAATATCTAGACTTTAAGAAACGTCATACAGCGTTACAAATTTATTTACAGGATATTGTAAAACAGCATTTTTTGATAACGCAGCTACATTGCGCTGATTTAGATGTTCACTTTCTGTGTACTTTAATGTTGGGTTAACCGTGCAAGGACAAAATACGGGACCCACGAGAACAGAGCTCTATTGTCTGTTATGCCCTCTCTGGCGTCCTTAAGCTATTGACCAAAGTTGAATGCATGTTTTACTTATAAACTTAATGTAACACCACTCCCAATTAAGAGTAGCCACATCGACATGGTGTAATACAATGTTGCGCGCCTGGCAACTGTGAATCACATTATTCAAGATATCAACAGCGGTGTGAATGAACACCCGTTCCTCTAACCATACATCGACAAAGCGAGGCCGCAAGGGCAACCGTGTTATTTGTAAATATGGGCAATATCTAGACTTTAAGCAATGTCATACAGCGTTACACATTTATTTACAGGATATTGTAAACAGCATTTTTTGATAACGCAGCTACATTGTGCTGATTTAGGTGTTCACTTTCTATGTACTTTAATGTTGGATTAACCGTGCAAGGACAAAATAGGGGACCCACGAGAACAGAGCTCTATTGTCTGTTATGCCCTCTCTGGCGTCCTTAAGCTATTGACCAAAGTTGAATGCACGTTTTACCTATAAAACTAATGTAACACCACTCCCAATTTCAGAGTAGCCACATCGACATGGTGTAATACAATTTTGCGCGCCTGGCAACTGTGAATCACATTATTCAAGATATCAACAGCGGTGTGAATTAACACCCGTTCCTCTAACCATACATCGACAAAGCGAGGCCGCAAGGGCAACCGTGTTATTTGTAAATATGGGCAATATCTAGACTTTAAGCAATGTCATACAGCGTTACACATTTATTTACAGGATATTGTAAAACAGCATTTTTTGATAACGCAGCTACATTGTGCTGATTTAGGTGTTCACTTTCTATGTACTTTAATGTTGGATTAACCGTGCAAGGACAAAATAGGGGACCCACGAGAACAGAGCTCTATTGTCTGTTATGCCCTATCTGGCGTCCTTAAGCTATTGACCAAAGTTGAATGCACGTTTTACCTATAAAACTAATGTAACACCACTCCCAATTTCAGAGTAGCCACATCGACATGGTGTAATACAATGTTGCGCGCCTGGCAACTGTGAATCACATTATTCAAGATATCAACAGCGGTGTGAATGAACACCCGTTCCTCTAACCATACATCGACAAAGCGAGGCCGCAAGGGCGAACGTGTTATTGGTAAATATTGGCAATATCTAGACTTTAAGAATGTCATACAGCGTTACAAATTTATTTACAGGATATTGTAAAACTGCATTTTTGATAACGCAGCTACATTGCGCTGATTTAGATGTTCACTATCTATGTACTTTAATGTTGGGTTAACCGTGCAAGGACAAAGTAGGGCACTGACGAGAACAGAGCTCTATTGTCTGTTATGCCCTCTCTGGCGTCCTTAAGCTATTGACCAAAGTTGAATGCATGTTTTACTTATAAACCTAATGTAACACCACTCCCAATTTCAGAGTAGCCACATCGACATGGTGTAATACAATGTTGCGCGCCTGGCAACTGTGAATCACATTATTCAAGATATCAACAGCGGTGTGAATGAACACCCGTTCCTCTAACCATACATCGAAAAAGCGAGGCCGCAAGGGCGAACGTGTTATTTGTAAATATTGGCAATATCTAGACTTTAAGAAATGTCATACAGCGTTACACATTTATTTACAGGATATTGTAAAACAGCATTTTTTGATAACGCAGCTACATTGCGCTGATTTAGATGTTCACTTTTTGTGTACTTTAATGTTTGGTTAACCGTGCAAGGACAAAATACGGGACCCACGAGGACAGAGCTCTATTGTCTGTTATGCCCTCTCTGGTGTCCTTAAGCTATCTACCAAAGTTGAATGCACGTTTTACCTATAAAACTAATGTAACACCACTCCCAATTTCAGAGTAGCCACATCGACATGGTGTAATACAATGTTGCGCGCCAGGCAACTGTGAATCACATTATTCAAGATATCAACAGCGGTGTGAATGAACACCCGTTCCTCTAACCATACATCGACAAAGCAACGCCGCAAGGGCGAACGTGTTATTGGTAAATATTGGCAATATCTAGACTTTAAGAAACGTCATACAGCGTTACAAATTTATTTACAGGATATTGTAAAACAGCATTTTTTGATAACGCAGCAACATTGCGCTGATTTAGATGTTCACTTTCTGTGTACTTTAATGTTGGGTTAACCGTGCAAGGACAAAATAGGGGACCGACGAGAACAGAGCTCTATTGTCTGTTATGCCCTCTCTGGCGTCCTTAAGCTATTGACCAAAGTTGAATGCATGTTTTACTTATAAACCTAATGTAACACCACTCCCAATTTAAGAGTAGCCACATCGACATGGTGTAATACAATGTTGCGCGCCTGGCAACTGTGAATCACATTATTCAAGATATCAACAGCGGTGTGAATGAACACCCGTTCCTCTAACCATACATCGACAAAGCGAGGCCGCAAGGGCGAACGTGTTTTGGTAAATATTGGCAATATCTAGACTTTAAGAAATGTCATACAGCGTTACAAATTTATTTACAGGATATTGTAAAACAGCATTTTTTGATAACGCAGCTACATTGCGCTGATTTAGATGTTCACTTTCTGTGTACTTTAATGTTGGGTTAACCGTGCAAGGACAAAATACGGGACCCACGAGAATAGAGCTCTATTGTCTGTTATGCCCTCTCTGGCGTCCTTAATCTATTGACCAAAGTTGAATGCACGTTTTACTTATAGACCTAATGTAACACCTTCAGAGTAGCCACATCGACATGGTGTAATACAATTTTGCGCGCCTGCAAACTGTGAATCACATTATTCAAGATATCAACAGCGGCGTGAATTAACACCCGTTCCTCTAACCATACATCGACAAAGCGAGGCCGCAAGGGCGAACGTGTTATTCGTAAATATTGGCAATATCTAGACTTGAAGAAATGTCATACAGCGTTACAAATTTATTTACAGGATATTGTAAAACAGCATTTTTTGATAACGCAGCAACATTGCGCTGATTTAGATGTTCATTTTCTGTGTACTTTAATGTTGGGTTAACCGTGCAAGGACAAAATAGGGGACCGACGAGAACAGAGCTCTATTGTCTGTTATGCCCTCTCTGGCGTCCTTAAGCTATTGACCAAAGTTGAATGCACGTTTTACCTATAAAACTAATGTAACACCACTCCCAATTTCATAGCAGCCACATCGACATGGTGTAATACAATGTTGCGCGCCAGGCAACTGTGAATCACATTATTCAAGATATCAACAGCGGCGTGAATGAACACCCGTTCCTCTAACCATACATCGACAAAGCAACGCCGCAAGGGCGAACGTGTTATTGGTAAATATTGGCAATATCTAGACTTTAAGAAACGTCATACAGCGTTACAAATTTATTTACAGGATATTGTAAAACAGCATTTTTTGATAACGCAGCAACATTGCGCTGATTTAGATGTTCACATTCTGTGTATTTTAATGCTGGGTTAACCGTGCAAGGACAAAATAGGGGACCGACGAGAACAGAGCTCTATTGTCTGTTATGCCCTCTCTGGCGTCCTTAAGCTATTGACCAAAGTTGAATGCATGTTTTACTTATAAACCTAATGTAACACCACTCCCAATTTAAGAGTAGCCACATCGACATGGTGTAATACAATGTTGCGCGCCTGGCAACTGTGAATCACATTATTCAAGATATCAACAGCGGTGTGAATGAACACCCGTTCCTCTAACCATACATCGACAAAGCGAGGCCGCAAGGGCGAACGTGTTTTGGTAAATATTGGCAATATCTAGACTTTAAGAAATGTCATACAGCGTTACAAATTTATTTACAGGATATTGTAAAACAGCATTTTTTGATAACGCAGCTACATTGCGCTGATTTAGATGTTCACTTTCTGTGTACTTTAATGTTGGGTTAACCGTGCAAGGACAAAATACGGGACCCACGAGAACAGAGCTCTATTGTCTGTTATGCCCTCTCTGGCGTCCTTAATCTATTGACCAAAGTTGAATGCACGTTTTACTTATAGACCTAATGTAACACCTTCAGAGTAGCCACATCGACATGGTGTAATACAATTTTGCGCGCCTGGAAACTGTGAATCACATTATTCAAGATATCAACAGCGGCGTGAATTAACACCCGTTCCTCTAACCATACATCGACAAAGCGAGGCCGCAAGGGCAACCGTGTTATTTGTAAATATGGGCAATATCTAGACTTGAAGAAATGTCATACAGCGTTACACATTTATTTACAGGATATTGTAAAACAGCATTTCTTGATAACGCAGCTACATTGCGCTGATTTAGATGTTCACTTTTTGTGTACTTTAATGTTTGGTTAACCGTGCAAGGACAAAATACGGGACCCACGAGAACAGAGCTCTATTGTCTGTTATGCCCTCTCTGGCGTCCTTAAGCTATCTACCAAAGTTGAATGCACGTTTTACCTATAAAACTAATGTAACACCACTCCCAATTTCAGAGTAGCCACATCGACATGGTGTAATACAATGTTGCGCGCCAGGCAACTGTGAATCACATTATTCAAGATATCAACAGCGGTGTGAATGAACACCCGTTCCTCTAACCATACATCGACAAAGCAACGCCGCAAGGGCGAACGTGTTATTGGTAAATATTGGCAATATCTAGACTTTAAGAAACGTCATACAGCGTTACAAATTTATTTACAGGATATTGTAAAACAGCATTTTTTGATAACGCAGCAACATTGCGCTGATTTAGATGTTCACATTCTGTGTATTTTAATGCTGGGTTAACCGTGCAAGGACAAAATAGGGGACCGACGAGAACAGAGCTCTATTGTCTGTTATGTCCTCTCTGGCGTCCTTAAGCTATTGACCAAAGTTGAATGCATGTTTTACTTATAAACCTAATGTAACACCACTCCCAATTTAAGAGTAGCCACATCGACATGGTGTAATACAATGTTGCGTGCCTGGCAACTGTGAATCACATTATTCAAGATATCAACAGCGGTGTGAATGAACACCCGTTCCTCTAACCATACATCGACAAAGCGAGGCCGCAAGGGCGAACGTGTTTTGGTAAATATTGGCAATATCTAGACTTTAAGAAATGTCATACAGCGTTACAAATTTATTTACAGGATATTGTAAAACAGCATTTTTTGATAACGCAGCTACATTGCGCTGATTTAGATGTTCACTTTCTGTGTACTTTAATGTTGGGTTAACCGTGCAAGGACAAAATACGGGACCCACGAGAACAGAGCTCTATTGTCTGTTATGCCCTCTCTGGCGTCCTTAATCTATTGACCAAAGTTGAATGCACGTTTTACTTATAGACCTAATGTAACACCTTCAGAGTAGCCACATCGACATGGTGTAATACAATTTTGCGCGCCTGGAAACTGTGAATCACATTATTCAAGATATCAACAGCGGCGTGAATTAACACCCGTTCCTCTAACCATACATCGACAAAGCGAGGCCGCAAGGGCGAACGTGTTATTTGTAAATATTGGCAATATCTAGACTTGAAGAAATGTCATACAGCGTTACAAATTTATTTACAGGATATTGTAAAACAGCATTTTTTGATAACGCAGCAACATTGCGCTGATTTAGATGTTCATTTTCTGTGTACTTTAATGTTGGGTTAACCGTGCAAGGACAAAATAGGGGACCGACGAGAACAGAGCTCTATTGTCTGTTATGCCCTCTCTGGCGTCCTTAAGCTATTGACCAAAGTTGAATGCATGTTTTACTTATAAACCTAATGTAACACCACTCCCAATTTCAGAGTAGCCACATCGACATGGTGTAATACAATTTTGCGCGCCTGGCAACTGTGAATCACATTATTCAAGATATCAACAGCGGTGTGAATTAACACCCGTTCCTCTAACCATACATCGACAAAGCGAGGCCGCAAGGGCAACCGTGTTATTTGTAAATATGGGCAATATCTAGACTTTAAGCAATGTCATACAGCGTTACACATTTATTTACAGGATATTGTAAAACAGCATTTTTTGATAACGCAGCTACATTGTGCTGATTTAGGTGTTCACTTTCTATGTACTTTAATGTTGGATTAACCGTGCAAGGACAAAATAGGGGACCCACGAGAACAGAGCTCTATTGTCTGTTATGCCCTATCTGGCGTCCTTAAGCTATTGACCAAAGTTGAATGCACGTTTTACCTATAAAACTAATGTAACACCACTCCCAATTTCAGAGTAGCCACATCGACATGGTGTAATACAATGTTGCGCGCCTGGCAACTGTGAATCACATTATTCAAGATATCAACAGCGGTGTGAATGAACACCCGTTCCTCTAACCATACATCGACAAAGCGAGGCCGCAAGGGCGAACGTGTTATTGGTAAATATTGGCAATATCTAGACTTTAAGAAATGTCATACAGCGTTACAAATTTATTTACAGGATATTGTAAAACAGCATTTTTTTGATAACGCAGCTACATTGCGCTGATTTAGATGTTCACTATCTATGTACTTTAATGTTGGGTTAACCGTGCAAGGACAAAGTAGGGGACTGACGAGAACAGAGCTCTATTGTCTGTTATGCCCTCTCTGGCGTCCTTAAGCTATTGACCAAAGTTGAATGCATGTTTTACTTATAAACCTAATGTAACACCACTCCCAATTTAAGAGTAGCCACATCGACATGGTGTAATACAATGTTGCGCGCCTGGCAACTGTGAATCACATTATTCAAGATATCAACAGCGGTGTGAATGAACACCCGTTCCTCTAACCATACATCGACAAAGCGAGGCCGCAAGGGCGAACGTGTTTTGGTAAATATTGGCAATATCTAGACTTTAAGAAATGTCATACAGCGTTACAAATTTATTTACAGGATATTGTAAAACAGCATTTTTTGATAACGCGGCTACATTGCGCTGATTTAGATGTTCACTTTCTGTGTACTTTAATGTTGGGTTAACCGTGCAAGGACAAAGTAAGGGACTGACGAGAACAGAGCTCTATTGTCTGTTATGCCCTCTCTGGCGTCCTTAAGCTATTGACCAAAGTTGAATGCATGTTTTACTTATAAACCTAATGTAACACCACTCCCAATTTAAGAGTAGCCACATCGACATGGTGTAATACAATGTTGCGCGCCTGGCAACTGTGAATCACATTATTCAAGATATCAACAGCGGTGTGAATGAACACCCGTTCCTCTAACCATACATCGACAAAGCGAGGCCGCAAGGGCGAACGTGTTATTGGTAAATATTGGCAATATCTAGACTTTAAGAAATGTCATACAGCGTTACAAATTTATTTACAGGATATTGTAAAACAGCATTTTTTGATAACGCAGCTACATTGCGCTGATTTAGATGTTCACTTTCTGTGTACTTTAATGTTGGGTTAACCGTGCAAGGACAAAATAGGGGACCGACGAGAACAGAGCTCTATTGTCTGTTATGCCCTCTCTGGCGTCCTTAAGCTATTGACCAAAGTTGAATGCATGTTTTACTTATAAACCTAATGTAACACCACTCCCAATTTCAGAGTAGCCACATCGACATGGTGTAATACAATTTTGCGCGCCTGGCAACTGTGAATCACATTATTCAAGATATCAACAGCGGTGTGAATTAACACCCGTTCCTCTAACCATACATCGACAAAGCGAGGCCGCAAGGGCGAACGTGTTATTTGTAAATATTGGCTATATCTAGACTTGAAGAAATGTCATACAGCGTTACAAATTTATTTACAGGATATTGTAAAACAGCATTTTTTGATAACGCAGCAACATTGCGCTGATTTAGATGTTCATTTTCTGTGTACTTTAATGTTGGGTTAACCGTGCAAGGACAAAATAGGGGACCCACGAGAACAGAGCTCTATTGTCTGTTATGCCCTATCTGGCGTCCTTAAGCTATTGACCAAAGTTGAATGCACGTTTTACCTATAAAACTAATGTAACACCACTCCCAATTTTATAGTAGCCACATCGACATGGTGTAATACAATGTTGCGCGCCTGGCAACTGTGAATCACATTATTCAAGATATCAACAGCGGTGTGAATGAACACCCGTTCCTCTAACCATACATCGACAAAGCGAGGCCGCAAGGGCGAACGTGTTATTGGTAAATATTGGCAATATCTAGACTTTAAGAAATGTCATACAGCGTTACAAATTTATTTACAGGATATTGTAAAACAGCATTTTTTGATAACGCAGCTACATTGCGCTGATTTAGATGTTCACTATCTATGTACTTTAATGTTGGGTTAACCGTGCAAGGACAAAGTAGGGGACTGACGAGAACAGAGCTCTATTGTCTGTTATGCCCTCTCTGGCGTCCTTAAGCTATTGACCAAAGTTGAATGCATGTTTTACTTATAAACCTAATGTAACACCACTCCCAATTTAAGAGTAGCCACATCGACATGGTGTAATACAATGTTGCGCGCCTGGCAACTGTGAATCACATTATTCAAGATATCAACAGCGGTGCACCCAGTCAAAAAATCCGACAGGCTGTGGGCTTGTCGGCTATATGTTATTTTGGCCTGTCGGCCTGTAAGCCTGTGGGCTTGTCAGCCTGTCGGCGTCCGCCTGTCGGTGTCGGCCTGTCGGTGTCAGCCTGTCGGTTTGTAATCCTGTCGGAACATTCTATTCCGACAGGCCGCAATTGCGGCAGTATTCTCTGGCAATCACTTTCAGCGATAGTTTCACTTTCGCGAGAGTTCATGGCTCGGCCCACGAAAGCTCTTGCATTTTCCCGACGCTTGTGCGCAGGCATGCAGTGCCGATTCTCGCAAAAGTGAAACTACCTCCGAATGTGATTTTCCGAGAATACGATCCCTAGTGGCGTCATCAAGCATGCTTGATTATGCTGTCAGACAGTTCCTAAATAGAAAATACACCTTTGATTGATGGTTTCAAAGTTTTATTGCACAGTAATTCACACGCAGCCATCATATACATGCAAACAAAAATACTGTATTTACTGTACATAGGTACTATTTCTCGAAATAAATGAAGCTACTCAATCTATGTTACCAACAAATTTCTACCTATATTCATGAAAAAAGCTAGCAAAAGTACCGAGGTAATGGCATTCCTCTGCCATGCCTGGGTTCAAGCAGCACATGGGCGCCTGCTTTACTAGTACATTATTTGTAAGCTGTAGTAAATATTCACAACAAAGTAGAAAGCAAAACTAGTATTAAGAAATCTAATAAAGTATGTTTGGGGACCATCATTGGAGACAAGCAAAGTCTCAACATGGGTTAAGAATGTGCGAGGGGGCCTGCCAGCTGAGATTCAGACTGGTTTTAAATGATGCTGCATATACAGCACACTCGACAGCGTTAAAGACATCGTCATTTGGGGTGCCGAGGATGCCTGTGCAGCATCCATCAAGGATGACTTCTCTGGCAAGTACGAAGAGGATCCAGCTTGCAGCATTGACTCGCCTCCCTTTTCAAAGGATAAAAAGGCCAAGATGACCAAAGTGAGCGCCATCATCAGGGCAGCATACGAGGCTTCTCCGGAGCTACCAAAACACACGAGCGTCAAGAAGTGGACGCTCTTGGTATTTAGGTCACATATGAAGAATATACCACGGTGGTGGTCGTGGCACACCGACAGCATACGAATTCAACACAACTAGAAAGGGTCCTGCTGTAAAAGGTGGGATGCCCCTGAGTGGGCAATACAGCAGGGAAGAAACAGTTTTGCTGCTTAACATACCGAAGAGGGAAAATTTGTTTCAGATATTCCAAAGAACATGAGCACGGAACACAACCAACGCAGAAGAAAAGCACGATCAAAGACCTTACAAAACAAACATGGAAGAAATCCAGACATATACTACACGGACGTGCATAGAGTGGCAACAAATTCACAATAGTCCACAGTGATAACTGGCTCCATTCGGACCCCTTTGGCTTGCACGGAGGAGGCAGCCGCCATAGCACTGGCCTTTCAAGATGCAGAGGCAGAAGAACAATCTCCATTGGTCCCAACGTACTCCCAGGCAGTGGTCCATTCATATATAACGGGCACCATTCCACACAAAATCCACAGCATGCTAGGCACCACCCTAGAATGGCACCACGCAATAATGTAGTGCCCGGCACACTCTGGGCACAAGGGAAATGAGAAGGCCGACCAAACTGCTCGAGGATCCCTACGAGGAACCCCTGATCCACTTTCAAAAGATGAAGCGCCAACAGTGACAGCACATTAGGAAGGAACAAAGACAGGACAGGCGCTACTTGCAACTGTTTATTGTGGTCAAAGGTGGTTGAATATATAGCCATGGGGAGAGGGGGGACGAAAAAGGCGGAACACTGATTGTATGGATGCGCACGCGTGAGAACACTGAAGATATGCATGAAGGAAATGGCGAATCTAAAACTTATCTAAAAACACACTTTCATTTGTGTATATATTCAGAGACGGGGAGCTGACACATGTTTCCCCTCTCTTCCTAATCTGGTTGGCCTCCAACAATTCACGTGCCACAGAGTCTTTACTTTTAAACAAGATTGTAGTATCTTGAAGCCTTGCTTCACATGATTGTTTATTTTCATTGCCGCAGGCCTTGCAATGAAGAGGCAGGTTTGAGCCATAACCATATTTCAATGAAAGCTTATGCTCCCGCAGGCGATCATTAATACATCGGCCAGTTTGGCCGACGTACTCTTTCCCACACTTCAGTGGTATACGGTATACAACTCCTTCCTCACACTTCACAAAAGGATTCGTATGTTTAATGGAACACCCTGCTTTCTTAGAGTTATCAGAACCAATCAGGCGGCACAAAGTAGCAAGTTTTCGGGGTGCAGAAAAAACCACAGGAATTTTGTATTTCACGGCGACGTGTTTAAGATTGTGCGCCACTTTGTGAGAATACGGAATCACCACTGGTTTGGCTTTCTTTTCGAATGTTTGACCTTCTTCAGTGCTTCTTTTTCTTTCTTTTTTCACCTTTTTCAATAACGCCTCTGAAACTGCGCTTAAAACCGAACAAGGGAAGCCAGCCTTCCTCAATTTCAAAATCTGTTCATCAAAGCTTCCTTGTGCTTTATGACAGCACGATTTTTTAAGGGCGGATTCGAGGCACATAGTGGCAATCGCACGTTTAACAGTCTTGGAGTGTGTAGACTCATACGGCACCAATTCCTTGTGGGCACGGGGTCGATACATCCAGCAGGAACCTTCGTCAGTAGGGGTTATGTCAAGATCTAAAAACTGCAAGCTGTTATCCTTGGCTAGTTCAAAAGTAAAATCTAAACAGCACGGCAAAGGCTTAAACAGCACGGCAAAGGCTTAGATTTTACTTTTCAATACAATCAGTGTTCCGCCTTTTTCGTCCCCCCCTCTCCCCATGGCTATATATTCAACCACCTTTGACCACAATAAACAGTTGCAAGTAGCGCCTGCCCTGTCTTTGTTCCTTCCTAATGTGCTGTCACTGTTGGCGCTTCATCTTTTGAAAGCTATGCACCAACTAGCCCCACAACGTGTTTTACTGGAATACCCCTGATCCACCAGCACGACATCCTCGAAGACCAAAGAGACAAAAATACAGCCACCTACACCCAGACCGTACAGGGAAACAGGCCAGGTACTGGCTCTTCTAACAAACACACGTCATCATCAACCTATATTTATGTCCACTGCAGGACGAAGGCCTCTCCCTGCGATCTCCATTACCCCTGTCCTGCGCTAGCAGATTCCAACTTGCGCCTGCAAAGTTCCTAACTTCAGCCCCCCACCTAGTTTTCTGCCATCCTCGACTGCGCTTCCCTTTCTTGGTATCCATTTTGTAACCAATGATCCACCGGTTATCCATCCTACGCATTACATGGCCTGCCCAGTTCCATTTCCCCTCTTAATGTTAACAAGAATATCGGCTATCGCCATTTGCTCTCTGATCCACACTCTTCCCGTCTCTTTAAGATAGACCTAATCTTTTTCGTTCCTACGCTATTTGTGTGGTCCTCCACGCATATCCATACATCCAAATACTTCACAAGATGCATACACCCTGCCACTTCCCTTGGTGGGCCAAGTCTCGTCCACGTAATGTGGATATCTAAGCAACGACTTCCAAATTCTAAATTCACCCCCTAACGGAACAAATTCCAAGCAACAGGCAGCGGGACGTTTGGCTTGCTAGCGAAAATCTAGAGAGCCAGAGAGCTCTTCTCGATCAAGCCCAGCAAGCTGCAGAGACCAATGGAGCTCTAAACTGAGGCACCCACCCACCACCCAAGACCCTTAAGATAAATAATTTAAGTTTACACTACTACTGCTAAAGAAAGATATTGGCTGACTTAATTCAAACTAAAATTTTCAAAATTTCTCAACTAATTGAATATATAGTGGTCGACCTATACTCATGTTGGACCTATTTTTTAGTAAATACGGTAAGCACTAACTCCACAAAGAAAGGTAGAAGTGCTAAGCTGGTAAGGTCAATATACAAAGTCTGTCCCAGAAGTTTGAGCAGTTCATGTCACTACATTCTCTGTCGCGTTTTTGCTGGCTCAGTGCACAAACTTTTGGGACAAGCCCCGTAGCAATCAGTACCAGTAGCACTACCTTCTTTGCGCGTCAGCGAGTTTCTGCACCAATTGCCTGCGCACTTCTTTCAATCTTTTTTTTTCTCGTCTTCCGGCATGACACGGTTGCCCATGAAGATCCGGAGGAGGCCTGCGCAAGAAAAGCAATCACGAGTACAAAATTAATGAAAGCATCTAAACAATAATTTCCAGCATGCACAGTGCAAGTTCCCAACAATATGCCCACGGTTCAATGAAATATTTTTGCAAAGCTGCATTTTCAATAACCAAACTGCAGATTCCTTTTTTCATGTTAACTCACATGCCTCAAATTCTTTCTACAGTTTTAACATGAAATATTTCAGTAGCAGATGATCGCAACACAGTGCTTTAGCACTAGCTTCGCTTTTACTGTGGCTATTTGCATGTGCCATCTATACATGAGTAGATCAGTTCATTAGAACAGTATGTTCATATACTTTTCAAGGATGACAACTTTTGTGGTGTCACGGCTGGTCTGGCCTCAGTCCTTCCCTTGGATCGCGACTTGTTGGACAAAGTCCCGGTCACGCTTCTGTTCTTAAGCTCATCTGGCATCCAATACGTTGTGGACGCCATACGGCAGAACATAGTCAGACGTAGACCACAACAATGTCCCCCAAGCAGCCTTTTCTATTCATTGCCCGGATCCAGCATACACCTGCAATATATAATAACACATACATAGCTTGTAGCTAACAGGTTTTATACTGGATGATATACACTATGCATTTTCTCAACTCTACTGTTTTCTGGCATTCTGGCCATTTATTAGTTGTAGTGAGCTGACCTGCATGAGCAGAACGAAATTATACAGTAAAATTTTAAAAAATCTTTTAGACAATCCCACATAAAAATCTCCTAAGCATAAATAGCAATCGCTGAATTTGTTAAATTGACAATGATCTACAAGAATATTCACTGCTATCTATAGCTCGATGAACTCACTAACATCTACCTTGACATTTGGAAAGAGTTCAAGTGCTGCAGAAAAGGTACGACGTCTTCGCGGCAGATAATGGAAAAACAATCGTCGACATACCGCAGGAACAATTTTGGAGCGGGCTGGAATGTCGTGAGGGCTTTACCTTCGAGGGCTTTCCAAAGCACAATAAAATTCACCGTTGAAAAAGAAGTTAATGGTCGCCTGGCTTTACTTGACGTTGAAGTCATGCGTACTGCATCCGGCCTTTCAACAAGCATTTATCAGAAGCCTACGCACACAGGGAAATATCTGCACTTTTATTCGGCCCATCCCGTTGGACACAAACGATCTGTTGCCTCTACACTGTTCACCCGTGCATTCCGATCGTGCTCGACTACTGACGCACGCAGAGCTGAGTTGAAGAGAGTAACGCAGGATTTGGTCAGCAATGGCTACCCTAGCCAGTTTATAAAGACTGAAGATAAGCGTGCCGCTGAACCCCCATCAGGCCGATGAGAACAAGGAAACGGGCGGCTCTCCCCTATGCACGAAGCGTGAACGAGTTAATGTCAAGAATTTTCAAAGATTATGATGTACAAATCTGCCATGTCCCTTCAAGCAAGCTAAAACAACAACTCGTCCGAGTCAAAGACTGCCTCGAAAAAGAAAAATATCCCGGCATCATCTACAAAATTCCATGCCAGGACTACCAGGCGTGCTACGTAGGCGAGACGGGAAACTTTAAAAGAAGGCTACAGCAGCACCGCAATGATGTAGCCAAAGGACACACGGTTTCCAGCGCCCTAGCAGAGCATCATGAGAAGACTGGTCACAGTATTACCTGGCATTCGGCTTTCATCATCAAAAGAGAGAAGAAATTATCCCGATAGCTTCTTGAATCATTTTGCATACTACAATCTACGACTAACACAATAAACCGGACACGGGGCCCCCTCCCTGAGTTGTACGCAAGGGCCTTACGTCTTCCAACGCATATATAATAAAGATCACCATGCATTCGTTCATTGTGAACAAGGCACCCGTAGTGGGTGCCAAAACGTCAATCTGTTGTTTTTGTGTTTTTCAGTTGGCGAGTGTACGTTTATTCAGCCATGTTCTTTCCTCGCCAGACAAGTTTTCGTCAAACCCTAGATTTCATCACACAAGTGACATTACCATAATAAAGGATTAGTCCACCAATTATGTTTTCTCGCGCCGTTTTGGAGACCTGCGTCACTACGAGCGCAGTGCACCATCTAACTTATAGTAGAAGTACAATTTCATTTTATATAGTTATTTCTTCTGTGTGGCAGCAATTTTTTTATGGGCTTGGAAGACGCAGCGAAAATGGCCATCTCCACAAGCACCGAGATCGCTTTATGGCGGCTTAGTTAGAGGAGCCATCAAGCTAGTCTCGCACAGAACTGTTTCTTTATGCCCACTATCCCACTGCTGTCATTTCTGCACACTCTTAATTTTACTACCACCAGCAAACGCAGATGATCTGCAAACACTTCTCGTACATTTGTATGCATTGAGAGCAAGCATAGTTGTGCTTTCATGGGACACTGTTCTACACAGGAAATTGTGGCAATAGTGTTAAGCAACAATAAACACAACTAAAACATTTATGTGAGACAAAAATACCAGAGCAAGCATATTACCAGGGACAGATTTTCTACTTGGCCACTCCAGCCAATCAAAAGTGGCTGCAGTAGTGCTGTAAACTGACCCCTTTTCATTTATTTTGGTATGTCAGTGGTGTAGCAAGCCAATGACAACAGCACCAAAGGGGCGTCATGTGCTCGGCCACTTGCGGAAAGCAACATGCGATCATGATGCTGCATGGCACAGCTGATTGACATAAGCTGCCTGCATACATAATTTATAAGAAGCCACTGCCGGCTTAAGAAGCCTTTCCCAGAAATGCTGCCACACAGGCAAATGCAAACAGGCGAATGACGAGTGCCACGTTTGACTAGTGGATTAGGATCACATGGCAACGTCACCCAAGAACTGTCTCCTTGTCCTTGATATGTACTGTGGGCACCTTACTGACAGCATGAAGGCTGTGCTCTCCCAAGCTTGAATGGACATCGCTATTATACTAGGTGGCATGATGGACCAGCCTCAGCCACTTGACGTCTGTATCAACAAGCATTTTGAGGATGGATTGCCTGCGGAAATACTTCGCGATCTGGCCGAGTGATAAAGCGTATAAGCTAACAGCAACAGGTTGTACTAAATGCACATAACTAACACAAGTGGCGAGCTGGGTCACTGCAGCATGGGACACACCATGAAGCTTGATTGCATGCTTTCAAGGAGTGCACATCTAAAGTGCACTAAATGGCACCAAAAATTGTCTGCTCTTTTATGCTGACAATGATAAGAAGGTAAGCAACAAGGCTAGCAGCAACAACAACACTGCATGGGCTGGGACGGGTCGTGACTAGTAAATGCTGTTCGCGTTTTATGTTTGTTGCCCTAACTTGTCCGGCTTACATTAAAAAAAAAACACTTTTTTCACCGGCTTCAGACCTTCAGGTGCTGGCTTAGGAGTGAGACCGGCCTAGATTTGAATAAATATGGTACTCGGCCATAAATCTAGTTCGTGGATCATACACAGCTACTTACATCCATAAAGGAAAAACAAAAGGGACATAGCTCAGTTTCTTTCCCCACTCTGAAATGTACGAGCCCTTTCAGAACGCAAATGTAACATCGATCCTTAAAAAACAGTTCTATGACTTTTAAAGTTACCTTTCCGTCATCTCTTGAGGATCCGATTACAACATCGATGGCCTCTCAAGTGAATATGTCCATGTCAGCTACAAAAGAAAATGTACAACTTTTCCCTTGAATTGCCAGGTCTCATAAAAGGTAAGGATTTAAGACTTCAAAAGCAATATAGGAGTCCCATGCTATCGAAAGAGCATAATGTAACCATTACACATTGCCAGGGTATATAAACCAAAAATGTCTGTCAGGAACATTGTGTGGGACATACCACACACTGGTACCTTGCAAACATGACCTGTACAATGACGCTGCAATAATACATAGGTAATTATTTCTGCCTACACTCAAGGAACTCGGGTACAGTCAAACCTCATTAATACGTACCCGCTTAATGTGTAATTGCAGTTTAAATGTAGTCGCGAAGATTCCCCCACCCAGCCCCCATTGAACCCCATGCCTGACCGCTTAAGCCGTAGTCACTCATTTGCCATCAAATGGTTATTGCATACTATTTTCCTTCTAGTTCTACACGCACAGGCACAAATTCGGCAAAATTTCATGCACTGAAAAATGAAAGGTGAAATTGGTTGTAAAATATTGTAAAATGTAGTATTTCTCAAATTTTTAGAAGGCATTTTTTCTCTTAAAAAGGGAAACCATACGACCTATATCCTTTATGTTTGTATATACTATGTAATAATAGTTACGTGTCCATGTTTCGTTTATGTTGCTTCACAGATACTTTCAAATTTGAGAAAAAGCACTCCGCATGAAAATGTAGCCTTCACCAGTTGGTCTTTGGTAGCTTTTTCTGGTAAACTGTTAGGTTCTGTTAAAAACAAAATTCAGTTGCATGCTTTTGAATGGCGTGCCCACCATATCTATTTGGTCAAGAAAAAAAAGTGAAATATACAACCGGCTTCGATCTCGTGAAATTTCTGACATGACCGGGCATGAATCAATGTTAGCATGAGTAGGCATCAGTGACATCATAAGAGCAAATGTGAAAAAGTGCAAACGGTTGCAAATTTATGATGATGAGTGCCTATAGGCTCAAATGAATGGATCTTTTTCCAATTCAGCTATGCACATGGGCATGCCCCAGCTGCATTACATGCCGCGCCGCCATTATCACAGGGCAGGTGTGCGAAGTGAGTGCGTGAACCCTTGCATGATCCGCGGCAATTTTCTGAGCTTGAGTTGCTGATCAATAATTTTTCTCGTGTTCTGGGCAAGAATATTGGTTAAAGGAAACACTTAGCTGTTTGTGGGAAAGACTGCAAGCACTTTTGTCGATGATGTGGGAAAGACTGCAAGCACTTTTGTCGATGAAAAGACTCTGTGAACTAACGCTCGAGCGATAGGCGCAGCGTTTGCGACAAAACTCATGCAGGCACTTTCTGTACCGTCGATTGCACAAACCGGCGTGGAATGGTGAACATTGTACTGAAGTGGAGCACACGGTCAAATAAAAAAAATACCCCATGTTATCAGTGAGCTATCACGCAATTCTTGCTGAGAGAGGTAAGCCTGCGTTCTGGTAACAGCATGATGCTGGCGCTGTGATTATTGGACTTCTCACCTTACGACCGACTCGGAAGTCACGGCGATGTTTTGATCTACGGGTATGTATACCGCACGGATTTTACCATTGGCTTAAGAACGTGCTACCGCATGCAAGCGGAAATAGCTGTACGGTTACATGGGGCCAAACGAAAAGAAGAATCTCGCCACACAGCCGATCAGAATGCATCGTTCGAGGCCAAAGCGACACACGCGTGGTGCCGCATTATGCAAAACTCACGAGTCTTACTATTTGCAGGCAAATGAAGCTTTATGCACCTGACAAAACTACGTGTTGCGTCCACTTACATTCTGCTTACCCCCCCGTACTGTGTTGCGTTCACTTAGTCCCCAGTACCATGCCATATACGATACATATCTCGATATAAAACAACACTTGCCCTGCAGTGCACTCGCAGTATGTGTGCAGAAGTTTTGCATGTTGTTTGTTCATCATGGTGAGCTGCTTGCATGCCCGCTCTT
Organism: Dermacentor silvarum; assembly: GCF_013339745.2. NCBI lineage: Eukaryota > Metazoa > Arthropoda > Arachnida > Ixodida > Ixodidae > Dermacentor > Dermacentor silvarum. Next base: position 103,800,953 of record NC_051158.1, on the reverse strand, counting down.
GAGGGCAAGCTCGTACGCACGTGCATGCGTCTGTTGACCGCCTCCTTCAAGTCGAGCCACTCAAAACGACGGTCGAGTTTATCCTGAAGAAAGTCCTGCCACGGTGCGTTTCACGCTCACACATGCTTTGCCAGTTGAGTCAAAGTACTGACCAAGCTGCTGAAGAACAAAAGCCGGCGCATCTCTCAAATCTTGGTTACAAATGGCCTGCACATCGCATCAGCATGCTGCCATTGCATCAGTAAATGTAAAATGTGTTATTGCTACATGTGAGCAAATACATGCGCGCTAGAGCAGGACAATGAGAAGCTGCTTCAGCAACACAAGCGACAGAAGAAAAAAAAAGCAGGGACAGCCGTCGCAAGAGACTGCTTGGTCAAACGCTACCATGCTTTGCGTAGAGGCGAGAAGCGGTGGGAGCGTGTGTGTGTTGCCCGTCAAATTTAGTTGAAGTGACGGCCGCTAGAGGGGTCGCTTACTGGAAAAAGGTCCATTTGTAAGGTAGTGGCGGTGAGTAAGCACTGCTGAGCGTGGACGAATATCAGTGAGTGTGAAGTACTGCACAACTAGAAAAAATTGGTGCTTGAAACTGAACAGTGCTGTACAAAAAATGTACTCTTACCACGCTCCTGTGACAAAGGTGCCATAGAGGCCATGGCAGTGATAATTCCTGTAAAAATTACACAATAAGATGAACACAGACATGGAAGTGCAATTTGAAGTCATAGAAAGCCACACACAAATGTCTTCATGCACAAATATGCACTACATTGTGTCCACTGCAGAGCTCACTTCTTTTGCAGAAAGATGCAATGCTCTTGTAAGGCCTTCAACAAGCCTTAAGTATAAACCGCATGCACGCGATCTTGCACGCGACAGCGACAAGTGACGTGACGGAGATGGCTGTCGCATTCGCTCGTCGCCTACAAGTCGTACCACACGCGAGCGATGACTTTGAGCGCTGTTTCCCCGGTGTTGCTGGTATGAGGGCAGCAAATACGCGCCGTAACTGGTGTGACGCATGCTCTATTAGTTTAACTTGATATGTTTTACTGTAAAGAGCACCATAAATATTTCTTAAGGTCTTGCACTAGGTTCTTATCTTTGTGCGTATCAAAATTGAGTCATTCGCTTGTTCCGTGCGACAATCGGTTGTACTTGACTGATGTACATCCTGTTCTGGCTTCGCGCTATTGGCTAGTCGCTCATAGAAAGTCGTTCCGGCGACGAGATGTAGATTACCAGAACCAAGCGATCAAGCGACAAGAACGAGTGATCAGTTTGCGCGACGTCTTGTTCCGTCGCTCGTCGCGCACAAAATCGCTCGCATGCGGTTTGGGCTTGGGTAAAAAATACTAGCATGTAGCGCCATTTTTTTTATATAAAGCACAGCCACATGACACAAATCAGTAACAACATATAAATCTAAAATCTTGTCAACTTTCAGTTGCCATACCTTTGGTGCTCTTGCCCTTTTCTAAGGACAGATTTCTGAGCCTTTTGGACGTGTGCAGCACCATTTCTTCAGTTTCTGCATTGCATTTAACAAGGCATTACAAAGCTGACACTGCCGACAGGCAGCAATGTTAGGTAATAAACATTCAAGTGTCATAATAACAAATCAGGCCAGAATATCAGTTCCTCTGGTCTCCCCCTGGCATTACTCTCGTTTCATCCTTTCATGAATGCAAAGCATTTGCAAGCGTGGCTCCCACGTCCACTACACGAAGATACCCGTTCATGCAGTAGACAGGTTCTCATGTGGCATATGTTTTTCCATCAGACTAAATATGAAGCCGCTTAACATTTACGCCCAAAATTACGTGTCCAAAACCAAAATTCTGCTGCTAACTGCCAAAAGCACACATTTGCGCCGATGGCCCCTCCTGCGAAGCAGTGTCTACCTTGAGCATCCGCGGCAGTGCGTGCTGCACCCCCTCCCCATTTCATAAAGCCGACCCTTCCAGACATATCGCAGACTGCCCGAGACTCTAATCAAAGGAGAGATACGTCTCGAGCAGCCAGGCCTAAACCCCAAAGTCACGCTACGAGATTGCGCCGGACATTTACTTACTGCACAATGAGCGGGACAAAGCACATGCCGGTGAAGATTAAATCGTTCGAAATGTTAGTCGTATAAACATTTAAGGTGTGCTTATTAACGAATGAGTAGAACTTACCAGCCATGTGCAGCACTCTGTCGCATCGCCGTTCCACCACACGTCGTAGAGGACAATTGGATCGAAATCCACGACATTCTCTGGGTTAAGTTTTGCACTGCGGTGTGCCTGACAACCGCAGTGGTCATGTCCACTTCATATTCAACGAATACAAGCATCTCGAGCTTAACACAGTGCAACGCAGTCGTTCTCGCTTAGATGACAGCTGTGGCTATGGCCGTGGATTCTATGGATGCGGATTGGCATGCGACTTCGACCCCCCCCCCCCCCACTGCATCACCCAAACCAAACCAAAAGAGAAAAGAAAAATACTACTAAAGCAATGCCGTACAACAGTAGTGGGTGGAAGCATGGAGGAAGATAAAAAAACCTTTTTTTTCACGTTGTTTCCTTCCTCCATGGGTGGAAGGTACAAAGTTGTACAGTTGTACAGATAAGAAATGTTGAGAACTGCATCAGGCTTAAGCATTCTTAAAATGACATCCCAACTCATGAGAGTAATTATGAATTCGACATCGATCGTTTGTGTGTTTTGTATACGTGGTCAATGAACACGATTGTTGGCGTTCATTCATTTTGCCCACCGCGTCATGTAGAGTGGCATGATCAGATATCTCTGAGCGCAATAAAAAAATTTTCAGCGCACGCAAACTCGCACAACACAGACACAGATGCACATGCGCGCGGGCCGCGATTTTGTAGTGATTCCGTCTCCGATGATATTCCTTTTTGCACTTTTCGCGCTTTGTCAGGGGTCAGAGCGACGCCCCACCCGCGTTATCAAAGCGATCAGGGCCGCGATTTTGTATCAAGGCATTATGACTTATTCTACTCTATTCTTATCATCCACCGCTCACGGCCGGCTGATCCCGTTGATAATGCGAGCGGACCGTCGCCCCGACCACTGAAAAAGCACGATAAGCGCGTAAAGACATTATTACATTAAAGGCATCGCTACCAAATACCGGCCTAGCCAGCCATGAGCGGTGGATGATAAGAGGGGCATATGATCGAGCGGAAGGCATCGCTACAAAATCGTGGCCCTGCAGTAATCAAAGAGAGTTTTGGAAGTGAGCGTTTGCGTTGTAACTTCTCTGCCTGGGCATGCACGTTAGGTTCATCGCTCTGTCATGCATTGTCAAGCAGCTGACCGCGTCTATTAGCCTGGATAATATATATATATATATATATATATATATATATATATATATATACACGAAGGCCAAGAGCGCGCGGCCAATGCGGCTTACAGAAAAAAAAAACATGCTTTTCATGCCGCAGCAATGCAGCACACGCATAGTTAACGTAGGAGCTGATCAATTACATATATGCACATGGATATTATTATGCAAAATGACACCGCCGAAACAAGGAAACCTTAAACAGCTTGTTTCTGTTTAGAAACGGTGATCATGCATACAAACTAATTAACAAAAGACTGCACATTTCTGCCCAAGTAATAAATGAAGAGGAATTACAAGCTTAATTGTAATTGCACCGAAGCTGCATGTGACACATTGGGCGCTGAAATACAGATCATAAGCACAAGGTTTCTCAACAACCAGAATCACAACCGAAGCAGAGCATTATAGCTGGGATTAAGTGGCCGCGGTGGGGCAGAACTCAGCATAGCAAGTTAGTGGTGGCTGGATATTTCTTTAATAGTTTTTTATTTACTAGTTGTAACAATTAACGTACCATTATTTCTTATTATATTGGAGTGCAGTTGCCGCGACACCACACGCATCAAGAACACGGAAGCGGCAATGGGGACACCAAAACCACAATCCAGACTGGTCCATGGGTTGGGGCTCGCCGAGGCCCCTACTCATGGACCTACTTGCTTCCAACTTTGATCCCCCCGCTGCCCCTTGGGTGCCCTAGAGATGCTGTGCTGCCTGCTTTATATAATGTCAAGTGTTCTCCTAAGGCCTCTATTTGCCATTTACATATATGCCCTCTTGGAGCAGTACTTGTAAAAAAATCCAGTCTATTGTTGCGACGAAAAGAGCACCCCGCAACGAAAAAAGCTGCCCACGACTTCTGCAACGCCACTCAGATCCTTGCCGAGTAAATATAGCATATGTACGACATGGTTTACTTAACGTGTAGATTGTGCGTGCCACTTCTAGGAATGTGCGCCACACGAAATTATGGTAGCATTGCCACTAAATATGCAATGACATCGATCATGGTTGACTCTATGGTAGGATCAGTTCACATGGCACAAAAATCCATGTAGCCATTTTCTTGTCTGGCATGTGTGTGTGCTTCTTAATTAATGAGCAGACATGAGTAAAATTAAGATATAGTATCTTTCTCTATTGCAATATCCGAAAACCATCTTCTCCGCTGTTGTGTTTCTCTAGCTTGTTTATATCGCATCTTGTGCTAGCAAAATAAAACTTGCGAAGAAACAGAAACACAAAGCACATTTTGCCTTTTGTCATCCCATAAGCAAAAACATTTAATCAATCAATAAATCAATCAATGGTATATGCATGCATTCCTTGTTTCTTGATATGTATGCCTCTGCACTCCATGTCAGTTTTCTAAATCCTTTATTTATAAGGTTATTTAAAATGAACAACTTATCAGTTCGTCATTTTTCTGAATGCTTTCACGGCTTTCCGCAACTTTACAAGCTTTCACGGCAACCGATGTACAATAACATCCTTGCGTATGAGGCATTTGGCTGTAATCACGCCAAACAAATAAATTAGAACATTTTTTTCGCATTTTTAGTGACATAATAACCTTTATAATCTAACCCGTTATAATTTGACATTGGCCTAGCATTGTGTGATGTCGTCAGTAATACCGTGATTCTGATCACTAACGCGAGGCGAAGCGAAGCTTACTAAAGCTTACTAAAAGCTTGCAGTTGACGTGATCGCGACTAGGTATTGCTTACACCTTTATATTAATATAGTCCCGTATAGTCACATTGGACTGCC
>NC_051158.1:103499633-103795716 GCF_013339745.2 Dermacentor silvarum | reverse complement strand
GCAATAATACATAGGTAATTATTTCTGCCTACACTCAAGGAACTCGGGTAACAGTCAAACCTCATTAATACGTCCCCCTTAATGTGTAATGGACAGTTAAATGTAGTCGCGAAGATTCCCCCACCCAGCCCCCATTGAACCCCATGCCTGACCGCTTAAGCCGTAGTCACTCATTGGCCATCAAATGGTTATTGCATACTATTTTCCTTCTAGTTCTACACGCACAGGCACAAATTCGGGCAAAATTTCATGCACTGAAAAATGAAAGGTGAAATTGGTTGTAAAATATTGTAAAATGTAGTATTTCTCAAATTTTTAGAAGGCATTTTTTCTCTTAAAAAGGGAAACCATACGACCTATATCCTTTATGTTTGTATATACTATGTAATAATAGTTACGTGTCCATGTTTCGTTTATGTTGCTTCACAGATACTTTCAAATTTGAGAAAAGCACTCCGCATGAAAATGTAGCCTTCACCAGTTGGTCTTTGGTAGCTTTTTCTGGTAAACTGTTAGGTTCTGTTAAAAACAAAATTCAGTTGCATGCTTTTTGAATGGCGTGCCCACCATATCTATTTGGTCAAGAAAAAAAGTGAATATACAACCGGCTTCGATCTCGTGAAATTTCTGACATGACCGGGCATGAATCAATGTTAGCATGAGTAGGCATCAGTGACATCATAAGAGCAAATGTGAAAAAGTGCAAACGGTTGCAAATTATGATGATGAGTGCCTATAGGCTCAAATGAATGGATCTTTTTCCAATTCAGCTATGCACATGGGCATGCCCCAGCTGCATTACATGCCGCGCCGCCATTATCACAGGGCAGGTGTGCGAAGTGAGTGCGTGAACCCTTGCATGATCCGCGGCAATTTTCTGAGCTTGAGTTGCTGATCAATAATTTTTCTCGTGTTCTGGGCAAGAATATTGGTTAAAGGAAACACTTAGCTGTTTGTGGGAAAGACTGCAAGCACTTTTGTCGATGATGTGGGAAAGACTGCAAGCACTTTTGTCGATGAAAAGACTCTGTGAACTAACGCTCGAGCGATAGGCGCAGCGTTTGCGACAAAACTCATGCAGGCACTTTCTGTACCGTCGATTGCACAAACCGGCGTGGAATGGTGAACATTGTACTGAAGTGGAGCACACGGTCAAATAAAAAAAATACCCCATGTTATCAGTGAGCTATCACGCAATTCTTGCTGAGAGAGGTAAGCCTGCGTTCTGGTAACAGCATGATGCTGGCGCTGTGATTATTGGACTTCTCACCTTACGACCGACTCGGAAGTCACGGCGATGTTTTGATCTACGGGTATGTATACCGCACGGATTTTACCATTGGCTTAAGAACGTGCTACCGCATGCAAGCGGAAATAGCTGTACGGTTACATGGGGCCAAACGAAAAGAAGAATCTCGCCACACAGCCGATCAGAATGCATCGTTCGAGGCCAAAGCGACACACGCGTGGTGCCGCATTATGCAAAACTCACGAGTCTTACTATTTGCAGGCAAATGAAGCTTTATGCACCTGACAAAACTACGTGTTGCGTCCACTTACATTCTGCTTACCCCCCCGTACTGTGTTGCGTTCACTTAGTCCCCAGTACCATGCCATATACGATACATATCTCGATATAAACAACACTTGCCCTGCAGTGCACTCGCAGTATGTGTGCAGAAGTTTTGCATGTTGTTTGTTCATCATGGTGAGCTGCTTGCATGCCCGCTCTTGAGGGCAAGCTCGTACGCACGTGCATGCGTCTGTTGACCGCCTCCTTCAAGTCGAGCCACTCAAAACGACGGTCGAGTTTATCCTGAAGAAAGTCCTGCCACGGTGCGTTTCACGCTCACACATGCTTTGCCAGTTGAGTCAAAGTACTGACCAAGCTGCTGAAGAACAAAAGCCGGCGCATCTCTCAAATCTTGGTTACAAATGGCCTGCACATCGCATCAGCATGCTGCCATTGCATCAGTAAATGTAAAATGTGTTATTGCTACATGTGAGCAAATACATGCGCGCTAGAGCAGGACAATGAGAAGCTGCTTCAGCAACACAAGCGACAGAAGAAAAAAAAAGCAGGGACAGCCGTCGCAAGAGACTGCTTGGTCAAACGCTACCATGCTTTGCGTAGAGGCGAGAAGCGGTGGGAGCGTGTGTGTGTTGCCCGTCAAATTTAGTTGAAGTGACGGCCGCTAGAGGGGTCGCTTACTGGAAAAAGGTCCATTTGTAAGGTAGTGGCGGTGAGTAAGCACTGCTGAGCGTGGACGAATATCAGTGAGTGTGAAGTACTGCACAACTAGAAAAAATTGGTGCTTGAAACTGAACAGTGCTGTACAAAAATGTACTCTTACCACGCTCCTGTGACAAAGGTGCCATAGAGGCCATGGCAGTGATAATTCCTGTAAAAATTACACAATAAGATGAACACAGACATGGAAGTGCAATTTGAAGTCATAGAAAGCCACACACAAATGTCTTCATGCACAAATATGCACTACATTGTGTCCACTGCAGAGCTCACTTCTTTTGCAGAAAGATGCAATGCTCTTGTAAGGCCTTCAACAAGCCTTAAGTATAAACCGCATGCACGCGATCTTGCACGCGACAGCGACAAGTGACGTGACGGAGATGGCTGTCGCATTCGCTCGTCGCCTACAAGTCGTACCACACGCGAGCGATGACTTTGAGCGCTGTTTCCCCGGTGTTGCTGGTATGAGGGCAGCAAATACGCGCCGTAACTGGTGTGACGCATGCTCTATTAGTTTAACTTGATATGTTTTACTGTAAAGAGCACCATAAATATTTCTTAAGGTCTTGCACTAGGTTCTTATCTTTGTGCGTATCAAAATTGAGTCATTCGCTTGTTCCGTGCGACAATCGGTTGTACTTGACTGATGTACATCCTGTTCTGGCTTCGCGCTATTGGCTAGTCGCTCATAGAAAGTCGTTCCGGCGACGAGATGTAGATTACCAGAACCAAGCGATCAAGCGACAAGAACGAGTGATCAGTTTGCGCGACGTCTTGTTCCGTCGCTCGTCGCGCACAAAATCGCTCGCATGCGGTTTGGGCTTGGGTAAAAAATACTAGCATGTAGCGCCATTTTTTTTATATAAAGCACAGCCACATGACACAAATCAGTAACAACATATAAATCTAAAATCTTGTCAACTTTCAGTTGCCATACCTTTGGTGCTCTTGCCCTTTTCTAAGGACAGATTTCTGAGCCTTTTGGACGTGTGCAGCACCATTTCTTCAGTTTCTGCATTGCATTTAACAAGGCATTACAAAGCTGACACTGCCGACAGGCAGCAATGTTAGGTAATAAACATTCAAGTGTCATAATAACAAATCAGGCCAGAATATCAGTTCCTCTGGTCTCCCCCTGGCATTACTCTCGTTTCATCCTTTCATGAATGCAAAGCATTTGCAAGCGTGGCTCCCACGTCCACTACACGAAGATACCCGTTCATGCAGTAGACAGGTTCTCATGTGGCATATGTTTTTCCATCAGACTAAATATGAAGCCGCTTAACATTTACGCCCAAAATTACGTGTCCAAAACCAAAATTCTGCTGCTAACTGCCAAAAGCACACATTTGCGCCGATGGCCCCTCCTGCGAAGCAGTGTCTACCTTGAGCATCCGCGGCAGTGCGTGCTGCACCCCCTCCCCATTTCATAAAGCCGACCCTTCCAGACATATCGCAGACTGCCCGAGACTCTAATCAAAGGAGAGATACGTCTCGAGCAGCCAGGCCTAAACCCCAAAGTCACGCTACGAGATTGCGCCGGACATTTACTTACTGCACAATGAGCGGGACAAAGCACATGCCGGTGAAGATTAAATCGTTCGAAATGTTAGTCGTATAAACATTTAAGGTGTGCTTATTAACGAATGAGTAGAACTTACCAGCCATGTGCAGCACTCTGTCGCATCGCCGTTCCACCACACGTCGTAGAGGACAATTGGATCGAAATCCACGACATTCTCTGGGTTAAGTTTTGCACTGCGGTGTGCCTGACAACCGCAGTGGTCATGTCCACTTCATATTCAACGAATACAAGCATCTCGAGCTTAACACAGTGCAACGCAGTCGTTCTCGCTTAGATGACAGCTGTGGCTATGGCCGTGGATTCTATGGATGCGGATTGGCATGCGACTTCGACCCCCCCCCCCCCCCACTGCATCACCCAAACCAAACCAAAAGAGAAAAGAAAAATACTACTAAAGCAATGCCGTACAACAGTAGTGGGTGGAAGCATGGAGGAAGATAAAAAAACCTTTTTTTTCACGTTGTTTCCTTCCTCCATGGGTGGAAGGTACAAAGTTGTACAGTTGTACAGATAAGAAATGTTGAGAACTGCATCAGGCTTAAGCATTCTTAAAATGACATCCCAACTCATGAGAGTAATTATGAATTCGACATCGATCGTTTGTGTGTTTTGTATACGTGGTCAATGAACACGATTGTTGGCGTTCATTCATTTTGCCCACCGCGTCATGTAGAGTGGCATGATCAGATATCTCTGAGCGCAATAAAAAAATTTTCAGCGCACGCAAACTCGCACAACACAGACACAGATGCACATGCGCGCGGGCCGCGATTTTGTAGTGATTCCGTCTCCGATGATATTCCTTTTTGCACTTTTCGCGCTTTGTCAGGGGTCAGAGCGACGCCCCACCCGCGTTATCAAAGCGATCAGGGCCGCGATTTTGTATCAAGGCATTATGACTTATTCTACTCTATTCTTATCATCCACCGCTCACGGCCGGCTGATCCCGTTGATAATGCGAGCGGACCGTCGCCCCGACCACTGAAAAAGCACGATAAGCGCGTAAAGACATTATTACATTAAAGGCATCGCTACCAAATACCGGCCTAGCCAGCCATGAGCGGTGGATGATAAGAGGGGCATATGATCGAGCGGAAGGCATCGCTACAAAATCGTGGCCCTGCAGTAATCAAAAAGAGTTTTGGAAGTGAGCGTTTGCGTTGTAACTTCTCTGCCTGGGCATGCACGTTAGGTTCATCGCTCTGTCATGCATTGTCAAGCAGCTGACCGCGTCTATTAGCCTGGATAATATATATATATATATATATATATATATATATATATATATATATATATATATATACACGAAGGCCAAGAGCGCGCGGCCAATGCGGCTTACAGAAAAAAAAACATGCTTTTCATGCCGCAGCAATGCAGCACACGCATAGTTAACGTAGGAGCTGATCAATTACATATATGCACATGGATATTATTATGCAAAATGACACCGCCGAAACAAGGAAACCTTAAACAGCTTGTTTCTGTTTAGAAACGGTGATCATGCATACAAACTAATTAACAAAAGACTGCACATTTCTGCCCAAGTAATAAATGAAGAGGAATTACAAGCTTAATTGTAATTGCACCGAAGCTGCATGTGACACATTGGGCGCTGAAATACAGATCATAAGCACAAGGTTTCTCAACAACCAGAATCACAACCGAAGCAGAGCATTATAGCTGGGATTAAGTGGCCGCGGTGGGGCAGAACTCAGCATAGCAAGTTAGTGGTGGCTGGATATTTCTTTAATAGTTTTTTATTTACTAGTTGTAACAATTAACGTACCATTATTTCTTATTATATTGGAGTGCAGTTGCCGCGACACCACACGCATCAAGAACACGGAAGCGGCAATGGGGACACCAAAACCACAATCCAGACTGGTCCATGGGTTGGGGCTCGCCGAGGCCCCTACTCATGGACCTACTTGCTTCCAACTTTGATCCCCCCGCTGCCCCTTGGGTGCCCTAGAGATGCTGTGCTGCCTGCTTTATATAATGTCAAGTGTTCTCCTAAGGCCTCTATTTGCCATTTACATATATGCCCTCTTGGAGCAGTACTTGTAAAAAAATCCAGTCTATTGTTGCGACGAAAAGAGCACCCCGCAACGAAAAAAGCTGCCCACGACTTCTGCAACGCCACTCAGATCCTTGCCGAGTAAATATAGCATATGTACGACATGGTTTACTTAACGTGTAGATTGTGCGTGCCACTTCTAGGAATGTGCGCCACACGAAATTATGGTAGCATTGCCACTAAATATGCAATGACATCGATCATGGTTGACTCTATGGTAGGATCAGTTCACATGGCACAAAAATCCATGTAGCCATTTTCTTGTCTGGCATGTGTGTGTGCTTCTTAATTAATGAGCAGACATGAGTAAAATTAAGATATAGTATCTTTCTCTATTGCAATATCCGAAAACCATCTTCTCCGCTGTTGTGTTTCTCTAGCTTGTTTATATCGCATCTTGTGCTAGCAAAATAAAACTTGCGAAGAAACAGAAACACAAAGCACATTTTGCCTTTTGTCATCCCATAAGCAAAAACATTTAATCAATCAATAAATCAATCAATGGTATATGCATGCATTCCTTGTTTCTTGATATGTATGCCTCTGCACTCCATGTCAGTTTTCTAAATCCTTTATTTATAAGGTTATTTAAAATGAACAACTTATCAGTTCGTCATTTTTCTGAATGCTTTCACGGCTTTCCGCAACTTTACAAGCTTTCACGGCAACCGATGTACAATAACATCCTTGCGTATGAGGCATTTGGCTGTAATCACGCCAAACAAATAAATTAGAACATTTTTTTCGCATTTTTAGTGACATAATAACCTTTATAATCTAACCCGTTATAATTTGACATTGGCCTAGCATTGTGTGATGTCGTCAGTAATACCGTGATTCTGATCACTAACGCGAGGCGAAGCGAAGCTTACTAAAGCTTACTAAAAGCTTGCAGTTGACGTGATCGCGACTAGGTATTGCTTACACCTTTATATTAATATAGTCCGTATAGTCACATTGGACTGCCCCGCAGTGAAAAATTTTGGCTTCGAACGTCGCAATGTCCAAAACGAGAGGAAGCATTATAGGCAGTACCTGCAGCCGGACTCGAACGTTCAAGTGCCACAGCAAACTCGAGAGTACATGCTGAAAAAACCAAGGTCATCCACTGCTGCAAGTCAGGTACGTGTCATTATTGTAAGTTTCAGTATTTCATACTGCGAATAACAAAAAGCGCTACAAGTCTTACTGCGTGAGGTGCAAACTATGACGTGTCCAAGCCGCCAGTGTGCTTCCTGAGCCAAGAAACGCATAGTCTTGAGTGCTGCCTCGCGCATCGATGTGTCACGACGCGGAGAAAGCGGGAATTGTTTCGTGCTAGCACTCGATCGTGACGCACACGTTTCTTCGGAGTGCAGTTACAACCAACGTTGCTTGGAACCAAGGATCACGAGGGTTGCAATGTGGGCTTTTTGGTAATGCATCTTGGAGGGTTTATGGTAGCGCGATTTATTTTGGAAGGACGTGCCATAAAATTAATTGAATCATTCACGTGTAACAGCAACGATCTTAGCCTGGAACAATGCAACGTACAGGATCTACCATTGTAAGAGGGAACAATCGAGCACGTGACCAATGCTCCATGAGGTGCCATCTGCTGGTGCCTGGCACCCGCTTGGTGCAGAAAGTCACTGGCGCTCTGTGCTCCGTGTGTCGTCTGCTACTACCAAGTACTGGGCGGTGTAATTGCAGACAATGCATGGAGCGTACTGCCTCAGCCGCACTCTGTGCCTGTGCCGAGTGGGTGCCAGCAGATGGCACTTTACAGAACAACAGCCACACGCGTGCATGTTCCCTCTAATAGTGGTACCTAAGCTGACCTACGTCCTTGTGTCAACGCTGCTTCTATGTACAAGGCAGGGTATTTGCAAAAGGACACAGCCGGAGGTGGCTAATGGCAGAATAATAGCAGACTCCCTAGGGAGTGCATTTTATCAGGGTCCTGTTCATTACTCGAGATAGAGTTGGTAAACCTGCACCTTCCTGCACCATTATGAAGTTAGCATGTGGCACATACACTGTCGCACCCATAATTCAATTCAATATATATAGAGCAACACAGTCCTTTTTTGCGCTACATATTAATCAGTGAACTGGCTTTACGCAAGAGTGGTAATCTCACCGTTGCCTTCCTATGCCCTATGTATGTTTCTTGTGAATGTGACACTTGTTTTGTAGTTGGTATCCCTAGAAGATAAAATTTCTTATTTGTTTGCTCTTTCAGATGAACCTGGAAAACCTGAACAGCCCTTGAACGAATGTCAGTAGTGTTTAATCGAGCGAGAATGAAGCTGATAATCTTAGGCACATCAACTCCAATTTTGCTTCAGAAATGTATGCTTGTGCAAGCACGAGTGCACATGTCAGCGACGTAGAAGACACTAACCAAGCTGCAAGTGAAATAGGCACTGCATATGAATGTACAGTGAACTTCAGTTGCGATGAATTCAGTTCTTTCTTTGAGTTGAGTGATGATGGTTCGGAAGTGGATGGATGAAGGGCACAAGGGTGATGCAGACAGTGAACCAGAGAATGGTGCTGAAGAAAGTGAGCATGCAGTACATGTACTTCACAAAGCTCTCGGAGGAGTACCTTCCAAACCAGAAAACAACAAGGGCACAGGCTATGCTGCTCATACTGGCATATGTTATTTCAGGTCTTACATGGGCACAACTACAAGGACTTCTCATTTTAATAAATGCTCTGTTTGGGGAGAAAGTTGTGCCATGCACTACATATGATATGAGGAGGCTGTGGAAAAACAGAAAAGCACTGAGGATCCATCTATACTGCCAGCCCTGTCATCAATATCTGGGAAGATACAATGATGCCAAAGACAAAGACACCATCAATTGTGCTTCTTGCAGCAGTGAGAAGCTGCCACATTTAATTATTACTGCAAGTTTTTTTCTGATATTCAATATTAAGCAGCAGCTTCTGGTACTGCTAAAACAGGTTGGCAGTACCTTGCTTTCTAATTTGCAGAAGATTGCATCTGCTCCTCACGTGTCAAGTGTTTTTGCTGACATCACGAATGGCATTCTCTACCGCAGTGTTAGAAAGCAGAGGAACATAACATGGAGCGACATCACTTTGACCATGAACACAGATGGAGCACCTGTGTTTGATACGAGCAAAAACTCCATATGGCCAATTCAAGTGATGATTAATGAACTTCCAGTTTTAACTCTGTGGCAAAATGTGCTAGCTTCAGGTGTGTTGTATTCAAATGCTCTCCCTGAAGCAATTTCTCGAAGAGATCAACAGCGTTGGAAAGCTAGTGTGGTCACACACTGGAAGAACTTTTCAGTCAGCAGTGCACGTTGTTGTCTGTTGTGTTGACTCCCCAGCAAGAGCAGCTATCCTAAACAGGAAGCAGTATAATGGGTACTTTGGATGCAGCTGGTGCTTGGAGCAAGGTATGCTTATAGATGGTAAGTGAGCTCAGTTAAAGAGCATTTTGCCATTAATTGTAATGGCTATTGTCAAGTCTATGAGAGAAGGAATGTGGGCTCTTTGCTTATGCATCCTGGTATTATTTGAATGTGATGTGCACACACTAAAGCACAGACTGTCAAAAAAGCTTTATGTCTCATGTTTCTCTGATTCGTGTTTTAGTGTATGTGCTGCAGATTTGAAGAATACCAAATAACTTGTCAAACCTATTCACTGGATTTTACATACACAGGAAAGTTTGTAGTCATTAACAATTAAAGCTATCCACTTACTGCTTTTTGTTTTAATTGTTTGGTGCATCAGAAGTTTTGGTTGACCATGCCTGATGTATTTTTATGTTGACTGCATACTTTCCACACTATTTCATGATGCAATTATGTCATCACTTTCAGTGGCCTGCCATTTAATTGTTTTAACATTTGTTGCAAATCTGACAAAACATGTAATACCTTAATGATATCGTGTTTGGCATTGGCAAACAGCAGCCTATGATCATAGTTAAGTGGTCTGCCTGGATGTAACGACACAGATTTGTGCAGAAAGTGCCCCTAGCTAGCAGCTGATACTGTATAAGAAGCGCAGAATTAGCTTTTGCACTTTCCAGTTTGGCCAACTGCTGTATTTCCGAATCTAGGAAACAGAAATACAAAGCTGAAAACCAGGAAAACTATTTGAAGCACTATTAATTATGGCAGTTTAGCTCACGCGCATCACTTTTTAGTGCAATTTTTTCTATCGCTGAAAAACTTGCAAGAAAAGTTTCTGCTGTACGGTGGGAAGGGAAAAAATGGAAACAGTGATTTTAGTGTCGCCATGAGGTGAGTGATGTTGATAAAGACATGTGAATTAAGGATACAGTACACACAGCTGCATTGCACTAACTTGTTTTTCATTCTTCTTGGAATTTGACAGTTTGCATTTCTTTTACCATTCAGATGTGTCGTTTCTAAGTAGCATTTGGCCCAAGGCACAGAAGCTGACCTCTTAGTTGCTCGTGTAACAGAAACTGCATGGCAATGCCGCTATAGACCTTGCGTGCACCATATTCGCTCATATGTGTCGGCATGTGCCGACACATATGAACAACCAAAAGAACGTTGTTCTTTTGGTCTGGTTCCGATAAAGACGTTGACTTCTGGCTGTCTCTGTTGTCTCGCCCGCAACAATATTATAGGACTGTACCCGTCACAAAGCTGAAATAACCTGACTAGGACTGTCCAAGACGTGCGGTATTCGTGAGCCATGCGAAATAGCCTTAACAACACCACTTGCACTGGAGTGATTGTGTTTGTTGAAAATTGAAATTATTTTAATCAATGCTCACGAGCCACTCGAAACATTACAGTGCACTGATGTTGACATTGTAATTCACACCTCAGTTAAGTGTAGTTCAGGATGTCGTGCAACTGTAAGTTTCAAAGAAACTTGTCAGAATCACAAATGGAAAAAAATAGCAAGCGTTCACTTCCTTGCATAAAAATGCATAATGTAGTTAAATCAATCATATTTTACTTCAACAGTAGCTATACTTCTAGAAAATCTGGCAAAATAGGCTGTGATAAAATGCTGCTCATGTTGGTTGTTTTGTGGCATATATGGGCAAGAAAAAAATGTGTCCTTCTTTTCTAGCTGGTATCTGAAATTTCTCTTTCGCTGCCCTTTTTGTCGCGGTAAAAGATGAACCCTAGGAATGTTAGGAATATTTTGCATTGCTCATGCAAACTGCAGGTCTTGGACAGTCCTAGGCAGGTTCTTTCTCTTTGCAGTGGGTGCAGTCTTGCAACATGGCGCCTTTTCCCCACTTGTGCTGTGCTGTCGAGAGATGCCATCAATTTTGCATGAGGGCCATTTGTGAAATGTTTGACTACTGGAAGTGTTTTAAAACCTTGCATATTTTCACTGCAGTGTCTATCTGAACATTCTAAATGCAGATATCATCCTGATGGTTAGTACAATTGATGCTTTGGCTGCAGACACAATGAAGTACCCTTTCAACAGCCAGAATGCACCTGACAGGACACACAGTGGTGGGCTCAAAGGAATGGTTAAAACAGCTCAGCTTAAGGAACCTGTTTGTGGCATCAAGGGACCATCAACTCTTATCAAGTTGCAAGGCCTTGATCTTGTTTGAGGGCTGCCACCTGACTATATGCATTGTGTTTGGGAAGGCATGACAAAGAAAGTGATTGAATTGTGGCTATCATGTACTGGTTCTTCGTGGTACATAGGCAGGCACTTGAAGTTTAATTGTGGATGTAAGATTACGTTCAGTAAGGCCACCCATAATTTTGTCAAGGTGGGGACGGCCCTTGTCAGATCGGTCATATTGGAAGGCTGCTGAATGGCGCTCTCGGCTTTTATTGTAGTATTGTCTGTCATGATGCATACTTCCTCGAGCATACGTGGCGCATTTTGTGCTACTTACACAAGCAGTCTTTTTTGTTGAAAGATATTGTCACAGAAGCTCAAATCTGTGCCGCTGAAAACTTGCTCTTAGCATTTGTTCAGCAGACTGCAAAGCTGTACGGAGAAAGTGCAATGACATTTAACATGCATTAGTTGTTGCATCTTTCAAAGTGCGCACAGATGTTTTATCCCTCTTTGGGGTACTTCAACATTTCCATTTGAAGATGGCATTGGTAAGGCACTCCAGCTTGAAACAACTGCCAAGGATGTGCCTGTTCAAATTGCTGAACGGTGCATCATGCACCAGGCCCACCGGATTGCTTCAGCACAAGTGGAACTTTCGCCTTGTCTGTTGTCTGCAAAGAAAGAGCTGGAGCACACGTTTAAGAGGTGCTTTCAAACATGTGCTCTTGGACAAGCACGACCAATTCATGATATTCCACAAAATGTGAAAAGGCTTTTCGTATCATGATTTGGTACCCTCCCACAAATGTGCAAGTATTTGAGATGCCAGGTTGGCCCGATTGTCTTCACAGTTCTGAGTACTCTGTTCCAAGAAAAACGTGCTCTTCCTATGTAAAAATGTCCGATGGCATGTGCTGTTATATCTCAGCCATTTATGTTGTTTCGGGTACTATGTATTTCACTGCCAGGAGCTGCTCACTGCACCCGGTGCATTTGATGTGCCGCCGTCATCCGCATCCTATCTGAGAACCACTTCTTGTATTGTGTTGGCGATATAACATTGCAGTGTGTTTTCTTAAATGTTGGCAACGTATCATATTTGTGTGAGTTACTTAATAAGGTGGAAAAGAACTAATCGGAATTTGAATGTTTATTTCATATTTCAAGATTGCAGGTACAATTGACTCTGGAAAGTGAGTTATAGAGTCAATATTAAGGTAGAGTAGTTGTATTTATGAATTCTGAATTGTCATCCGTCGAACTGTAGCAGGCTGCTATAATTTAACCGTATGTACTTTCTTCAAAATATAGGCTTGTACCTGAAAAATTATGATCCATCTTTCTGGGGCAACTGCT
Source organism: Dermacentor silvarum (assembly GCF_013339745.2). NCBI lineage: Eukaryota > Metazoa > Arthropoda > Arachnida > Ixodida > Ixodidae > Dermacentor > Dermacentor silvarum. Next base: position 103,782,900 of record NC_051158.1, on the reverse strand, counting down.
TCATGTCTAAGCGAAGTGCATGGCTATCACCAAAAGTGTTGCAGTGGACTGAAGCTCAAATTATTTCATCAAGTCATGAAGACTAATGCATCAGTTGATCTAATTCTGTTGGTGAGTGCATGAGAGGTGCTCAAGTCAAGCTTGGACTTTTTATTTTTTAGGATTATGAAACATGTTTACATGCATGGATGTGATCTCATTTTTCGATGTAATCCCTTTTCATTTTGGCAGTACAAGGATGCCAGCAGCGTAGAAAGATTTCTTTTATGTTGCAGCCATGCATGGACAGCCTACTGTATTTCATTATCCTAGTGGCCCAAAGAAATGAGTCTTGGAGTGAAGTTGGGCTTTTATAGCAGATGCGGCAGCACCTCTCATCCAAGATTATTTGTAAAGTGCCCATTGTGTGGTGCACTGTATGTGCACACATATTTTCCTGGATGAAGAGAACCTCCATGGTACTTAAGCAGGGCCATTTCTTCCTAAGTGCACTGTCTACACGTTGGAGAACCTCACAGCTGTACTTGCTCACTACTCGTGTACTTGCTCAGCTAGTCTCACTACTAGGGAGGAAATCAAAATGATGCTACATCTATCCACTCAAAAACCCATGACCATGAGTTCACCTGCCGATCGAGTTGCTCTAAACTTCTTGTGTTGGGAAGCTTCCATATGTGTTCATTGTTTAGGCAAGTGTAACTTTTATAAACGATTCACCCACATCTTGTCATAGGTGATGACCTGGCAAATAAACCTGTCACAAAACCTTTCCTGTCACAACATTCTTCAAGCTTTAGGCTAGCTTGCAGTCTACTGTGCCAATCGAAGACTGCCAGTTGTCTTGAAATCCAGTATTCACTGACATTTCGGAACATCAGGTGTTTGTGAATGGTAGTATTCAGTGTCCCTTAAGAGAGATACATCTGTTCGACGGTTGAAGCATCAGTTGGTGGTTTTCAAGGATTTGACACTTCACTTCACAGATCCTCACGGGATTCTTGGAACTTGACTCGGGCTGGGGTCGCTTCCCGTTTCTGCTGCACTGGTGAAGCTTCCTCCAACTGAGGAGCGGTGGTGCATTGCTTGTACACACTTCCCTCCCTTCTCGGATGGAGTCGCCGTAGTGATTTCGAGGGCGTCATTTTCCCACTGTGGTCATGACGCTGCAGTCGTGTTCCGCTCTGTATCCACAATTGCAGGGTAAGGGACAGTACCGATGTCTAGCTCAGTCACTGGTGTTCCAGCTTCCTGAGAGGCTCCAGTGTGCCTGAGCGGCTTCCAATGACGTGGGGTTATCTGCTCGTATCCCAAATGTACATGGGAGTGGCACGCTGCTCATGGTTAGCGTACAGCTGTTATCCTATATCGCTCAATCTTCTATGTTGTGTCTCAAAGTGCTGGGCTTGATGTGATCGCAATGTTGTCGTACTAACCTGTTAGGACCTTTAATGAGCCGCAATCTGTGCCCTAGCTTTCTCAAAACTGTTCCCTCTGTCCAGATAGGGTTCTCTCCGAAGTTTCAAAAGAAAACTGCTTGTCCGACGGTGAGTGCTCTCTACACTGTGTCCCTGTGGCAGTTTGTATAGGTTTTGTTCTTGCTTTGGGGTGAATGTGCAGCTGGCGTTTGACCGCAGTGTGAAAGGAATGGTGTGAAAGGGTTAAGTGGCCTTAGCTCTTGCATTGTGTCTACTGGTTGTTCTACTCATTGGTTGCTAACCACGTGCCACTTGTACTCTCAGCCTTGGCAAAGACAGCATAGCTTTGTTGCATTGGTGGACAAAAGCAGCTGCTTGACAGAAAATTCAAGATGCCTTTTGTCAGTTTTGTTGCTGTTGTGGTATGAAAGGTTAATAGGTCATGACTGGATGCTGTGTAAATGACAGTGAGGGAGAATATTAAAAAATAAATATTAAGAAAATAGTACTGCTTCATTTTTGTAACATGCATTTGTGAGCATCGACTTGCTTAGAACATACATGGCAGAAAACCAAGAGGGTTGACTCCTATTAGAAGCGTTTGTAATGTTAGAAAGGGGACTGTAGCAGCGATCCAAATTCACTTCTGTTAGTCAGTTATTTTAATGTTCGCTTCCTGTATACTACACATTTTTTTGGTTTGTTTTTTCATGGTGCCGTCAACCGTATCTTGCACACTAGCACAAAGGGAACTTTTATTGCAAGTATGTATGGTTGTAATACTAAGTCATGCAAGTCTTAGCACTGTGATTCACTTGGTGGCTATTGTGCACAGTGCTAGGAAGTGACATTGTCATTTTACAAGCACTTTTTTCCTATGCATTTGCTTTTGTGCAATGTGGTCAAACTTTTTCATGTCTGTAATGAACGAGGAACATGCATGGCATAAATCTATGCTGTTCCAGCAGCAAACATTTGGGCAGTGTTGTGTGAGGCTTTCTACAGCTGCTTCTACGTGTTGCAGTCTTGTACATTGAGACCCTGGTGTAATTAACCTATGATACAACAATAAAGTGATTGATTTATTATATGATAAACAATGAAATTAAATTTGTATTCATTCTTACAAGAGGGGGAATATCCATACACAAAAAAAGATATGTGTAAAATAGCTTGAATGCGCTGCCACTTACACGCAGACTGGGCACGAGAGCTACGCACGAAGTCAAAATTAAGCATAATACAATCTCCCTGCGGTGATCGACTTGCACCGAACGAAACATTGATACGCTTCCGATAACATCGAGCGCGCATGCGATCAGCTGTTTTAGCTGAGCGCTTGCTGTCCGCCCCGCTCAGACCGGCATATGCTAGGAAATGCCACGCAACCGCTTAGCGGGGACGATATAATTGCGCTTGCGCACGACGCTCGTACCGGCAGCGGAACGAAGACCGCATCCCTCGCTCCGCTACAAAGCCGACAGAGCGGAGCGTGATAGCGGTGACTACTTGGCCTCGTCGTCGTTTTGCAGCCGAGTTGATAGCGCGTCGCTCGCGTCTCGGCAAGACGCGCTTATCAAATGCGAAATCTACGCAGTTCCCTGCAGTATCTCGGAGCATGAAATCTGAGCGGCGCGGAGCGTAAACAGCGTTCTTCTAAAACTGTCTATATAGTCTGTACCGGTGCTCGCATGTAGTTGCAGCGCGCAGCTTCAGAAATACGCCGGCATGTAGGCCAACTGAGAAGGCAACTTTGGTCATGTGCGCATGCACCCGTAGTAGACTCGCTCTTACCTTCACGCAGCTGACACGCGTGGACGACTGTTTTCAGCGTTTACAAATAATGCCGGAGCCATGCAGAAGAGAGGGCTTCCTTGGCAACTCATCGCGACGTCTTTCCTACTTCATTGATGGCTCACCATACCAATCTACTTGCATCGATCTTTCATGAAGATACACTTTATCGAATACCTGTGGTTTGGTGTCGCCTCGTGCCTTCATAAATGCGTGCATTAGCTAACATGTGTCGACGCCGCGACGCATTTCGCAGTGCCCATCTAATCGCGGGCGCCATAATGGGGCTCCGTCGTTAGTGTCGATCTGCTAGTCAATCGTGCACACAGCATTGCTGTCGGTGTTGTAAGGCAGCAAACAGGCTTGCTGTCGTTGCAAACAGCATTGCTGTCGATGTCGGAAGGCAGCAAACAGGAATGCTGTCGTTGCAAACAGCATTGCTGCCGGTGTCGGAAGGCAGCAAACAGGCATGCTGTCGTTGCAAACAGCATTGCTGTCGGTGTCGGAAGTCAGCAAACAGGCATGCTGTCGTTGCAAATAGCATTGCTGTCGGTGTCGGAAGGCTGCAAACAGACATGCTGTCGTTGCAAACAGCATTGCTGTCGGTGTCGGAAGGCAGCAAACAGGAATTCTGTCGTTGCAAACAAGAATCTTGTCGTTGCCGACAAGAATGCTGTCGTTCCGACAAGAACGCTTTGACGGATTTTTTGACTGGGTGTGAATGAACACCCGTTCCTCTAACCATACATCGACAAAGCGAGGCCGCAAGGGCGAACGTGTTTTGGTAAATATTGGCAATATCTAGACTTTAAGAAATGTCATACAGCGTTACAAATTTATTTACAGGATATTGTAAAACAGCATTTTTTGATAACGCAGCTACATTGCGCTGATTTAGATGTTCACTTTCTGTGTACTTTAATGTTGGGTTAACCGTGCAAGGACAAAATACGGGACCCACGAGAACAGAGCTCTATTGTCTGTTATGCCCTCTCTGGCGTCCTTAAGCTATCGACCAAAGTTGAATGCACGTTTTACCTATAAAACTAATGTAACACCACTCCAAATTTCAGAGTAGCCACATCGACATGGTGTAATACAATGTTGCGCGCCTGGCAACTGTGAATCACATTATTCAAGATATCAACAGCAGTGTGAATAAACACCCGTTCCTCTAACCATACATCGACAATGCGAGGCCGCAAGGGCGAACGTGTTATTGGTAAATATTGGCAATATCTAGACTTTAAGAAATGTCATACAGCGTTACAAATTTATTTACAGGATATTGTAAAACAGCATTTTTTGAAAACGCAGCTACATTGCGCTGATTTAGATGTTCACTTTCTGTGTACTTTAATGTTGGGTTAACCGTGCAAGGACGAAATACGGGACCCACGAGAACAGAGCTCTATTGTCTGTTATGCCCTCTCTGGCGTCCTTAAGCTATTGACCAAAGTTGAATGCATGTTTTACTTATAAACCTAATGTAACACCACTCCCAATTTAAGAGTAGCCACATCGACATGGTGTAATACAATGTTGCGCGCCTGGCAACTGTGAATCACATTATTCAAGATATCAACAGCGGTGTGAATGAACACCCGTTCCTCTAACCATACATCGAAAAAGCGAGGCCGCAAGGGCGAACGTGTTATTTGTAAATATTGGCAATATCTAGACTTTAAGAAATGTCATACAGCGTTACACATTTATTTACAGGATATTGTAAAACAGCATTTTTTGATAACGCAGCAACATTGCGCTGATTTAGATGTTCACTTTCTGTGTACTTTAATGTTGGGTTAACCGTGCACGGACAAAATAGGGGACCCACGAGAACAGAGCTCTATTGTCTGTTATGCCCTCTCTGGCGTCCTTAAGCTATTGACCAAAGTTGAATGCACGTTTTACTTATAGACCTAATGCAACACCTTCAGAGTAGCCACATCGACATGGTGTAATACAATTTTGCGCGCCTGGCAACTGTGAATCACATTATTCAAGATATCAACAGCGGCGTGAATTAACACCCGTTCCTCTAACCATACATAGACAAAGCGAGGCCGCAAGGGCGAATGTGTTATTTGTAAATATTGGCAATATCTAGACTTTAAGAAATGTCATACAGCGTTACACATTTATTTACAGGATATTGTAAAACAGCATTTTTTGATAACGCAGCTGCATTGCGCTCATTTAGATGTTCACTTTCTGTGTACTTTAAAGTTTGGTTAACCGTGCAAGGACAAAATACGGGACCCACGAGAACAGAGCTCTATTGTCTGTTATGCCCTCTCTGGCGTCCTTAAGCTATCTACCAAAGTTGAATGCACGTTTTACCTATAAAACTAATGTAACACCACTCCCAATTTCAGAGTAGCCACATCGACATGGTGTAATACAATGTTGCGCGCCAGGCAACTGTGAATCACATTATTCAAGATATCAACAGCGGTGTGAATTAACACCCGTTCCTCTAACCATACATAGACAAAGCGAGGCCGCAAGGGCGAATGTGTTATTTGTAAATATTGGCAATATCTAGACTTTAAGAAATGTCATACAGCGTTACACATTTATTTACAGGATATTGTAAAACAGCATTTTTTGATAACGCAGCTGCATTGCGCTCATTTAGATGTTCACTTTCTGTGTACTTTAATGTTTGGTTAACCGTGCAAGGACAAAATACGGGACCCACGAGAACAGAGCTCTATTGTCTGTTATGCCCTCTCTGGCGTCCTTAAGCTATCTACCAAAGTTGAATGCACGTTTTACCTATAAAACTAATGTAACACCACTCCCAATTTCAGAGTAGCCACATCGACATGGTGTAATACAATGTTGCGCGCCTGGCAACTGTGAATCACATTATTCAAGATATCAACAGCGGTGTGAATGAACACCCGTTCCTCTAACCATACATCGACAAAGCGAGGCCGCAAGGGCGAACGTGTTATTTGTAAATATTGGCAATATCTAGACTTTAAGAAATGTCATACAGCGTTACACATTTATTTACAGGATATTGTAAAACAGCATTTTTTGATAACGCAGCAACATTGCGCTGATTTAGATGTTCACTTTCTGTGTACTTTAATGTTGGGTTAACCGTGCAAGGACAAAATAGGGGACCCACGAGAACAGAGCTCTATTGTCTGTTATGCCCTCTCTGGCGTCCTTAAGCTATTGACCAAAGTTGAATGCACGTTTTACTTATAGACCTAATGCAAAACCTTCAGAGTAGCCACATCGACATGGTGTAATACAATTTTGCGCGCCTGGCAACTGTGAATCACATTATTCAAGATATCAACAGCGGCGTGAATTAACACCCGTTCCTCTAACCATACATAGACAAAGCGAGGCCGCAAGGGCGAACTGTGTTATTTGTAAATATTGGCAATATCTAGACTTTAAGAAATGTCATACAGCGTTACACATTTATTTACAGGATATTGTAAAACAGCATTTTTTGATAACGCAGCTACATTGCGCTGATTTAGATGTTCACTTTCTGTGTACTTTAATGTTGGGTTAACCGTGCAAGGACAAAATACGGGACCCACGAGAACAGAGCTCTATTGTCTGTTATGCCCTCTCTGGCGTCCTTAAGCTATCTACCAAAGTTGAATGCACGTTTTACCTATAAAACTAATGTAACACCACTCCCAATTTCAGAGTAGCCACATCGACATGGTGTAATACAATGTTGCGCGCCAGGCAACTGTGAATCACATTATTCAAGATATCAACAGCGGTGTGAATGAACACCCGTTCCTCTAACCATACATCGACAAAGCAACGCCGCAAGGGCGAACGTGTTATTGGTAAATATTGGCAATATCTAGACTTTAAGAAACGTCATACAGCGTTACAAATTTATTTACAGGATATTGTAAAACAGCATTTTTTGATAACGCAGCTACATTGCGCTGATTTAGATGTTCACTTTCTGTGTACTTTAATGTTGGGTTAACCGTGCAAGGACAAAATACGGGACCCCAAGAGAACAGAGCTCTATTGTCTGTTATGCCCTCTCTGGCGTCCTTAAGCTATCTACCAAAGTTGAATGCACGTTTTACCTATAAAACTAATGTAACACCACTCCCAATTTCAGAGTAGCCACATCGACATGGTGTAATACAATGTTGCGCGCCAGGCAACTGTGAATCACATTATTCAAGATATCAACAGCGGTGTGAATGAACACCCGTTCCTCTAACCATACATCGACAAAGCAACGCCGCAAGGGCGAACGTGTTATTGGTAAATATTGGCAATATCTAGACTTTAAGAAATGTCATACAGCGTTACAAATTTATTTACAGGATATTGTAAAACAGCATTTTTTGATAACGCAGCTACATTGCGCTGATTTAGATGTTCACTTTTAGTGTACTTTAATGTTGGGTTAACCGTGCAAGGACAAAATTCGGGACGCACAAAGAACAGAGCTCTATTGTCTGTTATGCCCTCTCTGGCGTCCTTAAGCTATCGACCAAAGTTGAATGCACGTTTTACCTATAAAACTAATGTAACACCACTCCCAATTTCAGAGTAGCCACATCGACATGGTGTAATACAATGTTGCGCGCCTGGCAACTGTGAATCACATTATTCAAGATATCAACAGCGGTGTGAATGAACACCCGCTTCCTCTAACCATACATCGACAAAGCGAGGCCGCAAGGGCGAACGTGTTATTGGTAAATATTGGCAATATCTAGACTTTAAGAAATGTCATACAGCGTTACACATTTATTTACAGGATATTGTAAAACAGCATTTTTTGATAACGCAGCAACATTGCGCTGATTTAGATGTTCACTTTCTGTGTACTTTAATGTTGGGTTAACCGTGCACGGACAAAATAGGGGACCCACGAGAACAGAGCTCTATTGTCTGTTATGCCCTCTCTGGCGTCCTTAAGCTATTGACCAAAGTTGAATGCACGTTTTACTTATAGACCTAATGCAACACCTTCAGAGTAGCCACATCGACATGGTGTAATACAATTTTGCGCGCCTGGCAACTGTGAATCACATTATTCAAGATATCAACAGCGGCGTGAATTAACACCCGTTCCTCTAACCATACATAGACAAAGCGAGGCCGCAAGGGCGAATGTGTTATTTGTAAATATTGGCAATATCTAGACTTTAAGAAACGTCATACAGCGTTACAAATTTATTTACAGGATATTGTAAAACAGCATTTTTTGATAACGCAGCTACATTGCGCTGATTTAGATGTTCACTTTCTGTGTACTTTAATGTTGGGTTAACCGTGCAAGGACAAAATACGGGACCCCCAAAGAACAGAGCTCTATTGTCTGTTATGCCCTCTCTGGCGTCCTTAAGCTATCTACCAAAGTTGAATGCACGTTTTACCTATAAAACTAATGTAACACCACTCCCAATTTCAGAGTAGCCACATCGACATGGTGTAATACAATGTTGCGCGCCAGGCAACTGTGAATCACATTATTCAAGATATCAACAGCGGTGTGAATGAACACCCGTTCCTCTAACCATACATCGACAAAGCAACGCCGCACGGGCGAACGTGTTATTGGTAAATATTGGCAATATCTAGACTTTAAGAAATGTCATACAGCGTTACAAATTTATTTACAGGATATTGTAAAACAGCATTTTTTGATAACGCAGCTACATTGCGCTGATTTAGATGTTCACTTTCTGTGTACTTTAATGTTGGGTTAACCGTGCAAAGGACAAAATACGGGACCCACGAGAACAGAGCTCTATTGTCTGTTATGCCCTCTCTGGCGTCCTTAAGCTATCGACCAAAGTTGAATGCACGTTTTACCTATAAAACTAATGTAACACCACTCCAAATTTCAGAGTAGCCACATCGACATGGTGTAATACAATGTTGCGCGCCTGGCAACTGTGAATCACATTATTCAAGATATCAACAGCGGTGTGAATGAACACCCGTTCCTCTAACCATACATCGAAAAAGCGAGGCCGCAAGGGCGAACGTGTTATTTGTAAATATTGGCAATATCTAGACTTTAAGAAATGTCATACAGCGTTACACATTTATTTACAGGATATTGTAAAACAGCATTTTTTGATAACGCAGCAACATTGCGCTGATTTAGATGTTCACTTTCTGTGTACTTTAATGTTGGGTTAACCGTGCAAGGACAAAATAGGGGACCCACGAGAACAGAGCTCTATTGTCTGTTATGCCCTCTCTGGCGTCCTTAAGCTATTGACCAAAGTTGAATGCACGTTTTACTTATAGACCTAATGCAAAACCTTCAGAGTAGACACATCGACATGGTGTAATACAATTTTGCGCGCCTGGCAACTGTGAATCACATTATTCAAGATATCAACAGCGGCGTGAATTAACACCCGTTCCTCTAACCATACATAGACAAAGCGAGGCCGCAAGGGCGAATGTGTTATTTGTAAATATTGGCAATATCTAGACTTTAAGAAATGTCATACAGCGTTACACATTTATTTACAGGATATTGTAAAACAGCATTTTTTGATAACGCAGCTACATTGCGCTGATTTAGATGTTCACTTTCTGTGTACTTTATAGTTTGGTTAACCGTGCAAGGACAAAATACGGGACCCACGAGAACAGAGCTCTATTGTCTGTTATGCCCTCTCTGGCGTCCTTAAGCTATCTACCAAAGTTGAATGCACGTTTTACCTATAAAACTAATGTAACACCACTCCCAATTTCAGAGTAGCCACATCGACATGGTGTAATACAATGTTGCGCGCCAGGCAACTGTGAATCACATTATTCAAGATATCAACAGCGGTGTGAATGAACACCCGTTCCTCTAACCATACATCGACAAAGCAACGCCGCAAGGGTGAACGTGTTATTGGTAAATATTGGCAATAACTAGACTTTAAGAAACGTCATACAGCGTTACAAATTTATTTACAGGATATTGTAAAACAGCATTTTTTGATAACGCAGCTACATTGCGCTGATTTAGATGTTCACTTTCTGTGTACTTTAATGTTGGGTTAACCGTGCAAGGACAAAATACGGGACCCCCAAAGAACAGAGCTCTATTGTCTGTTATGCCCTCTCTGGCGTCCTTAAGCTATCTACCAAAGTTGAATGCACGTTTTACCTATAAAACTAATGTAACACCACTCCCAATTTCAGAGTAGCCACATCGACATGGTGTAATACAATGTTGCGCGCCAGGCAACTGTGAATCACATTATTCAAGATATCAACAGCGGTGTGAATGAACACCCGTTCCTCTAACCATACATCGACAAAGCAACGCCGCACGGGCGAACGTGTTATTGGTAAATATTGGCAATATCTAGACTTTAAGAAACGTCATACAGCGTTACAAATTTATTTACAGGATATTGTAAAACAGCATTTTTTGATAACGCAGCTACATTGCGCTGATTTAGATGTTCACTTTTAGTGTACTTTAATGTTGGGTTAACCGTGCAAGGACAAAATTCGGGACGCACGAGAACAGAGCTCTATTGTCTGTTATGCCCTCTCTGGCGTCCTTAAGCTATCGACCAAAGTTGAATGCACGTTTTACCTATAAAACTAATGTAACACCACTCCCAATTTCAGAGTAGCCACATCGACATGGTGTAATACAATGTTGCGCGCCTGGCAACTGTGAATCACATTATTCAAGATATCAACAGCGGTGTGAATGAACACCCGTTCCTCTAACCATACATCGACAATGCGAGGCCGCAAGGGCGAACGTGTTATTGGTAAATATTGGCAATATCTAGACTTTAAGAAATGTCATACAGCGTTACAAATTTATTTACAGGATATTGTAAAACAGCATTTTTTGATAACGCAGCTACATTGCGCTGATTTAGATGTTCACTTTCTGTGTACTTTAATGTTGGGTTAACCGTGCAAGGACAAAATATGGGACCCACGAGAACAGAGCTCTATTGTCTGTTATGCCCTCTCTGGCGTCCTTAATCTATTGACCAAAGTTGAATGCACGTTTTACTTATAGACCTAATGTAACACCTTCAGAGTAGCCACATCGACATGGTGTAATACAATTTTGCGCGCCTGGAAACTGTGAATCACATTATTCAAGATATCAACAGCGGCGTGAATTAACACCCGTTCCTCTAACCATACATCGACAAAGCGAGGCCGCAAGGGCGAACGTGTTATTTGTAAATATTGGCAATATCTAGACTTTAAGAAATGTCATACAGCGTTATAAATTTATTTACAGGATATTGTAAAACAGCATTTTTTGATAACGCAGCAACATTGCGCTGATTTAGATGTTCATTTTCTGTGTACTTTAATGTTGGGTTAACCGTCCAAGGACAAAATAGGGGACCGACGAGAACAGAGCTCTATTGTCTGTTATGCCCTCTCTGGCGTCCTTAAGCTATTGACCAAAGTTGAATGCATGTTTTACTTATAAACCTAATGTAACACCACTCTCAATTTCAGAGTAGCCACATCGACATGGTGTAATACAATTTTGCGCGCCTGGCAACTGTGAATCACATTATTCAAGATATCAACAGCGGTGTGAATGAACACCCGTTCGTCTAACCATACATCGACAAAGCGAGGCCGCAAGGGCGAACGTGTTATTTGTAAATATTGGCAATATCTAGACTTTAAGAAATGTCATACAGCGTTATAAATTTATTTACAGGATATTGTAAAACAGCATTTTTTGATAACGCAGCAACATTGCGCTGATTTAGATGTTCATTTTCTGTGTACTTTAATGTTGGGTTAACCGTCCAAGGACAAAATAGGGGACCAACGAGAACAGAGCTCTATTGACTGTAATGCCCTCCCTGGCGTCCTTAAGCTATTGACCAAAGTTGAATGCACGTTTCACTTATAGACCTAATGTAACACCTTCAGAGTAGCCACATGGACATGATGTAATACAATTTTGCGCGCCTGGCAACTGTGAATCACATTATTCAAGATATCAACAGCGGCGTGAATTAACACCCGTTCGTCTAACCATACATCGACAAAGCGAGGCCGCAAGGACGAACGTGTTATTTGTAAATATTGGCAATATCTAGACTTTAAGAAATGTCATACAGCGTTACAAATTTATTTACAGGATATTGTAAAACAGCATTTTTTGATAACGCAGCAACATTGCGCTGATTTAGAATGTTCATTTTCTGTGTACTTTAATGTTGGGTTAACCGAGCAAGGACAAAATAGGGGACCGACGAGAACAGAGCTCTATTGTCTGTTATGCCCTCTCTGGCGTCCTTAAGCTATTGACCAAAGTTGAATGCATGTTTTACTTATAAACCTAATGTAACACCACTCCCAATTTTAGAGTAGCCACATCGACATGGTGTAATACAATTTTGCGCGCCTGGCAACTGTGAATCACATTATTCAAGATTTCAACAGCAGTGTGAATTAGCACCCGTTCCTCTAACCATACACAGACAAAGCGAGGCCGCAAGGGCGAACGTGTTATTTGTATATATTGGCAATATCTAGACTTTAGGAAATGTCATACAGCGTTACACATTTATTTACAGGATATTGTAAAACAGCATTTTTTGATAACGCAGCTACATTGCGCTGATTTAGATGTTCACTTTCTATGTACTTTAATGTTGGATTAACCATGCAAGGACAAAATAGGGGACCAACGAGAACAGAGCTCTATTGTCTGTAATGCCCTCCCTGGCGTCCTTAAGCTATTGACCAAAGTTGAATGCACGTTTCACTTATAGACCTAATGTAACACCTTCAGAGTAGCCACATCGACATGGTGTAATACAATTTTGCGCGCCTGGCAACTGTGAATCACATTATTCAAGATATCAACAGCGGCGTGAATTAACACCCGTTCCTCTAACCATACATCGACAAAGCGAGGCCGCAAGGACGAACGTGTTATTTGTATATATTGGCAATATCTAGACTTTAAGAAATGTCATACAGCGTTACAAATTTATTTACAGGATATTGTAAAACAGCATTTTTTGATAACGCAGCTACATTGCGCTGATTTAGATGTTCACTTTCTATGTACTTTAATGTTGGGTTAACCGTGCAAGGACAAAATAGGGTACCGACGAGAACAGAGCTCTATTGTCTGTTATGCCCTCTCCGGCGTCCTTGAGCTATTGACCAAAGTTGAATGCACGTTTTACCTATAAAACTAATGTAACACCACTCGCAATTTCAGAGTAGCCACATCGACACGGTGTAATACAATTCTACGCGCCTGGCAACTGTGAATCACATTATTCAAGATATCAACAGCGGTCTGAATTAACACCCGTTCCTCTAACCATACATCGACAAAGCGAGGCCGCAAGGGCGAACGTTTTATTTGTAAATATTGGCAATATCTAGACTTTTAAGAAATGTCATACAGCGTTACAAATTTATTTACAGGATATTTTAAAACAGCATTTTTTTGATAACGCAGCTACATTGCGCTGATTTAGATGTTCACTTTCTATGTACTTTATTGTTGGGTTAACCGTGCAAGGACAAAATAGGGTACCGACGAGAACAGAGCTCCATTGTCTGTTATGCCCTCTCCAGCGTCCTTAAGCTATTGACCAAAGTTGAATGCACGTTTTACCTATAAAACTAATGTAACACCACTCGCAATTTCAGAGTAGCCACATCGACATGGTGTAATACAATTTTGCGCGCCTGGCAACTGTGAATCACATTATTCAAGATATCAACAGCGGTGTGAATTAACACCCGTTCTTCTAACCATACATCGGCAAAGCGAGGCCGCAAGGGCGAACGTGTTATTGGTAAATATAGGCAATATCTAGACTTTAAGAAATGTCATACAGCGTAACAGTGACCTCAGGTAATATTTACCTAGTTTGTTAGCTTTGTTCATTATCATTTATCGAAATTTAGAGTTATTAGCAAGGTTAGCTTTTTAATCAGTGTACTTAGTATGGTTACTTAGGTACCCTTATAACTTGACCAACACGCAAACACAAAATATATGTTAGGCAGTGTAAGGATAAATATTGACATTGTAATATGTGTGCAGGTAAATAAACAGCGGAGCTAATCCGCACGTAGTGCTACCAAGTCATCGCCAGCGTTTCCCGGAATTTATTGAATATTGATCGATTATTGATAACCTATTGATTGGCTATCGATTGGCTATCAGAAGGTATTGGCCTCGTATTTGGGCTAGGATTAAACATCTTCGCTAGTTCACAGCGGTAAGTGCCATTGTGTTTGGTCCCATTCTGGACTACCACCAGGATGGGCTCACATGTTCTGGTCGCACGAAGCCGCTGAACGAAGAGCGTAAACATCTCCGCTGTTAATTAAAAGTGAAAAACGTTCACGAGCATCGAATAAATGATTGAATTGCAATCACACAACGCGGCACACATGATATATTTTGGTAATGTGAATACAGCCGATAAATGTTTTCTTGACAATTGTATACAAGAAAAACTTGTACATTCACTGATGTTTGATAGTTTCTTGCCACAGTATTCCAACTCCAAAGAAATATGAGCCATTTCTTACGTCGTCGCAACAACTATAACACCGCACTCCTCCTTTAATTTTTTACAGTATTTTTTTCCCACTGGCACAATTTTCTGCCATTACTTGTATTCTCTCTTCCGGAGAGACGATAGTTGACTGAGATCCAGCTGAACAGACATATCCCCCCCCCCCCCCCCATCTCGTCGTCCAGGCCCCTTCCGCGAAAAGGGAAACCTATAGTGAGACGTCAAGCGGCTGACACACGTCGCTACCTCACATTCCTCAACCAACGTTGAGTAGGACACCTTCCTTGTCATTTCTACATCCTCACCGCTAGCACACCCTCAGTCGTTAACTCGCCCACCCGCCTTACCCTTCCTCCCCTTTAGAGGACCCGTACCTATATATAGACTGTGCTGAGGAGAGCATATGGCGCCTGAAAAAATACATGTCCACTTGTCGAAACGTTGGCTCCTAATTTCACGTTGTTCTCGTTTTGCTCATGGTCTTCAATTTCCATATCCCGCCATCTCCTTGTTTTCCCCGCCTATGAAAGAATGTCTTGAAAAGGCTTAGCAACCCCGGAGGACTTAGTCGTGGGGCCGCACCAAGGGAGGCATACTGGCCGACGCTAGCTGCTTGGCGTCATGCTCCAACCTAGTCTTTAACGCGAAAGCGTTTCTCGCAAGGTTTCCGAAAGCGTGCACCCAGCTGGCGCCCACAAAAGGTGTCCGCCAAATCCGTGTTTGAAAAGCACGTGACCTCTCCCACAGGAAGTGACGTCGACGCCAACACATGCCGCAGCAACATTTGGCACGCGCTCCACTGCCGTAGCAGCCACTTGGAGCTGCGGCCGCGTTTCTTGGGTAGGTTGCGGAAAGCACTAAAACAAATATGCAAAAACTCGTAAACGTCGCAATCAGTCGAATCACTATTATTCAAGGGCTGTTCATCAGGAACAAGGACGGAGATCACAAATTCAATCACGGATGGGGGACCCGGAATACAGAGCGCACGAATGAATTTAGACGGCTGGCAAAACATAGACTGGAGAGGCACATGGATCGGTGCAAGAAGTTTGTGCAGGATGATTGTTGCGTCGTCGCCTGCCTCAACGTACGGTCGCTGCCCAAGCACGCACGCGACCGCGAGCACTACATGCATGAAAGTCAATTCGGCGTGCGTCTCTGATTCACGGAAACCTGGATGCCACCGGATGACAAGAGTGAGATCAGGGGATACAAGTTCGTGTGTGCTGAGCAACGAGAAGGCCTCGAGGTAGCCGGTGTCGCAATTTCCGCCAGAAACAATGTTCAAATCAACCCGGTCGAGTGCGAGGATGACGACACTGAATACTGCTGAATGACACCATTCGCAACACAATAGGAGTTGTACTACTCTGATATACCCCAGGCCTGTGATGCAATAGGACATGTAAAGTGGTGTGGACACCAGCTTGATTGCACCAAATCATCTAAATAAACAGAATTCGGCCTCTCAGATTGCCTCATTTTTTATAACAGAATTCGACAACATCGTTTTGCAGCGCCCCTCCGTAACAACAACCTAGCTAAAAGGATCGATTTCTGTGTTCTCATCTCATAGGAATAGGCTTAGTGATCCTCTGCAACTTTTTTCCCCATCCTCCAGGGGACCAAGTTCCTGCACTTTAGCTACTGCACCGACGTTTATTCGAACTATGATTACCGAAAGAAACGCTGAAAGGCCAGCTCATCTCGTTGTTGTTTAACGTGACGCTGTACATTGAGCATTTGGAAAACCTGGTCCTTCTGCAGAAGCAGCTGCAACAGTAACCCTCATAATAGAAATTGAGCCGCAGTACGAGCAACAGAGCAGTGCCATGAACTCAAGTCGCGCTGAATGACGTTAAGCACCAATTCCGCACCCAAGTACGAGCGCCAACACACTGTACACCAAGCGAGAGGTTGAGCCGCTACAGAAAGGGAATGGTAACTGAACTGGACAAACCTGCCAAACTCGAACAGCTCGCGTACATATATCGGCCTCGCTTCTCGCAACACTCAACCACACAGTGCCTAAGCATTTACTTTTCCCGGACTTTGACCGCAAGAGTGAACAAGAAAGACTACACCGCATAGACTACTCTCGTCTGCCCTGGTGTATCGCGCTTCTCAAGCGAGCCTTCTCAAAATTTACTTCCAAAGCTGCCTCCCGCGTGCTGAGGAGGCGCCCATATTTCAAATAACAGGAAACAGAGGCGATACAGGGAGGGTCGTGGCGACGAGAACCTGGACCGAACGCTACCACTTTGCGTGAGCAATGCATCGATAAGGACTATTCTGAATCTGGTAGTGCGCGCTCGGAAGTGGAGGTTAGGGCGAGTGCGGCGCCTAACCGCAGGACAACGCTAACGACGTCCATGCTCGGCGTCCTTTTTTTATGCATTCGTTTGCGGTACGCTGCAGCCCGCATCGCACCGCTGCCATCGCCAGGACTGAAGCCATTTTCATAGGCCTGCAAAATAAACAACTATCTCTTGGGATCTTTTTGGTAAGGACTCACTTAGACTCAGACTGTACAAAATGTTTCTTAGTCGGGCGCACTTGGACGCAGACTCGCCATAATACTACACAGCCGGGCTTACTCGAGCTATGATTCATGAAAATTTTTCTCAGCCAAAGTCACAATGGCTCAAGCTCACCAAACATCTGCTCAACCTCTACTCTACTCGGACTTGGACTAGCAAACATTCTACTAAGCGGGACTAACTCACACTCATACTCACGGGTCGTCCTTAATCCCTATGAGTCCGAACGAGCGCACTGTGTGCCAGTTTGCCCCGACTTACAAAATGAAGCTGAACAGGCCTCGTAGTGCGTAGGGTGGTCGACCCTACGCACTACCAGGGCTTTCGTTATTAGAGTTACAGAATGGGTGCAGAGGAAAGGGGCACGTCGTTGAGGACGGCGGAGGATAGTGGTGCGATTAAGTTGCGAAATTTGCCAGCACATTACGAAATTACCTAAATTAAGACCTTAAAAGCATGTCCGACGGTTACGATACTCCTTAATGTGAAATTTGAGCGCAGCTATAAAGGTGTTTTCATTTCGCGATATATTGAGGCAAGGAATCGAAACCGAATCACCACACCGATTGGCAGTGGTCCAATGCCTTCAGCGCCTTGGTAGAAGAACGGGCAGAATGGGAACGCTGGCATGATAGGCGGCACCGAAGCCGATAAGGAAAGAGCGACCAGCGGCACGAGCGCGTTCGCGCGGTAACGCCGAGAGGCGCCAACGATCAACCCAGAAACCGGTGCCTAAGAGCTGCGCTCTCAAAAATAGAGATCGCTTGGAGATACCTTCTTCTCGTAGTCGACAAAAACGAGTAGGCTGCTGCTGATGATGATAATGAATTATTATTAAAAATATGAAATCCTAATGATAAAGCTTCCTCGGATGGTCCGATAGTTTAAATTTTGCCGGTCACGGCGAACGTCTCTTCAAGAATTCCAGCGCTGGTTAGGCCTCTACATAACTCTCAATATTTTCTAATCCTGATATACACTATGTGTAGTTGCCGTCGAATTCTCGACCGTCTCAAAAAATTCATTAGATTATGCGTTTTTACATGCCAAGACCACTATCTGACTCTGAGGCACGCTGTGCTGGAGGACTCCGGATTAGGCTGACTACTTTGTGATTTTTAATGCTCACCAAAATCTAAGTACATGGATGCTTTTGCGTTTCGCCCCCTTTGAAATTCCGCTGCCATGGCCGGGATGTGATCCTGCAACCCCGTGCTGAACAGCGACACACCATAGCCACTAAGCAACAACGGTGGGTATCAATTGTGTCCACCACGAAAATTTCAATTTACATATAGGAGATTTCGGGGCCGCATGCAACACTACTTTTTTATGTCCATATACCTGGCCTTACTCTTTCCTTTTCTTGGCACTTCTTCATTGAAGTTAAGGAAACTGATCATATTAAGCCGAGAATTCTACCGGTACTAACATATGGGGCAGAAACTTGGAGGTTAACAAAGAAGCTCAAAAACAAGTTAAGGACCACACAAAGAGCGATGGAATGAAAAAAATGTCACAGTTTCGCCCGAAAGGCGAAGCATCGATTGCGATAGCAAATTAGTAGAGAGCTATTCGGAGTAGGGATAGTAGATTTATCGGCTGCATAAACTTCGACACATTGGCTTACTAACTGAATTAACAATCGTGGTGTCAGCGCGCAAAAGCAAACATGAATAGATCGCACTGAATGACCGCTGCCAACGACTGTCAAAACGCTGGCAGCAAGCGCAGTTTCGCGTGGTCTATCGCTTCAACGGAAACTGAGCGGCGAATGCACAGCGCATACAAAGGTCAGAGCCATGTGGAGATAAGAGACGGTGCGGGCGACGGGCACCGCCGGGCAAACTGCAAAGGAGTTGTTGGCAGAGGAGAAGCTGCCCCCCCTCCCCCCTCTTCCCGCTTTGTTGCTTTCGCGTGGGAGAGTGAGTGGCAAGATACGCCTTTGGTGCCGGAACACAGCGCCGCCCCGCCTCCCTCCCTCCCATATCCCCCCGCGACGGTCGCGTTTGCTTTCCGCCCAGAGTTCGCTCTTCGTGATAGCGCGCGTCCCCTGCGCGCTTTCGCTCGCGCATACGGCGCGCGGCGACGATTTTATCACCCTTGCAATCTATACGAAACCGCACGGCGACGGCGACGCCGACGGCAGAAATCCGGTTGAAGTGTCCATATAATTGCTATCGCAATAAAATGTTAGGCCTAATGCTAAGAGACAGGCTGATAGCGGTGTGGATCAGAGAACAATCGGGGATAGCCGATATTCTAGGTGACTTTAAGCGGAAGAAATGGAGCTGGGCAGGCCATGTAATGCGTAGGATAGATAACCGGTAGACCATATCAGTTAAAGAATGGATAGCAAGAGAAGGGAAGCGCCGTCGAGGAAGGCAGGAAACTGGGCGAGGTGATGAAGTTAAGAAATTGTCAGGCGCAAGTTGGAATTATATAGCGCAAGACAGGGGTAATTGGAGATCGCAGGGAGATGCCTTCGTCCTGCAGAGGACATAAATAGGCTGATGATGATGATGATCCTACTGCGTACGGCGTTATGGAACCAAAATTCAAGTGACATCTAAAACACATTATATGGCATGATAAGTGATTAGAAGTGATACGTTTAAGTGTGAATTAAGTGTTTAGGTTTCCAACGTTAATCTGAGGGCATTACCTGAATCAAAATGTGAATCGCGTGAAGTAAAGTGAATTCGGGTGAATCAAACGTGGAATAACGCGAATGTAAGGCGAAAAAGTTGCAGTTTGGCCCGAAAGACGAAGTATCGATTGCGATAGCAAATTAGTGTATAGCTATAGGAAGTAAGGAGAGTACTTTTATTGGCCGTGTAAACTTGTAAATATAGGTATACTGATTAAAGTAACATGCATGGTGTCAGGCGCGAAGCAAACATGAACGCAACACACTCGATGACCGCGGAAACTCGCTGTGAAAATGCTGGAGTAAGGAAGCACGGCCGCAGCAGCGAGCGAAATGGCCTTTGTGGCCATTTCGAGCGAAATGGCCATCAGCGAGCGAAATGGCCACCAACGTGAACTAAACCACGAAAACACAGTGCATGGCGGACTGTTTCCTCGATCCAGGTGGCTTTCAAGATACAGTGGCAGGGGAGCGCGCGCGTGTCCGCGAAAGCCGCCCAGAGAAGAACGCATCCCCGCCCTTCCCCCGGAGCCTTGCGCATGACGGAAGACAGCGCGCTTCCTTCCCGCTTTCCTCCCTTGCGTGTGTGAGATTGAGCCGCGATCGCCGGCTCACCCTCGCATGCTTTCACTCGCACATACCGCATACGGCGCGCGGCGACAATCTTATGGCCCCTGAAATTTATACGGAACCTCACGGCGACGGCAGAATTGCGAATTATGTATCTACCATGTCTGCCGCTATAAATCATACGGTGTCTACGTGTACATCCGATTATTACTAGAAAACAACCCACGCGATGATGTGGCGTCTCGTATAAAACGTGGTGTAAAGGCAGCGGTCTTCATTCTGTTTCGTCCTACTGAACGTGCTATACCACGTGATGGAAAGTACGTCTACGGAGGATGAACTACCTAACCCTACAGCGAAAAGGAATAAGAGGAAACGAGTAATAGGAAGTAACAACGCAATCGCATAAGTATCTAAGTAATTTAATGAATGTCTCGTGAGCACACAGG
The DNA here is from genome assembly GCF_013339745.2 of Dermacentor silvarum. NCBI lineage: Eukaryota > Metazoa > Arthropoda > Arachnida > Ixodida > Ixodidae > Dermacentor > Dermacentor silvarum. The sequence continues at coordinate 103,761,942 of NC_051158.1, read as the reverse complement.
TTTTCGCCTTCATTCTCTTCAGCGTATGCTCAAGTGACTCTCAACGTTTTTTTTTTTTTGTATTTTCAAGTGTCATTGCAACGCAAGAGAATGTTCGAGACTCCATTTCATCAACTTGGATTACTAATAACATCCCGATTGCCATTTCAATCTGGGCGTAGGCTTTGGCAAGGATAGCGATGGGTCTTGTTGGTGAAGCATGATGAACATTTTTGAAGAAGCGCGAAACGTAACACGGACACATAAGGTACAAATAAAAAGACAAAACAAAGCAAAACTTTTGATGCAGCGCGAAAACGTAACACGGAGACAAGAAGGCACAAATAAAAAGCCAAAACACAGCAAGCGCTCGGTGTTGTCTTTTATTTGCGCCTTCTTGTGTCCGCGTTACACTTCGCGCTGCATCAACAATGTAGGCCTTGCGTTTGAGCTACATGAATCTTTGCCTTGCATACGCCATTTTATTCGTTACGCACAAAAATAAACTGATGCAGTGTTTAGATATTATCACTTTGTTGCTGCGCCGAAAATGTCTCATCCAAGTTCCGAGTCTCATTCCTTCATTTTAATCAATCCTACGCGATACATATTGTGGTCTCTCCTTAGCTCTTATAAGGCCCTATATGTGTTTTGTTATTCGGAATTTATTTTGAATGTACCGCCTGCTTCAAGGCAAATCCCCCTAAGTGCTATGTGCCTTATTATAGCAATCCTCACCATCGTCAACGTCGCAATCATCATTATATCGATAGACAAGAAGCCAGTTGCATGAGAGCAGAAAATTCCAATTAGACATTAAAATTAATATAACCTTGTAGCTTGCTCCCTTTTCACAGAGCACACCTTTTCCTATAAGAAAAAAAAGCATCTAACACTGTTAGTTTCATTGGATAATGTCAACTGTTCCCTCATAATAATTTTGCTATCAAGTTTCTCCCCCCGCCACACCCTTTTCACAACCGGCTTCTTGGTTAATCAACCCTAGTGGGTATGCGCCTTGGAATAAAAGCAAGGAAGCTTCCGAACATCTACAGCTTCAGAACAAAAAAATGTCTTGCAGCTCGCCGTCGAAGTCATCATGGTGGAACGATGCTTGCACACGGGATTATAGGCGAAGAAAAGCAGCGTGGAAAAGTCTCCAACATAATCATTCACCGAAAAATTGGATGGACTATAAATTCTATGCAGCTCTATTTAAACGAACTGTGGCGAAAGCTAAAGATGAACAAAAAAATGCAATACATACGTCTTTGTCAAAACGAGAAAGAAGATCGGCACTTTTTAGGTTCTTACGCAACAAAAAAGATGTTCAACAGTCCGTATGGTCATTTTCTGCTGTTCTATCCCCCAAAGAAGCGGCGGATTCACTAAATAATATCGCGAAAGGGCTTGAAGCACGCTTTTCTTCGCTGTGTCCCAGACCGAGGAGGTTCAAAATTTCTACATCTGAATTTGTAGAAGTTACCATGACAGAATTATCCGATATCATCTTATCTGCACATCAATCGGCTCCTGGACCGGACCGTATCACCATTACTATGATTAAATTATTGTTTGACTCTTTCCCAGATGAGCTCTTAAATATAGTTAACTGTTCACTACAATATACATGGATTCCGACCTCTTGGAAAATTGCAAAAATTGTGCTTTTGCTTAAAAAAGAAAACCTCGGATATATCTTGGACAACATTCGGCCAATTTCACTTACATCGAATCTAGTCAAAATTGTAGAAAAAGTATTTCATGTCCGGCTCCTTGAATTTACTTCTTCTCGTGGTATTCTGTGCTCGAGACAAATAGGATTTAGGCCTCATTGTTCCATTTGGTCAGCTCACGTTGATTTAGAAAGCCGCATTCGACTCGCAGGACAATCAGGAGATATATCGGCATTGGTAACTTTAGATATTGCAAAAGCATATGACAGTGTCGAACATGCAATTTTAATTTCTCGATTAGTTAGCTGTTCTGTTCCAGACTATTTAGTAGCCTGGATACAAGAGTTCCTTTTCGATAGAGAATTTTTTGTTTCAAGGATGGGGTGACATCGGATACGTATAAACAGACGAGAGGCGTACCACAGGGATCAGTTCTTTCGCCACTTTTGTTCAATATTTTGTTATCTTCTGTGCCAATTCATCAGGATGTACAACTCTATCTCTATGCTGATGACATTGCATTTTTTTCATCAGCAAGGGATATTAATACGTTATACCAAATTTTGCAATCTTATTTGTCTGAACTCGAGTCCTGGTTGGACGGCCTGTCTTTTTCGCTTAACGTAAAGAAATGTGCTCTGCTGGTGTTTCCATTGTCAAATCATGTCTCTATTTCTCTTCATTATCGTAATCAGCCGATTCCGCAAGTTCCAACTTTGAAGTACTTAGGGATAACTTATGATGGTAAGCTAAACTGGCAGCAGCAAATAGAAGCAAATGCTAATAAAGGAGAACGTGCAATGGCGTTGTTGCGCCGGTTCAGCAATAAAATCACAGGGATGCGTAGATCTACGTTGCTGATGATTTATAAGCTTTACGTCCGCCCCATCCTAGAATTTGGTTGTGTTCTTTTTCAGGATGTGCAGCATACAAGCTAAGACCTTTAATTCTACTGGAAAGGCAAGCGCTGCGTCTCTGCCTCGGGCTGCCAAGTTTTGTGGCTAATAATGTTCTTTATCTGGAGTCAGGAATTATTCCGCTTGATTCCAGATTTAAGCAACTTACTGTCCTGACTTTCCTGAAGCTTTATGATACACCCCTTTCCAATTTGCAACCCGTTTTCATCAATTCACCAGAATCATTTTTCAGCACAGGATGGCGGCGTTACCGACAGCCACAAGTTATTTTTGTTCAATCGCTGTTATCTAAACTTCCAGTTAGCCTACCGCGCCTGATTTCTCCAAAATCTAATTCATTCAAGATAAAACTAGCTTTTGATGATATTTTTCCAAAACACGCAAAACTTCTTCCTGCGCGCATACTTGAAGGGCTCCTTCAAGACCATCTTAGTCAATTTCCGTCTCATTTGGTTATTTCTACGGACGCATCACAAAATTTAGAGAAGGCTGGTGTTGGCATCTTTTCGAATCAACTCAACTGGTCTTTTGCTCTCCGTCTCGCTGATTACACTCCAATATTTCTTGCAGAATTTCTGGCAGTTATTCTTGCCATCCGAAAATTGGGTCCACAGAATTCTAAGGTAATAGTTGTTACAGATGCGCTTTCGGTCTGTACACATTTAACTTCCAATAATCAGTCACACCTACTGAGTATATTTTCGACTCTTGCCCCAGAAAATTTATCCGAAGTCCGCTTTGTCTGGGTCCCCGGACATAGTGGAATCTTTTTAAATGAATCAGCTGACTCGCTCGCTTCGACATCACTACATGGTCCGGTCATAAATATTCTTGTTGATTTCTCTTTTATAACAGGAGCTAGATTTAAAAGCCTTTTATTGCTGAGTTGCCTTGACTCCTCCATACTTTCTTCAGACGATTTTCAACATTTAAAGTTTCGGTGGAACACGAGCAAGTGCCTTTCACGCCAATGTGAGGTGACGCTGTCAACTTTCCGCTGCAGAGTTCCCCACCTAAATTTTTATCTTCATAGATCCGGTTTATCAATCACTGACCTCTGCTCGTTTTGTAATCAACCGGAGACTATTGACCATTTCTTTCTTTCTTGCCACCGCTTCTCCTCCCTCCGTAGAATGTTTCTGTTATTTCCAAGCAGTAATCTGGGTTTGGCACTTACAACGCCAAACATTTTGTCTTTTGGGGCCTGTCAATTAGGCACAAGTCAGGGCTCTATGATCACTGCCGTTCACAAATTTATTGAAGCGTCCGGAAGGTTACGCTGCTAGGGCACCGACCGTGGGACATGTTATTTTATGTTTATTTTTGTAGTTAGTTTTCTCGTAATTTTTATTTAGTTAATTTATGTATAGGACATCTTAAAATCTGTGTTAAGGAGTTACCAAATTCTTAATTTTGATTATTCACCTTTACCATTTTGTTCGTTGTTAGGTGCATGTTTTATTTTATCTAGTGTGGCCAATCCCCCTCGTGGGTACGAGCCATGTTTTGAGGCAACAACAACAAAAAAATCAATCCGGACAAGAGCCCAAAGATGACGTACACTTCGGCTGAATCCTCCACAGCGACGGTAAGTGACTGAAAAAAAAGCAGAGAAGATTTCTGAGACATTGTAGAATCGCACCCCCATTTCAATAGAATTTGGTACTTCGGGACCGTCGCGTTAGAAATTTAGGTGTTTCCAATTAGACGAAGTGACTTAGAACATATGACTGCCCCACTTAAAGCTATGCTAGCAGGTGACTCTCCTCACATTTACTGGGGGAATATTCAAAAAAACGTTATAAATGTTCCACATACACTTAACTTATCACGCACATTGACCGTCACGTCTGGTACCTATCACAAATAGTGGTCACGGCCGCAGTTTTAAGCAAGCGGGTTAGATTATGCGGGGTGCATGATATAAACATAGAACACTTTGAAGAGCTTGAGGATGTCTTATACTGCATGGCCATTCATTAAGTCGTAAACTGCAATCCTCGCCTGCCGCATACCTATAAGCCATTGCTTAATACGACCAAAAGCAGGCACTCTGCCTTGCACCTGGCCTATGTGCAATTGATTTCAATTTAATCGTAGGGTTTTACGTGCGAAAACCACGACTTCATTATGAGGGGCGCCGTAGTGAGGGACTGCAGATTAATTTTGACCATCAAGGGATCTTTAACGTGCCCCCAATGCGCGGGAAATGGGAGTTTTTGCATTTTGCCTCCATAAAAATGTGGTCGCCGCGGCCGGAATTTGATCCCGCGACCTTGTGCTTAGCAGCGCAACACCGTAGCCACTAAGCCACCGCGGCGGGCTTGCCTTGCCTACGTGCAAAGCTAATATTTAGGCAACAAATACTGAAATTCAATCACCTACATTTCGCACGCACTTAAATTTACTCTAAATACACATTCTCTGGTAAGTTTAATTTTTGAAAACCCTAATTAGAGTAACCTTTTCCAGCGTATAACACCTTCAAGCAAACTCTAGAATGCTACTGCAGAATCTGAATTTGATGCACATATATTTTACACATGCGGCGCATCTCTGCGTATGGCTCTGACGTTGTGCATATGTTCGTTAAACTTGATCACGATGACTTTTAAGTATTTACAAAGGAATGAGTCAAATTCTGCGCCATTTATCGGACATATTTCAAAGGTTTCGGAAAGCTTACATTTTGCAATTTATTTCACAGACACACTTCTAATCCGCTCATTGTAAAATTTGCTATGACAGAACCCAACACCTGACCCTTAATTGGAACAAATGTAAGCAACGTCCTTAGTATAGTTAAGTGAAGACGCACGGCAAACCTTATGCCACCTTTTAGCTCACTAACACAGGAAAACTGGGTCACTAAAAATATTCAAAAGCGCTCATTACGCTGGAAACGTGAATGATCAACCAAAAATTACACTTAACAAGACTCTGGAATGGAATCACTGCATGAATAATTTCGAAATATTGCGATAAGCTTAAAGCTTCGCCGCACTTAATAAAGATAGATCCGGAAATTTTGTATTTATTACGCTATTAAATCGTCTATTCAAACATCACCCACAACGTGTTCCTTATTTTCTGAAAATGTCAACGTTGTTGCAGGTTGAATCTTTTCTAAAATTTGTGTAAACTTCATTGCGATTCGTGGAATGCACTTGTAAATCTATGAAATACTTACTTTGTTTTTTAGCTAAGGATGTGCCGAGCTACAGATTTTAAAGCTTTTCTCGTACGCTATCCAACACGTGCTTCCTATTTCAAGCAGATAAGCATACTTTAGTTTACCCAGGAAATCAAATATGTGGATCGTTAGATCCATATAAAGTTCAGTAATTCATTGCAAGGCATATTTTTACCCTGCATACTTGATATTTTTGGCGCGCATATCGCATAATGATCATCCATTTTTTATTACCATAAAATTTTGGTCTCAATTCTTTCTCCAAATGCACCGTGTACACTTTTTCAGGGCTTCAGATAATACCTGTAAAGAGGCAGATAACGATTGCTTAGCAACCTTTATTCGAGCTCTATTATGCTTGCCAAAGTTCTTTTCTACCTCAACAGAGCTCCATGGGCATGGTTCATGACTCACGAAGAGAACATCTCGAGCTGGGATCTCGAAATTTCTCTGAGGCGCCTATGCCGATAAAGCTAACCCTCTACAAAACGAACTGCAGCCATAGCTAGAATACGCATCCAGAATATGGGATCCGTATAAAATCACGCTTACTTATAAATCACTTACGCGTATAATACCGCGACACAGTCGACCACCGGCTGTACCCATTCTTTCTTTTATATGGCCACGAACCATGCACCCCTCTCGACACCATTTTGCCGTATCGTCCGGACGTCTCTGAATTCAGCCCAGTTTCTGAAATGGCTCAAAATTCTGAAGAGAGTCGTCAGCTGGCCCGTTCATTTACTTCAGACAACCAAGCCCTCCAGAAAGATCGCCATGACCGCAATCTGACTGAATAAGCTTTCGCCGTTGGCTCCCTCGTATGGCTCCGCATACCGTTTCATTCCCCTGGCCTGAGACCTAAGTTTGCCCCCAAGTACCAAGGCCCTTATCGCGTCACCGAGTGCCTATCTTCCGTCACCTATGTTATTGAGCCGCTCAACCCAACCTCCGACAAGGGTTGTCTTGGCCGCCAGGTGGTCCACGTGAGCCGCCTAAAGCCATATCATGATCCCTTGTTCTCACGTCGCCTTGAGTCGCCAGGATGTTCTCACGTCGCCCTTCGCCGCCGGGGTACTGTAGTGGGGATGAAGCAACGGACGCGGAAGTGGGACTCTGTCTTGGCTGGAGGTGCGAGCGTAGATCGCGAGCTGCTGACGCCGGCTGAGACTCTCTTAGTGCCCATCATGGAATACTTCTGCCTGCCGTCCGACGTTAATAAACTCCCTTCCAACAGAAACAAATTAAATACGGAGGTTAGACGTGCTAAGAATGCCTATTATGAGCTTCTGTTTGCAGACGTCACGAGTAAACATTCCGATACATTGTGGAGGATTATCAATAATGTTCTTGGTCGCAAAAAGCATTCTACCTCACCAGACAAGTTAATCTACAATCACAATGAAATATCAGGTTTAGCGCTCGCAGACCATTTCAATAAGTACTTTGCAAGTATAAACGTCCTAAACACAGCAAACGGAGCAAACTCCGCCCGATGCGTCATCGTTTCTTTCCATTTCGAACAGTATATTTTTAAATCCCACTAGTGAATCCGAGGTATTTTGCATTTTTATGAACCTTAAAAATACTAAAGCTCTTGACCTTTGATGATATAGAGATAAAACCTATAAAGTATGTTTGAGAATGCATCACTCCACCTTTAAGGCATCTATTCAATCTAGCTTGGCAGGTAAAGAAGGCAACAGAACAGATGTACCAAATTACCGACCCATCTCAATCATACCAGTGTATTCCAAAGGATTAGAAAACATTATTTTTTTCGCGTGTTAAATTTTTTCGACAGACAAAAAGTTCTATCTTGTCCTCAGTTCGGCTTTCGTGAAGGCAGATCAGTGGAAACTGCTTTGCTCACCCTTAAGGAACATGTATTAAAAAACATAGAAAGAAATCTCTTCACTTTGGCACTATTCATCGATTTCAGCAAGGCGTTCGATAGTATAATTCACAAAATTTTGCTATGAAAATTATCACAGAAAGGCAATAGGAGTACTAAATTAACATTATTCAAGTCCTACCTTAGTGATCGGAAACAATCAGTTGGCATAAAGCACGAGAAGTCGTGTTTGCTTCCATTACTAAATTGCATGCCACAAGGGAATGTATTATGTCCTATGCTTTTTAATGTCTACGTTAACGCCATTATTGAAATTGATACAACTGTCAAATTTATCATATACGCCGATGACACTACTCTTCTTATTTCTGGTGCGAATTCAAACATATTATTGGAAAAATGTAAAGATATACTCGCTAAGCTATCTGAATGGTCAGTTGCTAAGTGCCTAAAAATAAATCATACGAAAACTAAAGTAATGTTATTTCGCGCAAGAAATGAAGTTCATTGTAGTAATCAAACTATACTGTGTGCTGGTAAAGAACTGACAATTGTTGATCAACATAAAATATTAGGCCATAGTTTTTCTTCGCACGTTACTTGGGATAAACGTACTGAAAATATCTGCAAAAATTGTCTGAAATCACGGGTGCTTTGTCTCGATGTCGATGCCTTCTTCCACGCAAAGCAAAACTAAACATTTATTATGCCTTATTTTTCATATTTAAATTACTGTTTCTAAGTGTGGGCGACAACAGGAAAGACAAACATTATGAAAATCCTTTCTTTGCAAAAGAAGGTCCTTCGCCACATTGCGAACATGGGTTTTCTGGACACAACGCTGCCAGCTTTTTTGAAGAATAACATTATTAAAGTAGAACTACTATACACTTGTCGTCTTATAAATGCTTTTCTCAAATACTGTTCTCAAAATTTTTTTTGCTTTCAAAAATTTCTTGGTGTCTGCTGCATAATTGACACCTAAATTAATTTCTGTCAATACGAGAAATAGCGACACGTGGTATGTGCCCTGATTTCATAATAAATATAGCCTACAATCATCACAGCATAATCTACCATAGGTTTAAATAAATATGAAGGTACATATATTTCCTCATCCAAAGAACTTCGAATGCATTTTGTAAAGATGTGATCATTGATTGTTTATGAGAGCCCATTTGTATTACCAATTTGTAGCCCTCATACATATATATTTATTTTTTCATATGTAACGAATAGAGATTGTCTCTTGGTGTCTGTATTATTTTTTCCGTATTGTTTTAATGAATTTATGTAATTTATTTATTTTGAGTGTCTAACAATCTTACTATTTTTGATGTCCCAACCATGTATCCCTTGTAAAGGACCATCGGCCAAGTCAAGCTGTTTACCAACAGCTTTTAGCCTACGATGTCCACCGGAACTCTTGTTTTTATGGAAACAAATCTGTATTGTATTGTTCCCTGGGAAGGGGTACAAACCCTAAAATAACAGCCAGCACGTGTGCGTAAAGCCAGTGATTAGGACTACTCTTCGTCTTCAAATTGCCGCGTGATATGTTGGACATGGGCACTGGCTTTGTGATGGCGGGTCGACTGGGAACATCGATTCGTGGCTCTTGAATTAGTCATATTTGTAGCTGTCACTGTTTGACAGGTCCGAAGAGCTGCTGCAGCTGACATTGTCGCCCGAAGGTCGGGCGTGGTCAGCGGCAAGCTGAGTGTCTGCTTTCCGCCACTTTCGTTCTTCCGGTGGGCGAGACCGACATGCGTAGAGCCTCTTACCCGCTTCAGTGCCGATATGGACGCCACGCGAAATTGTTCGCTCGGCTGGTTGGTCAGGTTAAGGTTTCGTTCTGGCGCTTTCTTGCTAATTTAAAATAATTTTCGAATTTGCGTACCAATTCTGCTATCAGACACCTGAGAGAGAGGTCTCTGGGCCATAAAAATGTCATTACCTCGACAGTGACACCACATCGCCGGGGTCGCCTTTAGGATGGCCAGTATCCGGGATCGGAACAAGACAATAGACTAGAAACGTTGCCAATACCGACAAGTAGCTTGTAACTTGCTGAGAAAGACGTTTACTGAAAATGAAAGACAGCATTCGTTCGTTACACGGCTGACGTGAATAATAAAGACACCAGTCTTGCCAATATCAACAATGCTCAGGGCATATCGCAAAACACTCGTGTTGTGTTTTATCAATGTCCGACAAATGTTCGCCGGTTATTACGGAGAAAAGAAAATTATATGAGCGAGCGCTCCTGGCCATTGTGTAAGGTAGTTAAACACTGGCGCGATACCTGACGTATTTTTTTTTTGTTACAGCTTCCCGAGAACGTGTATCTATAGCAATCGCCACGGCACAGTTGTCATGGACATTTTAGTTAATTGTTCTACCGCTTCAGAGCTGCACACATTTGCCATTATAATCTAAGCTTTCTGAAAGCCAATGTTTCTAGATTGTTTTATTATTTACTCATGACCGCTTCTATTGCGTCCTGTGACACGAAGAATTTCTAAATTTTTTGCGCAGTAGCGTTAAAGTAAAATGTTGATGAAGAGCCAAACACATTTGAACACGTCGTGGTTGCTTTTTGGATGTGGTGTTAACCTGCTTAGCACGAGGTCGCTGGATTAAATCCCGGCCACAGCGGCCGAATTGCGATGGGGGCGAAATGCAGAAACACCGGTGTACTTAGCTTAGGGTGCACGTTAAAGAGCCCCAGGTGGTCCACATTATGCCGCAGTCTCCCACTATGGCGTGACTCATAAGCAGATTGTGGTTTTGGAACGCAAAAGCCCGTAATTTATCTACCTTTTAAACAAATTTGAACAAGTTTTCTTCACAATAGTAGACTGCAGTCGGAAAAATAAATTGTCACATATAGAAAATGGTAGCTTTGACAGCGCAACACGGTGTAACTGAAATGATTTATCATTGTCTGTATGCACGTTGTGCGTGCCTTGCAGGAAGGAGCAGACGGTCTCTCAAGAGAGAAAGACAAATGTGACGACACGGAAAGCAGAAGATACCTCCCCTGGTCATGGTTCTGTGTTGGCTTGCTGCTCGCAATTGGGTCATGCTTGCTTACAACGACCTTACTACTCTCCTTTCAACCTAAGCTGAAAAATACAGTAAGTGCTCAATGTGCATGCACTTGGCGGTGGCATTATGCTATTACTGCTGTGCACGACGTCTCATATTCGGCGCTATCATTATAGAGTTTCGCCCAAGAGGGCGGTGCCATGGCCAACCTTCGATGCCATCGGCCGGGTTTGTGGCAGGTTAGTGATGGTCCAGGGGTACGCAATGGCGATGCGACCACTCAGGCCATCCGCGCAACCAATCTTATTTTCGTGCTCGTGATCATGTGACTACCTTCATCCTCGTGGTGTTATAGCCAATTGTCGCGCAGCTACGCACTTTTTGCAAGATCTAATTATTCATTCATTGGGTAGTTAGTTGGACTGTGGCCGTGAACTGAACGACCCAGGATGTGCACAGAAATAAGGAAGTAGCTTATAGGTATAGAGAGCGGTAGTGTTTTAAGATTCCCTGGTTACAGGATGTGTTCTCATTGGGAGCTTGCAAAGAAACGACTAACGGCACCCACATTATCCTTCCTGCGACACGAATACGTCCTCAAACTTATTTGTTAAATAAAGTGTTCTTTGCACATCGACGGCAATTGGGCGCATGACTGATCCTTCCGTGTTGTGCCGAGTAAATTCGGCGGCCCAACCCCAGAGACCATTCCCTGTGGGTCACGTGGTGAGGTGAGTCCTTATAACGACACTGTCTTTTCAGATATGTGCATGAGGGTCTCGGCTACGCCCTTAGGTGTCTTACGTAAGATCTCACTGAACAGATTTCACCCATTTTTATTAAGTTAAGGCTTTCTTTCATAATTATTGTCGATGCGTCCTTCAGATTGTTATTTAATAATTCCGTCAGCACAGATCAGCTTTAATCAGAGAGACCCAATTATTCGACCTGAAAGCAAAATTACAGTAACCTCCACTTAAAGACATCAAGCCACTCTATCCTAAGATATCACATCAATATTACGGTTCTGCCTCTCAGTGCAAGTTCATCATTTTAGACATTGTTCGAAGCAAAATTGCTCACACTTTGGCTGATGAAAATGAGCTCCACGATTAAGATAGTAAACCTTTCATTATAATTTAGAGATGCTGCCAGTTTTATAAGCAAGAAATGTGTTTAATGCCACGTGTAAGAACTTCTCAGCCTTCAAGCTTGATAATATAGAAGTGCATCACTTGCTTAAAAGTGATTGATTTGTTGTGCCTCGTAGTCGTATTTCATTGGCCAAAAGAACTCGAGTCCAGTATATTACACACTACTACTAGAAATTTGACATTATTACAAATAAGGTCACGGGTATAAAACAAAGAGCTTGTGAGGTCATCGGTTTCTGATGTATTGCACGTTTGTATATAAATGCAGGTATACGTACGTACGCATGTATATATATATATATATATATATATATATATCAGTGAAGTAAAGAGTAACCGGAGCCGGCACAGAAGTAGTTCAAAAAATAGAAGCACGCAGGAAAAACATAACAAGACTTTACTGACGTTTCGGCCGGGGTCCGGCCTTCATCAAGAGTGCGTGTACAAGCATACAGAGCTCAATTTATACCTTTTTGCCATAAGGGTGAAAAGAGACAAGAAAAAAATACAAAGTGGAAAGAAAAAATATATATACAAAGTAAAGAAGAATACAACGAACACGTAAATGGAAAACTGCGCGTGCACAGAGTGGAATTATTAAAAAAAGTTGTCGCAGTTTCACCTGAAAGGTGAAGCATCAATTGCGATAGCAAATTTGTAGAGAGATATACGGAGTAATGATATTAGCTTTATCAGCTGTATAAACTTGGACATGCAGCAGCACCGGCAACGCGCCGAACTGTTGTCGACGCCGTCGGCATTTTGCCCGCGTTCGCTCAAAATGCGTGCGGCGTTGGTGACTGTTGCCGGAGCCTCTGATATAAATAGGCACTTGGTGCCGCAGCTAAACGTCGCCTCCCTTCCCTCCCCCTTCCCCCCCTCCCCCACGGCCTCTCGCGCATTGGAAGAAGGCGCGTTTGCTCTACATATATGGTGATTGTAAAGGAGGAAAGAGACGCCTACTTCTGCAGCCCTTAAGGAAGCACGGCGCAGAACGCGCGTTTGTTCTCCGCCGTGCGTTCACTCCCCGTGAAAGAGCGCGTCCCTCGCGCCCTTTCACTCGCACATACAGCGTTCGGCGGCGCGCGGCCACGATTTCATCTCCATTGACGTCATACGGAACCTCACGGCGACGGCGACGCCGACGGCAGAAATCTGCTTTTGAGTGTCCATATAATTGCTATCGCAATAAAAAGTGAATACAACAAGGCTGTGAAAACAAGCTCCTAAATCGTGAGTAGCCCATGACCACAGGTGTGCACAGATTTCGCGTCGTCATGGATGTCAACATGTGCAATGACCCATGTCAAAATCATCAAAACGATGGGCATGTACAGGGGTGCTATACAGGGGTACAAAGTTGGGCGTGTATGGAGTGGGAATATTGAAAACGTATTAACAAAGAGCATGCGGGCATCACTGACAGGATTTAGTGGCGTCGTGAGTGTCTACACATCTGATGACTCATGTCAAGGAATATCAGAAACGACGGGCATGTACAGGGGTACAAAGTTGGGCGTGCATGGAGTGGGATTTGAAAACGTATTAACAAAAAAGCATGCGAGCGTGACTGACGGGATTTAGTGGCGTCGTGAGTGTCGACACATCTGATGGCTCATGTACAGGTAGCAGAAACGGCGGGCATGTACAGGGGTACAAAGTTGGGCGTGCATGGAGTGGGATTTGAAGACGTATTAACAAAAAGCATGCGGGCGTGACTGACGGGATTTAGTGGCGTCGTGAGTGTCGACACATCTGATGGCTCATGTCAAGATACATCAAAAGCGACAGGCGTGTAGAGTGGTACCATAAAGGGGTACAAAGCTGCGTGTACATACAGTGGCATTGTGAAAAACATATTAACAAAAGGGATGCGAGCGGTCGCTGCTGTCAGGTGAGTATTTGACCACAAAGACAGTCATACACCCTCCTGGCTTAAAGGACTCCTGCACTGTGACCTGCACTAACCTCCGAGTTGAACGAACTGCGATTCATTGAATTCTTTGCACACGTGGTATTCTTTGTGGTTGTCGGCAGGCGTATTTTATACAAATTCTATGAGTGTGTGAAAAAATGAAACAAAATATAAAATGAATGAAAGATATAATGACAAGATTAAGTAATACACAGCAATATAACTTCGAATGAATGCTGCGGAAATATGCATATCCATATAATATGTGGTATGGAACCGTCACGAAATGCATGTTCATATGTATAACTATACATGTGCACACACACACACACACCATATATATATATATATATATATATAGTTCAAAGGACAGGGGAACGAAGTAAAAAAAGAGAAAAAAAAGAGAAAAACACAATTACACGGCTTTACTGACGTTTCAGCCACACAGTCAAATGTCAAAGAAGAATGACAGCCGGAAATGCAGGCGCACACCTTTTTTACCTCAAAGAAACCAAAATTGATAGGGATAAAAGTATATAAGGGGCTACGAACTTGCAAGGTGTAAAAACGCGGATAAAACACTAAACGGGTAAAAAATAAAGTTTGCCAGCACTTTCATTGATTCCACAAGTGACCGCTTTAAATTTATGAATCAGAAAGGATTCTCGAAGCTCTCTTTCGTGGTGGGAATGAAAACCAGATTGAAGGATTGTTGCGATGATTTTGTCAAATGAGTGGCCTGGAATGAGCACGTGTTTTGATAGTGGAAGATGAGGAAGAGTAGCTGCGTGGCACTTGTGGTTGTTAAAGCGATACCGGAACGGCGTTTCTGTTTGTCCAATGTACTGTAATTTGCAAACAGAACATTCGAGCAAATAGATACAGTTGTTAGTGTCGCACGTAAAATTACCTTTAATTTTAATTTGGAAATCGGAGGCAGTGCTTTTGGCAATACATGATGTTGTCATATGTGCACAAACCTTGCACCGTGTTTTCTTGCATGGTTGGCAACCCGCAGTCTCAGGAATCCTTGTTTTAGATGATGTTAAGATGTCATGCAGATTACTAGACCGTCTGAAGACTACCCGTGGGGGCTCTGGAAAGACAACTTTAAGGTGATCACTCTGTGCTAGTATGTTGAAATGTTTTTTAAGGATTGACGAGACATTTGGAACCGATGCTGAATGGGTTAGAACGAGGGAACTTTGTGTCAGAATGGGCGATTGTTTTTTTTGTACGGAACAAATCCTTCCGATTTAGCGCATCGGCCCTTTTAACGGCATCATCCACAATATGACATGGGTATTCCTGCTGAATTAAAGCTTCGCGAAGTTGTTCACAGTTTGCATAGAAATCCGACTGTTCCGAGCAAAGTTTTTGAAAACGGAGCGCCTGACTATATGGTACACTGGTTTTCCAGTATTCACTTTTTTTAATAATTCCACTCTGTGCACGCGCAGTTTTCCATTTACGTGTTCGTTGTATTCTTCTTTACTTTGTATATATATTTTCTCTTTCCACTTTGTATTTTTTTCTTGTCTCTTTTCACCCTTATGGCAAAAAGGTATAAATTGAGCTCTGTATGCTTGTACACGCACTCTTGATGAAGGCCGGACCCCGGCCGAAACGTCAGTAAAGTCTTGTTATGTTTTTCCTACGTGCTTCTATTTTTTGAACTATATATATATATATATATATATATATATATATATATCATAAGAAGCCAGCAAACAATGACACCAAGGACAACATAGAGGAAATTACTTGTACTTACTAGTGGATATAAAGAAATGATAATTTTTTGCAAATGAAAATGAACGAGAGCATCGCACGCGCATTGCAAATACTTGGGTTCGTTCCCCACCTGCGGCCAGTTGTTTTTTCATTAATTTTTATTTTCATTAATTTAAGATTCCTGTAATTCAATTAGAAAGTACAAGTAATTTCCCCTATGTTGGCATTGATGTCATTGTTGGCTTATTAGGATGTGATTAATAAAAATCGGGCCCCTCGGTTCCCTTTCTTCTGGTTCATATATATATATATATATATATATATATATATAGATATAGATATATATATACAATATTTTGATGTGTATTGTATGATTGTCCACTTCCATAATTATCATTGTACCTTTTTGTGTAGCTCGGAATTGTGCATGTGTTGAGCTTGCTAACAACTGCAGAAACGCACTTTCTACCGATTCATTATCCATTGCGAAATTGTTGTTGTGCAGGACGTACTGGTTGTAAGCCCACCACCACGAGCGGTAGTAAAACATATCGAAAAGCGCGGCGTGGGCCATCTGGTCAGGGGACTTTCGTTTCGACGAGCTCGTTGCGCACCAACACGACTTGGGTAATAGCCGTCAACGGCTCACACACAATGGGATCTTGCACGCATGTAGATTAAGCACGCAGTTCACACTGCTAACTACCGCAAAGGTCGGCGGCGAAGAGAACCACCGGTGCCAACGTATCAGTTGCACTTAACAGTCCCTAGATGCCTCGAACCCAGGTCTGCGGTGCGCTTTCTTAGAACTGCCTCAGGCATCCTCCTCGCGCGGGAAGCGGGTGGGTCTGAAAAGATTCACAACTTGAGTTTGCACTGATTAGTTAAGCGAGTGGCCTACCTTAAAAGCCGACAAACGACACCATCTCCAGTTTGACTTCGAAACCGGTGCTCTGGCATGTAACCTTGGCCTATGCATGGTTCGGGTCTCGTCAGGGGCAGTTTGAATCGCCACCACTGCGTTTTATGGGTGCGCCACCGCGCGCAGACCGATCTGTGGTTTGAGCCGCATGAGAGCGTATTGGTTTTGTCTCAGATCCGAGGCGCCGATAGAATGTCTTCGTCTTACGGTGCAGACACGGGGTCGCCGTTTGGCTGAAAAATGTATCCCGAGCACCTCACTGACAAGCTTACTCACAAACAAGTGGTTGTTTTTGACGCCACAAGGCCTTCGGCTACTGGGAATGTGGTCGGGTCGCGCACGTGTTCGAGGGCTGGTGCCATAATTCCGACGTTTGGTCGCATCTAGGTTTTGTATACCTCTTTGGTTGTTATCACTTTTTTACCTCAGCTGCACTGGCATGTCGTTTCTTATAATTTTAGACAAATATAGGCAGCGTGACTCTCACCCCTTTGTCATTGTATATTGTACTTTTGAGCGAGGATTCTACCAGGCGAACTGTGGTAAAAAAAAGTGCTAAAATGGTTGCTTGATTGACTGGCCATTCATACATGGCTGTTCTAACAAACTCAATGATTGGTGAACTGATGGTTCATTCACAATACAAATCAACAATAATACGTCAGTAAGCATTTTGGGCGCAGTTCTTAGTCTACACAATCCGGCTGCAGCGTTCCGAAGGGGTGTGTGGGAGAGCGGTTGTGGACCTGACTTCGGGTGCTAAGCCCCATTCGCTCGGCCGAGATAGGGTTGCCTTATATGTGGTCCAAACCAGTATAACTCTTCGTAACAACTGTACCCCTGAAACCATGCAACCTTGTAACCAAGCCTTGCAAAGTCTTTGTAAATACAAGTTTTCTTCGTCCATACATCGGCGTCTGCGTCCTTCGAAAGTGTCACCCGTTTAACCCACCTGTGCATACCGTCTCTGACGGCGAGGGTGGGGATGAGATTAACGAATCACATTTACTGGCGCAGTCGACAAGATAGGTTCGCAGGACGACGCTAGAAGCGCTCAAAGGCAAGCAAGACGTCGCCTCGAGCGAAGCAGGAACATAGAACTCAAAAAAGTCGCCGCATCGATTGCGATAGCAAATTAGTAGAGAGATGTCCGAAGCAAGGAGTTTAATGGGCTGTTTAAAGTTGTAAACATTCGCTTACTAACTAAATAGAAAACCACAATGTCACGCACGCACATGTAAGCATGAACACATCTCGCTCGATGGCCGCGGAAACTGGCTGTGAAAACGCCGGAGTGAGAAAGCGCGCCAGCAGCAGCAGGCAAATGGACCTTCGCACCGGCTCTCGCCTCGCTTCAACGCGAACTAAACGTCGAAAGCGCAGCATATACGAAGCTACCGGCACTCACCACATGCACTTTGTCCCCATCGCAGATCGCTTTGACGATGAGGACCGCGTGCGCGCGCACTTCGCCCACATCGCAGATCGCTTTGAAGATACAGCGCCCACACGGCCGCGCTGTGAGCAGCAGCAAACGGAGCAGAACGCACCCCCCCTCCCTCTCCGTTGGCTCACCCGCGTGCCTCACGCGCGAAAGGATGCGCACTTCCTGCCTGGCTTTTTCCCTCGCGTGCGCTACATTGAACAGCGATTGCTGGCTCACCCTCTTTCACTCGCGCGGTTACAATTTCATCGCCGTTTGATTTTATACGGACCCTCACGGCGATGACATTGGTGACGGCATAAATGCGCTAGGAGTATCCATATAGTTGCTACCGCAATAAAAATTTGGTCATATTCGCGATTGAGATGCGAAGACTGAGGAAACAGCGGAGCGCGTGGTCTTCACTAGCTTTAACTTGGCTTTTTCTATAGCGTTATTTGGCATTTTGTATAGCAATTTTCCTGGCCCACCACTCGGGATCTTCAGCCCTCCTTTGACTTTTAGCTTCGTTAGTCCTAGCCTGGAATTTCGGATCTTCTCGACGCCGCTTAACACATGCACGATCAACTTCTCGCTTCTCTCGCCGACGCACCTATTTTTCTCAGGAGAAATCATTTAACCACGTCTGGCATCTTATCGGTATATCAGACACTAATGCCTCCGAGCGCAAGCTCAACACCTCCGCCGCGATGTGCACTCCCCATTGGCTATCCTTTTCAGTCGACTAAGCCCCACCCCCACACATGCTTGTCGGCTCCTTGCCTCCTCTCCACATTGCTGCGCCGAATTTCGAGCGACGCTGGAACAGCTGGAACTCAAGCTAGAACAGCTCAGCTGTTAAATGTTGCTCTATCAGTGATCGACATCATCTAGACAGACTTTGCAGCAGGACGATATACCCAGCTGGATGTCGCCGACTTCAGTGCCTTCTCGGAAGACTACGAGGTGCGGCTTGTTTGAGGCTGTCCTCGACCAGTCACCACCAGCGGACCGAGGCACAAACCTTCGTCGCACATAGCTGAGGTTCTTACAACCGAGACAAGCTGGTGAACGGAGTGAGTTGACCTTGTCTCATTTTCTCTCACTCCTGCTTTCGTGTTGGATCCAATTGAAATGTTTCTAGGCAGAACAGAGAAGTCTAAGACGTACGTGTGGCCAGAATGAATGAGCTAGAGCGGCGTGTTAACAGGTGAGCTTTCAGAGCGAGAAATTCAGCTCAATCTGAAGACGGCTCAGGAGTACCGCCAGCAGCTGAAACTTATGCTAGAATTGGCAAAACTAAATCAAGCGAGAGCGTGGCAGGAGGGCCAACTATATGAGGAAGATCCCGTGGCGATGGTTGGTGCCTACAGGTGCGGTGGTAGTGCAGTCGGAGGTTGAGGCACTAGATGCGCTCTACTCAACGCAACCAGTTGAAGGTCTTGTGGTGTCTGATTCTGGCTTTAGGGCTGAGGAAATCTCTCAGAGTGAGAGTGCTTCTGCAAAAATCTGCATGATTCACAAGGCCAGCTGGTAGTTGCAAGCGCTGACCTGGCCCATGAAGGCTTTTGTGGCACTGAGCCAAAAACCATATCAACACCTACATTACCTCTCATCTTCGGGACTAAACTTGAATTACTCGACCAGGTGACGATGACAGTCTCGCACCTGGGACAGGTAGTGTAGCGTTGTCTTTCCAACCTGCCACCGTGAATCACGCAATGCTGCGGCAGGGGGCAGACG
This sequence comes from Dermacentor silvarum, assembly GCF_013339745.2. NCBI lineage: Eukaryota > Metazoa > Arthropoda > Arachnida > Ixodida > Ixodidae > Dermacentor > Dermacentor silvarum. Next base: position 103,742,377 of record NC_051158.1, on the reverse strand, counting down.
ATGGAAACATTTCGGGTTCAGCGGGGGAATTCGCGTACGATGGGGCGATGTAAGTGATCGTTCAGCAGAGTGAGGGTGCAGCGATCGCGAAATAGACTGACGCGTGTAGCGTCGTGATCAGATCACGTACGAACCCGCGGGCATGCCATGGTAAAGAAGGCACCACGAGCACGAGCATTGCGTTTCAGTGGCATGGGCCACAACCATGATCACATGGCGGAATGCTTTCGAAAGATGCCGGGAGAGTCTTTCCCCCTTTGCTACGGCAACACTAGCGTCCAAGGAGAGCTGCAGATCACTTGCATATTATGGCGCTCCAGGGATCTGCCATGCACTTAGAGCTAGGTTGAGTAATGCAACGCACTGCGCTGCGGGAGCTCGTCCCCCGCGAGAAATAAGTGTGCTACTGTGTGCGACTCGCGGCCCCTCATCATTGCATACTTTGTCCGTGCATGTATTTCACCCCGGGGGTAACTAACGGGCGTATAGTTATCGCACTCCTGTATACGAAAGGTGGCTCCTGTATTCCCTGAGTCACGAAGATACGCATCCTCGGCATGCATATAGCAGCCAACGGGTCAGACGCGGAAGTTATCCGCAAAAGCAAAGGCAAGGTTACAGTGACAAACTCCCTTATCTCAAACGCATTACAAACGAGCACACTGGCATGAAGGAGGACAGCGTCATGCACCTCATACACTCCTTCGCAATCAGTCGCATTACTTATGTGGCTGCCTTCCACAACTGGAATGTCACCGAGAAGGAGAAACTTCACACCGTTATACGCAAGGTTTACAAGATTGCCCTTGGCATACCAGAGACTACGAGCACGGCTCAAGTGCTACAGCTGGGGGTATAAAATACGCTTACGGAAAGCGTGGATGCGCAAAATGCCTCGCAACTCGAACGCATGACTCTGACATCCACGGATCCGTACATCCTTCAGAAACTCGGCTTCAATTACCACGTCCAACGTGGTCAGAAACAGGTCATTCCACCCGACATCAGCGACACTCTGATCATCGCCCCTATCCCTCGAAACATGCACGCCGAACATAACGGGGGCGGACGCCAGGCCCGTGCCGAAGCACTGATGCACTCCTTTCGTGGGAAGAGAGCTGCGGGCTTCGTAGACGCAACCAAATACACACAACAACACTGGTTAATGGCCGTAGCCGTAGACTATAACAACCGGCTTACACAGGCGTGTAGGTGAGCACGGAACACTCACAAATAGTGTAAGAGATTGCGATTGCGCTCACCGACCCCTTCTGCGAGGTAATTCTTAGCGACTCACAATCCGCAGTTGAAAACTACGCGGGCGTGCGCATTTCCTCCGAAGCTCCTCAGATCCTAAGGAAAGCTGGTCGACAGCACTTCGATAGCACCACGATAATGTGGTTCCCAGCGCTCGTCGTCACCCCCACCGACGAGGACCCCCCCTAACATCAAGGAGGTGACATACCGCTATGCTCGAGAACTGAACCGCCGCGCAGAGTCAGAGACACCCACCTCGAGTTCGGACCTCCTGGTGCGAAACACGCGAGAACGCTTAGTCAGATATAATGATATCACCAATCCCTACCAGTTAGGAAGGAGACTATTGCCCCCACCTCACCCCAAACGTTAGGCCGCCAGGCAGTCGTATGGCGACAGCTGCAGACACACACCTTACCTAGTTCGGTGCGATTGCGGCACACTTTCCCCGAGAAATAACCGAGTGTTTTTTGCAAGTTACTCGTATGTCATGCAACTAGAGCCACGCTCTCGCACATGTTGTGGAAGTGTCCTGTTATAGCAGCGAAAATAGCAGTAGCTCCGGAGGCACTTTCGTCGAAGTGGGCCACCGCTCTGCGTAGTTCCAATCTCAAAACAACAGTGGGCAGTGCAGCTGGCCCGGGACGCGGCGACGAGGCAAGGCCAAGCCCGTGACATTCCCATAGAGCCAATGGGGCCAGTTTTCGCAGTCGACGCTACTGCCGCCTGGATTATAACACTAGTTGCACTGATATCAGAAAAATATTTACTTACTAATACTAGGTGAAGTTTTGAATATTACTCAATTATAATCTAAATTCAAAAACGACAGGCTACGTCTGAATCATTTGATAGTTGCTTAGATAATTAAACGAGTAACGAAAGCGCAATGGAACTGGTATACGTAACCACCGACGCAAGCATCGGGCGTTGATCCGTAGCGTTGTCTGAACAACCCAATCAAACGCTCTTCTCGTCCATAGGAGGTCACCTTTGATCGCTTTCAAAACCAGTAACAATGTCTACACTCAGCGGTTTTTCTTATATATTTGGCTGACAAGAGGCGAGGAGCACGCACTAGTGGCCGGGGTTTCGATGGCGCCGAGCCAGCACAGTGAAAATAGATAACCACATGAAGATGGTGGTGCCGGCTTCTCCGATTGGTCCGCTTCGCCTTACTTAGCTTGCGGTGGCCGGTCGAAAATCGCGGCGGCGTACAACAGAACGATAAGAATGCCGCTAAAAGGGATCCTAAGCAAGGAAGAGTTGGCAGAGCGATGTCGTATGCATTCCGAATACATGTCGTGTGCATGGCTCGATAACGTTTTACTGCCACGCAAGCAGGTTTATCATGCGCAAATACATACATGCTCGCTGGCAGGTGCTAGTAGCGAGGGCTGGAGTGATCGGCGAGCAGCCATCTTTTATTCTTTTCGGAACGGGGCAGTCTGTGGCTATTGAGAAAAAAAAATCTGTTTTGTTCGGCATAATAATGAATTTTTTTTTCGCGTACACGTCACTTTGACGTGGTGAGTTTTCGCGGTTTTGTGAGGTCGCGTGACAGACAGGCGAAGTGGGCGTAGCCAGAAAACATTGAACCAATACCAGAGGGTTAATGGTGAAAAGGCGTCGAATGCGGAATGATTATTTTTCTTTTGTCTGGTTTAATCATGCATAATCAGTGTGCACATGTTATATCAGACGGGAGCTATCGCGGTTTTCGTGGCGTCGCGGGACAGACAGGCGAAGTTGGGAGTGGCCCAACAATGTTTTGACCAATTGTGGAGGCTAATGGCAGAAATTGGAATCAAAACAGTTTGGAAGCATTTTACGTTATAGCGCCCTTACATTGTGTTAAACAGCGTATGTACTCAGTTCTTGTCCATTTCACCTTAAGTTGCTGCGAGTTGGTTCAAACGACAACCTTTCTCAAAGCACTTCCAGCATCGTGCTGACACTTATGTTTATTGATTTATTAACTGATTTTACAATGTCCTCATCCAATGCTCCTATACATTTCTATTTTTTCACAGAGCACAACCAGTGTACAGAAAGTGTGGTCTGCGTGTATCACAAAAGACTGCAACTTCCTGGCTCAGTGGATCAGGGTATATGTGGACAAACATACCGACCCCTGCGAGGACTTTTACAAGTTCGTGTGCAATACCTTCGAGATCCCAAATTCTGCAGTTTTAGCAAATGTAAGTTGTCACAAACGCTGTTCAGCTACCAGTGGTTCAGTGGTGCAATGTCGCAGGAAATAAATCGGAAACGCAATACAATACGCAAAGGCGACGCGGCGCTAATGTTGGCTAAAGCAGAAGGGAAGTTTTCGCAAGTGCCAGGCCTGTTATCCGAGCATCCCATAACTTGTCGCTACCGGAGCCTCCCCGTGATTTCTTATCTCTCTAAGATGCCAAAAAGAAATGATTAACGAAATACTCAAATCAGAGAAGCCTGCTGGCGATTTATCTAAACCTATCATTTTTTCATTATTGACTTATGCTCTAATTTGGAACGGGTGACAGAACTTTTACGACTGAATAATTTACGGCTCTTATTAGGGATTTCAATTTTCTGATTATCAATTGAATACACTTATAATCTACGTGCCGCACTTCTAATTTCACCAAATAACTCTTGAATGCATTCTTTCCCAAGTTGTTAAGGAACGAAACCACCTGTGCCATATTTTAGATCTTGTCCTCACCTGCGTTTCTGAGACGGTTGGTCAAATCACACAAATAGCACCTAAAGCAGCCGCAATTCACTCGATCTGACACTAAAAATTTTACCGCTCTATAATGGCTTGACTACAAGAAGATACGAAATATGAATGAAGCTAAATATAAATCCAAGAACATCGAGTAGGAATTCTTACTCGTTCACCTGCTAATGTTGTAAGTTGTTGACGAAGATTGCCCACATTTAAGGAATAAAATGTCCACATTTCAAACCAGATATCCGTGTAATTAATATACCTACCGATAAAAGAAACTCATAGTTCACAAGATTTCTCCGTAAACAGCGAAACAAAAAGGAAACGCACGTACAAGAAAGCCAAAGTTCCGTGGAGGCAAGCCTTACTGCGATGCTTACAAAGTCTTCCTGAAAACGTACGGCTGTGCCAAGTCTAGTTGGTCAAGTTCTTTCATGACACATATTGATTACTAAAAACAATACAAGAAATAGCTTGATAATAATATCCCCTCGTGATACGAGCACTGCATTTATCATAGCAAGACACCTAAGAAAACTCAAGACCTGATAACCTGTGCACTTCTGCATTTATTGCCTTCTCTTTAACGAGATAGCGTTAAAGGCCCCGTGTCGCAGAATATCCGGCATCGATGTCGGTGTCGGCATGGATGTCTGCATCCGTAGCGGGAAAAATCACCCGCAACCACCGCATCCGCAAGGTGTTAGTGCAGGAGAAAATCATTCCGAACCACTCCGAGCATGCCGGCCCTTCGTTGTGGTGTAGTGTGTTAGTGAAAAAAAAATTGAATTTCTCCCAGTGAAATCTGTCAAAAAATGGTAAAGTACAACTTTAGCACAACCTACAGACGTGGTGGCGTCGGACTGTTATTTCAATGTACGAGAAGACATAATTCTGTTACGAGGAAACTCAAACTCTTTCGCCAGCATTTCTAACATAAAAGCACCAGCTCCCTCGGGTAGCCTACTAGTGAAAAAATTATCGAGATGGCGCTGGAAACCTCGGAAGGTCCAATTGGGACTTGGCCTGCCAAGTACGTTTTGGACACGTGCGCTCGTTGGGGCAATAGCAAACAACAAATAAAATAATAAAAAAATGTCTTATGCCATTCACCTTTTATTATAGACGACATATATTGCCCCTGGAAAAACGCCTTCCCAGCAATGCATTTCTTTTTAAAAGTGAAGCCGACTTTAAGGGGATCGGTTTATTATATTATAAATTTGGTACATGCATCGCCTTTGCAGGCATTACAGCAGGGGGGTATACAAATCGCAACAAAACGTGTTTTTCAATTTAAACACACAAAGCGCTGTAAAGTTCATCATTACATTCAACACCTACAATATGTGACGGAAGAGCGTTCCAGTTCCTCGTGATTCGACAAAAAATGAGTATCGCAAGGCATCACCTTTAAAAGAAAGTTCGTAATGTTTCAAGTTATGGTCCCTTCTGCGTGAAATTTACGATGGTGGCCTAATATACTTTTCTCTGTCAATGCCTGTTTTAGAATAATATATATTATGAAAAAATTTTAGTCTAAGGATTTTTCTTCTGTCCTTTAAATCCTGCCACCGAAGTTTACGCTTTCTTTCAGTGATACTGAGGTTTTTGTAATTTCTCAAAACAAATTGGACTGCCCTATTCTGTATTTTTTCAAGCAAATTAACTAAATCACCAGTATAAGGGTCCCAACAAATACACGCACACTCAAGTACCGTACGTACGTGAGCATAATTTAGTAGTTCTTTCAGTTTAGTAGGTAAATGGCCAAAATTTCGACGTAGGAAGCCGAACTTACGTGCCGCCTTTCTTCTTATCTCCTGTACATGCCTGTTCTAACTTAAATATGAGTTAAACAAAACACCTAAGTATTTCCATTCGCTAACCCTGCATAGGGTAACGCCATTTAGTTTGTACTCATATGACTTATATGAATCTTTCCTTCTAAAGGTGATGTTTAAACATTTAGAAACATTAAGTGACGTTTTCCATTGTGCACACCAAGATGAAACTCTATGCAAGTCACTCTGAAGAGAAGAAAAATCAGAACCGCTATCAATAACCCTATACACCACACAGTCATCGGCGAACATCCTGAAAGTCGATGTAATACCTCTAGTAACATCATTTATATATAACAAAAATAAAATAGGCCCCAAAACTGAGCCCTGGGGCACTCTAGAGGTCACCGCAGCAAGATCAGACGGTATGCCGTTGAGAACCACAGACTGTTGTCTATTTGATAGGTATTCAGATATCCATGCAATTACCTTTTTCTTCAATTTACAAGCTTGGTCTTTGTAAGCTGGCTTTCTCACGTTCTGTGTTGCAGTGAATGACGCCTACTTGCCGAATGCGAACGATGCGATGCGAACGGGTCCTGATAACGCTTTCGCATTCTAGTCTCAAAGGTGAAGCTTAAGCAACCTCCAATTTTTTTCCATATTCACGCAAGAACATCTGTTTACTCACCCGATGCCCTTCCATTTATTTACGAGTACAGGCCGCTATAAAAACTACTATTACTGGCGCCACACGCCTTATTGACGCACTAGGTTGTTTACTTCTGCGGGCGTTGATGACAATAATTTTGAAGTATTTTAAAACGCTTTTCCATGGCCAGCAATATTTTATCTTACATGCTCAGGCAATCAATAAGAAAAAGTATGTTTAATAAAGACTGTAAGATTGTAAAATAGCGATACTTAAATGAGGCAATAACTGCTCAACAGAAAAATATCGTCCTGTATCACTAACTTGTACGTACCGAAAATGTTAGGGCAAATAATCGCCTCCAACTTTTAAAACCACCTTGAATATAATAAGGTTTTCTTCACAAATAAACATGAACCATTATAAGATTATTCATGTGACCCACAGCTACTACAGTTAACAAACGAATTGGATTTTTATATGGTCGACAAATTATAATTTCACGGCATCTTTTTTTTATGTTTAAAACCGCCTAATCGAGTTGCACAGTGCTATTCAATTTAAAACTCAGATCTTAACGCAGATTCGGTAACCTTGTCATGGATCCCCTGTTTTTTTTCTAACCTATCATAGTTCACTCTAGGTAGTGACATTTCCGTTTTGTTTTGTGTGTCACTTCTAGCGTACCTCATGGCATCGTTCTTGGACCATTACTCTTTCTATTGTTCAATAATCACTTGCCGGATAATATATCACTTCTCATGCAGATTTTTGCAGATCATTACATTAGGTATTATCCTACTAGGTGTTCCCATGACCACCTGACCTTTCATCATCATCATCATCATCATCATCATCAGCCTATATTTATGGCCACTGCAGGACGAAGGACTCTCCCTGCGATCTCCAATTACCCCTGTCTTGCGCTAGCGTATTCCAACTTGCGCCTGCAAATTTCCTAACTTCATCATCCCGCCTGGCTTTCCGCCATGCTCGACTGTGCTTGCCTTCTCTTGGCATCCATTCCGTGACCCTAATGGTCCACCGGTTATCCATCCTACGCATTACATGGCCAGCCCAGCTCCATTTCTAATGTCAACTAGAATATCGGCTAACCCCATTTGTTTCGGAGTCATGAGGGAGGTAGTGGCCGAATACTGCACCAGGGAGGCCAATTCCGGTTCTGGTGAGGGAGTGACTTTGATGAAGCTTAGTGGGTCTGCCTAGTTTGGTTGCACCTGAACTAGTATAGGCCCACTAGCTCTCGGCAATATATTGTTGCAGGAAGAAAGCAAGCCCATGAGTGTAGAAGAATGTATATTTACAAGCGAAGTATATGGTGTTCAGGCAACGCCCAGAGTCTTCGTCTTTCTCTCGTTAGTGTTCCCTTCTTCTTTCGCTTCACCGTAACATCACCCTCACGGTGGGGTTAGCTCCGTCCCGGTGCAGGGTATAGAGCATCGCTTAATGGGGCGACATAAGGCTTGAGTCTGGCGACGTGAACAACATCGCTGGTGACGTTGGGAGGCACTGAAGGCTGACCGACTGGGGCGATCTCGTATGTCACGTCGGACAGTTGTCGTAAGATCTGGTATGGACCAGAATAACGGGAAAGTAGTTTTTCCGACAAGCTGACGCGACGTGAAGACGTCCAGAGAAGGACAAGGGAATCAGGTGAAAAATGGTGGTCTCGGTGCCGAAGGTCGTAGCGTCGCTTTTGAGAAGCTTGCGAGACTGTGAGGCGATGAAGGGTGACCTCTCGGGCCGGGGCGGCTAAGGCAATTGCGTCGTGACAGTTACCAGTACTGGGTGATTGTACTGCGGAAGGTGGGGTCGCGGGCAAGGTGGGGTCGCGGCAATACAAAAGGTAAAATGGGGAGAATCCGGCAGTATCGTGACGGGACGAGTTGTATGCGAAAGTGATGTATGGTAAAGCGACGTCCCAGTCGCGGTGATCGTCGGAAACGTACATGGCCAGCATTTCAGGTAGTGTGCGGTTACGTTGTTCGGTGAGGCCATTCGTTTGAGAGTGGTATGCGGTAGCAAGGTGGTGTTTTGTAGAACAGGAGCGGAGCAGATCATCGACGACCTTCGAGAGAAAGTAGCGGCCGCGATCCATGAGTAACTGGCGAGGGGCGCCGTGGTGCAGGATGACGTCGTATAGTAAGACGTCTGCGACATCTGCAGCACAGCTGGTTGGCATCGCTCGTGTAATGGCATATCTCGTGGCATAATCTGTTGCTACAGCAATCCATTTGTTTCCTTTCATGGAAATTGGAAAGGGGCCAAGGAGATCGAGGCCCACACTTAAGAAGGGCTCTGTAGGGATATCAATTGGTTGAAGCAAACCAGCAGGAGGCATAGCAGGCGTCTTGCGGCGCTGACACAGGTGGCAAGAAGTGACATAACGGTGCACAGAGCGAGAAATGCCGTGCCAGAAGAAGCGGCGCCGCAGGCGGTCGGGAGTACGAGTGATGCCCAGATGTCCAGCAGTAGGAGCGTCGTGAAGTTGCTGGAGCACGGCCAGTCGAAGGTGCTTTGGAACGACTAGGAGGAGCTCCGGGCCATCAGGACGAAGACTACGACGGTATAAAGTTCCATCGCGAAAGGTGAACATCCGCAGAGACGGGTCATTCGGCGAGGAGCTTAGGCGTTCCATAAGTTTTCGAAGAACAGGATCTTGGCGTTGCTCGTCGTCAATATGGAGAAAGCCAGAGAGGGACAGAATACTGATGTCCAAGTCTGCATCGGTATGGTCTGGTTGATCCACAGGATGGCGGGACAGGCAGTCAGCGTCTTTATGCAGGCACCCTGACTTATACATAATAGAAAATGTATATTCTTGTAGACGCAATGCCCAACGTGCAATTCTTGCTGTTTGGTCCTTCAAAGAGGAGAGCCAGCAGAGGGCGTGATGATCGGTTACGACGCAGAAGCTCCGACCGAAAAGGTACGGCCGAAATTTCGCGACCGCCCATACGAGCGCGAAATTCCTCCTCAGTGATGGAATAATTTTGCTCGGGCGTGGAAAGAAGGCGGCTGGCGTAAGCGATGACACGGTCGTGGCCCTGTTGACGTTAGGCGAGGACAGCGCCGATGCCATAACCGCTCGCGTCAGTTCTTACTTCAGTGGGCGCAGAAGGGCCGAAGTGCGACAGAATCGGGGAAGTTGTAAGCCGCTCGATCAGGTCAGAGAAGGCTTGCTCCTGTTGTGGTCCCCAAGAGAAAGATACATCTTTCTTAAGAAGGTCAGTGAGAGGGCGAGCGACGTTGGCAAATTGTTTCACAAATCGCCGGAAATAAGAGCATAAGCCCAGAAAACTATGGACATCGTTTGTTGAACAAGGTACAGGAAAATTTCGCACGGCGTGGACTTTCTGTGGATCAGGTTGGATTCCGGTGGCGTTTACGAGATGGCCGAGCATGGTAATTTCACGGCGACCGAAGTGGCATTCGGAGGAGTTTAGCTGAAGGCCAGCCCTGCGAAACACGGAGAGTATGGACGCGAGGCGCCTCAGGTGGCTCTCAAATTTCGACAAAAACACAATCACATCGTCGAGGTAACAGGGGCATGTAGACCACTTCAAGCCGCGCAGGAGAGAGTCCATCATGCGCTCGAATGTAGCTGGCGCATTGCATAATCCAAAAGGCATGAATTTAAATTGGTACATACCATCCGGTGTGACGAAGGCGGTTTTCTCGCGGTCCATCTCGTCGACGCTAATCTGCCAATAGCCGAAGCGGAGGTCAATTGATGAAATTATTGTGATCCGTGAAGGGCAGTCAAGAGCGTCGTCAATGCGAGGCAGGGGATAAACATCCTTCTTTGTTATCTTATTGAGGTGACGGTAGTCAACGCAGAAGCGCCACGAGTTGTCTTTTTTCTTTACTAAGACAACCGCTAATGCCCACGGGCTACTAGAAGGTTCAATGATGTCCTTGTCCATCATTTTGTCGACCTATTTCTGGATTATGGCCTTTCTGTTGCGGAGACACGATATGGACGCCTATGAATGGGGCTGGCGTTACCGGTGTTGATGCGATGCGTAACAACAGATGTCTGACCAAGTGGACGTTCGTCCAAATCAAACATATCCCGATAAGATGACAGGAGGTGACGAAGAGCTGTTTGCTCGGAAGGAAGGTCAGGGGCGATCATCTTACAAACATCGTCCGCAGGCGTGGAGCACGAAGGAATGGGTGACAAAGGTGCGTTAGGACTCAGGAAGGATTCAGAGGCCAAAGAATAAATCTCAAATTCTTCCAAAGGAGTAATAAGTGCAATGGCAACACCATGTGGCGGCACATGCGTCGAAAATCCAAAATTGAGGATGGGCACCCAAGCACAGTTTTCGAGGATCCAGATTAAGGTGCTCGGTAGGGCAACATGGCGTGACAAAACCACGTCAGTAAGCGGCGACACGACGTACTCGCCATCAGGTACGGGAGGACAGGGCGTCAAGAGGACATTTTTAGCCGCCTGTGGGGACAGCCTTGCAAACTCAGCAGAACATAAGCGGGGTGAAGCACAAGTTGTTGCGTCTGCGTCAGCAGGGAGCGGCAGATCCAGCTGTACAACACCTGCGGAGCAGTCAATTTGGCCAGAGTGTTTCGAAAGGAAGTCGAGGCCGAGAGTTAGGTCGTGTGGACAGTGCTGAAGGACGATAAATAAAACAACGCTATAATGGCCCGCAATGGTCACACGTGCCGTGCACATTCCAAGAACAGGTGAAGTCATCCCATCGGCGACTCGCACAGTGCACGGTATGGCGGGCGTCAGAACATTTTTGAGCCTTCGGCGGAGAGCAGCGCTCCTAACTGAAAGCTGCGCTCCTGTGTCAACGAGAGATGTAGCAGGAACACCATCAACTTCAATGTCCAGTAGGTTTCCACGTGTAGGCAGGGTCAACAGAGGATTTGTGGGCCGGGTCGGAGTTGCAGCTTCACCTCCGGGAGCTGCACCTCCTAGTTTCCCGGAAGGAAGCGACCGGTTGCAGATGGGGACGAAGAGCGGTGAACGAGATGCGAACAGGACCGACGGCCTCGCGGAGACGGGGAGTGGCTGGATCTTGGTGGAGCACTGTCGTCGTTGATGCACCTAGGCGGTGTGTAGGGCGAGAAAGTGCGATTGTCTGGTACTTGGCGGTAGTGACTCGGAGACGACCACCGAGGAGACGACGACCAGCGTTTACGGCAATGACCGGTGATGTGTCCAATACCGGAACAATTAAAACAGATGGGTCTGTCATCCGCTGTGCGCCAGTTAGCGGGGTTGCGGCGAAGTGGCGGAAAGCTTTGCGTCTGGAAGCGAGCGGCTGGAGAAATCTGGTAGGTGTTCGTATTGGGGACCGAGCAGAGAGACGGAATGGCCAAACTCGCTATTTCCTCCCGAACGACCGCTTGTATGAGCGAGATAGCGGACACGCTTTCTCGACAGTCGGAACGAATTGGAGCCGGAGCCATGGCCTCAAGCTCACAGCGAACGATACGCGTTATATCTTCCGGTCCTGTCGGCTGAACGAAGCGCGGCGGGTCTTCGCACGAAGATGTCGCGGTGGTGTTGGGCAATCTGTCGAAATTTTGAGAGACGCGGCGGCCTTTAGCTTGTTCGAAGCGCCGGCACTCCTTTATAATTGCATGCACAGTGGCACAATCCTTACACATCAGGAGATTGAAGGCGTCGTCTGCAATACCTTTTAGTATGTGACCAATCTTGTCCGCCTCGGTCATGTTATCAGCCTTGCGGCAGAGAGCCAGCACATGCTGTACGTACACCACATAGGATTCCATGGACGTCTGAGCACGGCATGCAAGTTCTTTATTGGCTGCCAACTGACGAATGACAGGTATGCCAAACAGGTCTCGCATTTTTTCTTTGCAGACATCCCAGCTTGTTAGGTCAGCTTCATGCGTATCGTACCATTGCTTCGCAGTTCCTCATTGCTAGCATCATTGTTGGATCCCACCTGTTGTTGTCGCACACTCGCTCGTACATCGCAAGCCAGTCCTCGACGTCGGCGTTGTCCGTGCCACAAAATGTCCCCGGGTCCCGCAGATGAGTGAGGATGACCGCTGGCATGTACTGCTGAGGCGTTGTCGGTTGTGTCGGTTGATCTGCCATTGTGTCCGCAGGTAGATGACGTCCACTGGGAAGTTCCGTGATTGTACCGCGGACCTTCCACCAAAATGTTTCAGGAAGAAAGCAGGCCCACGAGTGTAGAAGAATGTATATTTACAAGCGAAGTATATGGCGTTCAGGCAGCGGCCACAGTCTTCGTCTTTCTCTCGTTAGTGTTCCCTTCTGCTTTCGCTTCAGCGTAATGATGTATATATTTTTGCCGGTGTCAGGCACCACTCCATGCCTGAAAATGTAGTGGACTGGAGCAAGATGGGAACTTACGACCTTCAGTTTTGAGGTCGTAAAAAATAAATCAGCGCTAGCGCGTCAATATCTTCAGGACAATATCATCGTAATCTCCGTAACTAGAATACCGAGATACGATAGTAAGCTCCCATAAGTTTGGCCGACCTCAAATATAGTTTTCATTATCCGTTTGGTATCCCCTCCCCCAAATATGTAATATATATATATAAGAAGAGCTCCGAAACAGAGTCACACAATTTATCTCTCCTTCATGCAATTATAACTCAAGCGCAACGCAAATGAAGCGCGACCTCTCACTACAACTATTGTGAACCTGTCGTAATATCGCTGTATTAACTCTTACTACATGTGGCCACAATAAGCAGCCTTTTCCTTGCGTCCTGGTGCCTACCTTTCCACTACTAGATGGCTATATAACTGGCTGAGCTTTAGTACTTATGGCGGGACACTTTCGTTTTACACCTCGGCTGTTCAACAAACTATACAAATGTGGCATGACCTTCCCGGCATGTCTAACTCTGATACACTTCGGCCTCATCTGGACACGCAATTCTTTTCCGATAACGCAATGTGATGTGACGTAATTCTACCACGAAGTGATGCCGCGCAACAGTGACGTAATAAAATCTAATGTCGCCCTTTATCCATTTTCTAATTTACTGCATAAAAGTTTGGGTTTTTACACAATTTTCTTATATTGGTGATTATTGCATTTTATAGTATCTTTATGTTTGTAGTATACCATGTGCCACTGTGGTGCAGGTTCCTTTGTTTAGTGGTTCATGCGCTTCTCTGAGGCGAAGCCTCCGAGAGCCCAATTAAGGAGAAAGCCATTTGTTAAAAAGACGGGCACAAAGTTTGCAACACGAGTAAAAAGAAACACATGAAACAAACACTCAATGAAAAATTCACAACAAAAAGCACACTCGGAGCTAGACCGCTATTAGCGACACGCGAGTTCGGGCTGGCCGCATGTTTGAGTGCGTACTAGAGTTCTGCGTGGAAAAGCGGCGACGAGACGTCGAGAGAAGCGGCGTTGGTCTCACAAAAGGTCGGTATGTTTCACCGTCGAACATGCAACCAGAGCACGGCAGCTCACATGGTCGCCTGGAGAGAGGGTACAGCGGCGGCTTAGTGGCACTTGCATTTAGAGGCAGAGTTCTGACGAGGCATCTGGGCGCAAACTGGGGTCCCTAGCCCGACTGCTCACGCTCTACCTACGCGCGCATGAGTTCAGCGGCCTTGGGCAGCAGTCCGTGATTGATTGGAGTCGTGACGCCCGGAAACAGGATAGCAGGAGGCCCCGATCGGGTGAAGTCCAGGTGGCTCGGATCTGGAACCCGATGGCCCGTCTTCCATTCCCGGTGTGGTGGGCGACCTTCTACTGGCGTCGCTTCCTGGAACTCTTCTGCCAGCGCGCCTCGCCGATTCGTCTTTGCTAATTGGCCACTCCAGTTTCCGTGTTTTCTTCGGATTGCATGCCTTTCATTTTATTTTCTCTTCTTGCACCACGTGTCCGCGTGGCGGACGCTCTTCGACGTTGTCGTCTTCCCTCCATCACGGAATTCGCCTCCGCGTGTGCATTTCTAGCAGTCTGCTTCTTGTTTGTCTCCATCCACCACACCGTGTCACGCACTACACACACCACAGACACTAGCTATTCTGCAACGGGTGACAGTTCAAGTTTTTCTGCTGGCAAACATGTTACACACGTATTAAGTAACCTCAAAAGCTTAGGTTGGTTCTTGCTTTTACTATATAAGTAAATGATGCCGGTTTACTACTGGTATTTCGTTTTTCTTCTCCTAGTCATTTTCTGTAGATTTACACGCAAGCTTGAGCAGCACGCACCTGAAATAGGCGATGGGTGGTGTGAAGCCGCGAAGGAAGCTGAGGAGTAAAGCCCCTGGAGATGGAGAAGAGAATAGTGCGCCGGGAAAAATACGAAGGCGCACGCTGAGCGCGCGGTGGCGTTGATGGAAGCGGTGCAGGAGAAAAGAGGTGATGCTAAGCAGAGGAGGAGGGTAGGTGGTGTCGCGCTGGGTTGACCTCCTCTAGCAGCAGATACGGGTGCTGTGCGTGGAATGGGCGTACCTGGTTCGTCTCGTGATCATGCTGTATGCTGTATGTGCGAGTGAAAGCATGCGAAGGTGAGCTGACGATGGCAGCTCAATCTCGCGCAGACAAGAGAGGAAAACGGGGAAGAAACCCGCCGCCTTCTCGCCGGGTGGGGGAGAGGGGGGCATTGTACTCCGGCAGCTGCTCGTGGTGATGCGGCCGGGCGAGCCCTATCTTGAAAGCAATCTGCTATGCGGACCATGTAGGCGTCTAAGTGCACCGAGGGCCGACCCGACCTGACTAATCGTGCCTAATCACAGTGCAAACATGTTATCAGAACAGAGTTTTTGCGGTGTTTTTGAAGTCATGAGATGCAAAGTTAAACAGGTGGCGTTCGAAAACTATATTATAATAACGCGGAGAGTTAATCGCGAAGAAGCAGTAGAGTAAGAAATATCATGTATTTTGATCTGACTAATCCTGCCCAATCGCATTGTAAACGTCCGACCCGGTTGGAGTTTTCCGGTTTTCCCGATGCCATGTGATTCAAAGCTAAGTGAGGAGCACCCGAAAGCTATTTAACAAAACGCGGAAAGCTAATCGCGAAGAAGCCGTAGAATATAGAATATCGACTTTGTTATGATCTGACTAATGATGTCTAACCACACTGTAAACGTCTGATCAGATCGGAGTTTTCCGGTGTTCCAGATGTCATGTGATGCAAAGCTTAGTGAGTGGTGTCCGAAAGTTATTTTATCCAAATGTGGAAAGCTAATGGCCAAGAAGTGGTAGAGTAAGAAATATCGACTTTTTCTGACTAATGCTGTCTAATCGCACTGCACATACCTTAACAGAACGGACTTCTCACGTTGTTCCTGATGTCTTGTGATGCAAAGCTATGTGATTGGTGTTTTTTGAATCTATGTGAAGCTATGTGAATCTTTTTACACGTGATTGGAAGATGGCAAGGGTTATACCCACTCGCAAAGGCGGATCGAGAAGTGCGGTTGAGAACTACAGACCTGAAAGGTAAAGGAACACGCAACCTATACTTCGATCATGTCACATTTAGTTGAACACAATATTCTAAGCTCTAGTCAGCGTGATTTTTGACAAGGTTTTTCATGTTCCACACAGTTACTTGAATTATTTCCTGTTCTGGCCTCGGCAATAGACAAAACCAAACTAATAGACCGCATATTTCTAAGCAGCGGGAGCTCGATGGAGGGGAGTTGGTGTAACATACTTGAAGGAAAAACAAGCATTTTTCTAGATTTCCAAAAAAGGCTTTGATGTGGTTGCAAATGATCTTCTAATCTCAAGACTTAGGGCCTACAAACTGGACAACAGTGTCATTGCTTGGATTGCTGAATATCTTCGTGCCAGACAGCAGTCTGTTGTGCTCAACGGTGTTTCTTTTGTACATGTACCGGTAACCTCAGGTGTTCCTCGGCGATCAGTTTTGGGTCCGTTTTAATATTTACTCTTTATTATGGATATTGCAACTGACGCCACGTCTTCATTCAGAACGTGTGCGGATGATTAGGTCATTTATAGAGTCAGAGATAATGAAAGTGACATGCATCATTACAGACAGATTTAGAAAAAGTCGGACATGGTGCAGTACATGGGAAATGTCACTATTCAAAAATGTGTTCGCGTCACTTTTACAAGGAAACGCGTATTTAAGTCATGTAGTTTAATCTTGAATAATATGGCATTAAACAGTTTGACGAATAGAAATATTAGGAATTTTATTGACGTCTGACCTGAGATGGAACAGACACATTACGCACATTAAGAATAAGGCAATAGGTTCATTGGCATCCCTGCACCATAATTTCACTCATTCACCCCATATATAAAAAGAACAGTTGCATTTCACTTACGTTAATAGTGTACGTGAGTAGTGTTGTATCTGTTGGGATCCGTACACAGCTAATCTCACGGAACAGCTTGAAAGAGTGCTGAACAGGGCATCTAGGTTTGTTCTAGTTATTTATACTAGAAAATAAAGTGTGACAGAAAATAGAATGAAATTATAGTGACAAGCATTAAAAGGCCGACGAAAAAAATGTCAGGTTGAAAATTTGTCATGCTGTTTAATTATTCTAATGCATTAATTGAGAAAGAAATATATAATAATCGCGTACTTAAATGTCGATGAGATGCGACCATGCACTGAAAGTTCATGAGTTCGCTTTCAGGGGTGATGTCTTTCGGTATTTTTTTGCTCGATGTATAAGGGAATGCAACGCTCTTTCGCCCGACATTGTTAATATCGGAAACAATGATGTGTTTTATCAGGCTTTATGTGTGTGATCACTTGTTTCTTCCTTTGCAATGTAACCCCCCTGCTGTAATGCCCGCATGGGCGATGCAGCTATGTACTAAATAAAAAATTAACAATGTAGTCATCAGCCAAGGAAAGCCAAGGAAACCATAGGGAAGACACTAAGTAAGCGCCCATGTTATCCGCAGCTGGAGATGGATATCTTCAAAAGCACAATAAGCGCAGCGTATGCTACAAGCGTGCCGGCTGCAGGACAGAGTCCCTGGCAGAAGACCGCGGCTCTACTTAAGACCTGCATGAGGTCTTTGAGCTCCTATCCTGGGGAGGTGAGTATGGCGCAAGCCATGGTCATACCTACTATTTTGCGCTTACACAAGCACGCATTATGGGCACCATTAGTACACCTTGCTTTTTTTTCCCTACTAGTGGCTCTTTCATTGTAAGCTGCACTGTAAATTATATGACTGTCGCGGTAAGCTTTACCAGAAAATTCAGCCAACTGGATAAAAAGAAGAAAAAAGCAATGTCCGTTTACAAGGGACGGTGCTTTTTGAGGCGAAGCTTGTATACGCTAGCCTGCGCCGGTGATGTAATGCTAAAACTCCGGTTCCAGCGGCGACTCGCTAGCGCCGGAGCGTTAGTCATGAGGCACGGTGCCAGCTGCGTAGGCGCTCGCTGACGCCATGTGCGCAGCCACTGAGAGCCGTTTCGCTTCCGATGGAGAAGGAAAAGGCAGGAAAGGTTCTCGCACGTGGTGCGCCCACTTCGTTGCCGTTCAGTTCAGTCTCGGAAAACGGATGGGACGGCCGCGCAATGCGCGTACCCCTGAACAACTGGCTGCTCTCACCAAGTGCCGGCTGGGGGTCGCCCGTGAAAGGGCGCATCGTCGACGGGCCGATCCTATGGTGCGAGCCGCAGAAACAACTGCTTTCCGCCAACGCCGAGGAGATCACCTGACCTTCCCTTGGTCACAGTCAAGTTACTCATAAGAAACATAACCGTCAAACACAAGGCGCACCCAGAATAAGCGTCGCTTCCCCCATTTTTCAGTAGGGGAAGGGCCGACAATTTTTCAACGAAGCTGTTAAGCTTTTCGTAAGTCCGTTTCGTGCCGAGAGAAACCTCGGCCCAGCTGTGCGTCGCCGAGCCACGCAACCTACTCGCATCACACACGGTCTTAAGGTGGAGTCTCGCCGCGGCATGTGTGCGCTTCGCTTTCCCTCTCCCCAGCCGAGGAGAAACAAGTGTTCGCTTAGCCGTGATGTCACTGATATACTTGAAAGCTCTGAGCAGACGGCGCGCCGACAGACGTGTCACCTCTCTCGTCTAGTGATAACCACTGAACAGCCACCATGGGGCGACCGAAGAAAGGCAAGACTCCCGAGGAAGAAGCCGCCTGCAAGGAAGCCGCCTGACGAAGGAGAGTCGATGCTCCCCATCCCGCCGACGCCGCCGCCGACAAACGCCGTCGCCGAGCCGAGGATCCCGAGTTTCAGGCCAGAGACAAGGAACGCTGCCGACTGAATGCTCAACAGCGTTCGTTGTCTCTGTACCTTACCGACTGGTACTGAAGCACTGTACATAATAAATTGTGATGCACGTACTGTGGCTTATATGCGTGTGACTTGCTGGGCCTTGTGTGGCTTACAGGCGTGACCGTGTATGACCGTGCAAGAACTTGGCGAAACTTAGCAAATTTTGGCTACACTTAGTATGAGCATAGTTAAGCCACGCATAACCTCACAAAACTTAGCAACACTAAGTATCAACCTAGCCGAGCCATGTATAACCTCGAAAAACCTAGCAACATTTACCAATAACGGGAACTAGCTCCAGTGTGACCCAGCCTTGCACCACTAGCGCAAATTATCCACATTACTTTATTTCTTACTCTCAATCGTTAGATGAACCTGTAATATTAGAAAGATGACGGTACTATAAGTCTTCAAACGCCTACACGCAGCTTATAAACATGTGGTCGCATTATTTCACAATGCTAGCCTAATGCATAGGAGTATCGCAGTAAGCTGCAGGCTGCAACAAATGAAGTACCGGCCACGATTATTTTCGTACGTGAAGCACGTTTTATAGTACTCATACCTATCAAAAAATCCCAGGGAACCTAGTCACTGCTTCTGAGTTGTGAATGCGAGACCATTATAGTCGAATGAAAGTTTTGCGGCGCGATTAATATTTTGGAGTTTAGCTAAGAGGTATGCTATCGTGTTTAGCGATTATATTTGTGTGGGCGATTTTTTTAAATGTTACGTGCGCAACGTACTACGTGGTCGAGTACTTTAGGTGCATGTAATTCCAACACAGAGGCAGAGCGCAAGCACACCTTCTGCTATGGCTGAATGCGACGCCTGATGAAGAATTTGGCCCAGACATGGAAGCCTTGATAGAGCAGAGTGGATGAAACAGAACACTTGCAGCAGCGATGTAGCGCCAGGCGTTGCGTGAGGGGAGAGGGCATCACCGTGGGAGGCCTCTGGCGTGAAGACCCACATTTCGCTACTGTCGAGGTTGCAGCCACTGACTACGTACCCATCGCTATATAAGCTGGTATACCCCTCAGGGAACCGCGAAGTGCGTCACGAGTGCCACTTTCTCCCTTTGTGCTTTCTAAGCCATGCTTCTGAGAAAAAAAATGTAAAAAAAAATTAATCCTGTTGTTATGGCATCGGTTTTGCTGATGCGCGAGGGGGAGACAGCCATCCCGCTTGTCTGCAATACGCTTTCCGATTGTGCGATTTTCTCGGCAAACGCAAGAGGAAACTAGCACGAGTTCCGTTTGGCTGCTGGTCTACAGTATTGTAACAGCTGTCATTTCCAGCCACTTTTTTCTTTTTTTAAATGACAATTTTCTTTTACGTGTGTGCTTCATGTATTGAATAAAACCCAGCTGCGCATCTGTGTTTGCTAAAATTTTACCCTATTCCGTTATGATACGTAAGCCAGCATGTAGCGCGTAGCTACTGCGTTTCGGCAGGAAAATATTAGGCAGTGACATGTTCTTTATTTTGGATTTTGATTAGCAACTTTTGTATAGCAAGAAATACAATATACAAAAGAATATTACAAACCTGAGTATCTCGCATCTACAGTACAGACTGCACATTGTGTAGGCACATGTACATAAAGCCTCGTAAAGTCGTAATAGTGGAATGTTTATGGCAGTGCTGTTAGTTTTTGTTTGTTCAACTGATGCATAATTGTAATGCTACATGCAGCCGGCTTTTTCTTGTTTCGGCTTGGGCAACACTCTAGACACGTTGTTGCCTAGACTTGGGTGGTGCTTCTAAGCCTGCTGCTAATAAGCATGATGTATTTCTTTATTATGGCCTGTAAAGCTTGGGATCCGCGTTTTCCTTCATCCTTGTTTCGCCGAACGGAACGGCTGAAAAGACGGTGTAAACAAACGGTTGGCGGTAAGCGGCCACCGGTCCTTGCTTGACGAGCGAAAGACAATGGGGTATAGACAATGGGAAAGACAATAGTCAACGGCGGATGCCTGTCGCGGTGACGGCGCCGAGATGAGTCGCATGCGCGCCTCATGAGACTGCCTATTCTGCCCGGCACGCGGAGGGGCGATTAGATCCGGCTGGCACTGAGCAAACGTGTGGGGCGCATGGCAACGCAATTAGCACCCAGTAGTGCATAAAGCTGACCTCAAGAAGTGTGAATATAGGTGCTTCGTCACATGCGTCTCGTGTTGTCCAGACAGCAATCGCGGAGAAGTCCATGACTACCACTGGCTACTAATGTGCGCGGGTCAGAGGTGTCATCGGCACAGAAGGCGTGAACGCCGTAGCCATTATTCACTGAGCGCACCTTTCCCATTGTAACCGTTTTGGCAACCCGTTTCGGATACCGTTGCCAATTCCCCACAGGGGCGTCTGCGTCAGCAGGCGTTTCGTGTGTTGCGCCACCACGTATCCGAGCACAGGAGAGTTGGACCCTTCCGCGTGTAGCCGTGTCCGGGGAAAGGGGGATCCTGGGCCGATGCCGATCCTGGGTTGAGCCGATGCCGGGTGCTTGGACCTTTACGGCCCCCCGGCGGAGGCAACACACCTCTTTGGCCTCTGATTCACGTAGACGGCACCCCCGGACTGACTCACCCGGGGGAAATCGGTGGTCGCCTTTTCCTGTCCCTCTCCTGAGTCTTTTGCTTTCCTATCAACTTACCTTTCTGTCCTGTCATCTCCTTTCTTCCCAATTTTTCTGTTTCTTCCAGGCGACTTGGGTTAACCCGGTGCGGTATATCCAACCTTGAGTATGACGCATTGGGTTATAGCAGCGATGCACGGCTGGCGTATGCAAGTCATTGATTGCTTTGTCAAACTTGTAGCGTCCCCTTGTTGGGCTCCGTGGTGGGTGGCTGCCATTGCTGCCGAAGGAACTACATCCAGCATGCACAGAGCATCATTCCCGCTGCTAACCGATCGTACGCACCGAAGCGCGTACGCACCGAAGTCACCTTGAACTTTTTCACTCCGCGCAAAAAATCCTTTCCACGATATCACGTTATCCACAGTGACAAACTTGAAAAGCCAGTGAGAGTTATATCACCTTTCTTTGTATCTAAATTCCTGACGGACACCACTGGACCATTATATAAAGCTAGCAAGATGGCAAGCGGCAACCTCCTCCTTGAGGTGCGTGACAAGCTGCAGCACGATAAACTGGCAAATCTGACAACCTTTGCAGACATACCAATAACCGTGACCCCATATCATTCCCTCAACACCGTCCGAGGCGTGATCTCAGATTCCGACCTGTTAGAACTTTCTGAACCAGAACTGTTAGAAGGCCAAGACCAAAATGTCATTGACGTAAAGAGGATAAAAATCAGGCGAGACAATAAAGAAATTCCAACAAAACATCTGATCATTACATTTGCCTCTAGTGTGCATCCAAAAACCCTCGAGACAGGCTGTACCAAAATCCGTGAAACACCTTACATTCCTAACCCTCGTCGATGTTTTAAGTGTCAGAAGTACGGCCACGGCTCGCAAAGCTGCCGAGGTCACCTCACCTGTGAAAATGTGGTGACAAAACCACACTTCCGAAAACTGTTCAGGACTACCCCACTGTGTGAACTGTGAAGGTGACGACCCGGTATATTTCTGATCCTGTGAAACCTGGAAAAAAGAAAAAGAAGTAATTATAGGGAAAATCAAAGAAAAGATATCGTTCCAAGAAGCACGAAAGCGTGTTTCTGTTTTTCATACCGCAAGGTATGCTGAGGCGGTGCGCAAGGGGACAGCGCCGCAGGAGACTCCGGCATCGGCCCGCTCCACAAACACTGTGGCTGCGGCTGTGCCACCAGCCCCCTGGGTGAAAGCAGCTGACGCTGCTTCGCCGTCCGCGAAGGAGTGCCCACCAACCTCCGGGTTGGTGGCCCCAAAGGTCTCGTCTGACGTGTCAAGGCCTTCACGTCCAACACAGCGTTCTCAAGGGCGCGTGTCCAGCGCCTCACAAGAGGCGATGGACATAACACCTACTCAGATGGCGCAACCAGCGCCTAAGGAGTGGCGGGATTCTCTCGACGGCTCCAAAAAAGACAAAACTCGCGTCACTGCGCCTGGAAAAGGCCCCGTGAGCTAATCTCAGTCTCCTAAACACACAGCACAAACACTTTTGTCATCATGGGGACACAAATATTACAGTGGAATGTTAGAGGACTTCTTCATAACCTCGACGACATAACAGAACTCCAACACAAACATCACCCAAAGTTGCTGTGTGCTCAGGAGACACATCTGAAACCCATACACACAAACTTTCTTCGTCTGTATACCGTCTATCGTAAAGACCGAGACGACGCTGTAGCATCGTCCGGTGGTGTAGCAATGGTGGCTCAGAAGTCGGTGGCTTGTCGACAGGTGGCCCTTCAGACGGCCTTGAGGCGGTGTCAGTTCGGGCCATTCTATTTAACAGACTGGTAACTGTGTGTTCCATTTATATACCCTCCAATCACCATCTCGAAAAAACAGACTTTTATAACCTCATTGACCAGCTTCCAGGGCCTTACATTCTCGTGGGAGACTTTAACGCTCACAACACGATATGGGGAAGCTCCCGTTGTGACACGAGGGGACGACTGATTGAAAACTTTCTATTGACCTTTGATGCATGCCTGTTTAATAAGAAGGAGCCCACCTGTTACAACTTCCAGCATAACTCCTACTCATCGATAGATCTAGCAATTGGGTCTGCGTCTCTTCTGCCTGACTTGGAATGGAATGTCATTAAAAATCCTTTTGGAAGCGATCACTTTCCGGTAACCTTAAATTTAATAGCACAGCATGACAACCCTCCACATATTCCGCGATGGAAATTAGCATCTGCTGACTGGGAGCATTTTAAAGAAGCAAGTCATTTACCACAAGATTTTATTACCGAATTTAGCATAGACGCCGCAGTAGGATATTTTACCGCCCTTATACACAACGCAGCAGAAAAATGCATTCCACTTAGAAATGGTAACTCACGCAAAAGACGAGTCCCTTGGTGGAATGATGACTTTAGACAGGTACGCAAGAAACAAAATAAAGCATGGGGCATTCTCCGTCGATATCCTAATTCCGAAAACCTTATTGCATTCAAACAAATTAAATCACAGGGAAGGAGGACGCGAAGGCAAGCTAGGAGGGCAAGCTGGGAGAGGTTTCTCTCCGGCATTAATTCACACACACAAGACGCTAAAGTTTGGGACGGACTGAGAAGGCTGAAGGGTCAGCAAATTCATCCGTTGCCCTTGGTAAATGAACAAGGAAATAGTGTGAAGGACCAGGCCGACGCTCTCGGTGAGCACTTTGAGTGCGTTTCTAGCTCCGTGCACTATTCGCTGCCTTTTCTAAAATACAAACAAACGGAGGAACGGAAGCCACTCAATCGTAAATATAGCTCAAGAGAACCTTTCAGCCGGCTGTCATATGTAAGAGGCCGCCGGCGGCGCAAAAAAGAAAAGGAGCACGAGAAACACGGGGTTCCGAACGGCGCGAGCGCACGAGGCGCACGAACCGAGGCATAGTCGAGGGATGAACGGCGCTGTCCGTTGAGTTTCAACGTGGCACCGGGTCAGGAAGGTCGCATCTCCAGCTATGTTCTGGCGACGGGAGACTTGGGGGTCTGGTTGAGTCCGCGACGCTGGCCGTCCAAGGTGTCGCCGTCGACCTCGGCAAGTTCGGGCGAGGCTCCTGGACGGGCTGCAGCTTCTCACGGCAGGACCAGGCACCCCAGAGAGGATCCCCCTTCTGCGGCAGACCGGCACGTTCGAATGTCCTCGGGACGATACGTCGGCACTCCTGAAGAAGTTGCGACGCATCCCGACGCTAGGCCTAGGCAGGTGGGCCTATGCTACGGCGAACGCCACCAATGACGAGATGAGGAGCTCGCCACCGACGGAGCACTGATGAGCTAAACACCGACAAAAGAGACGACGCGACGACAGCGAGGCACAGACGTCTGCGGAATCGACAAGAGCGCTGAATTCGGAGAGAAAGAGACGACGAGCTTCGGACTCGGACAAACGTGCAACGACGAACACAACAAGGTGACTCTCATTCGCCGCGTCCCAGCGTTAATACAAGGTTGCCTAACTTTGGTGGATTAGCCGCCACAGACGATTGTAGGCACAAATAGGAACATTCTTAGTATATTAGGCTTTAGGTTGTAACTTCGTTAGTATTGTCCCCGCGGTGTGTTTTAGTCTGCTTGTTTATTTTTTTGTTTCCTTTCGTTCGGGTTTTAGGTTCGTGCGTAATTAAAAATCTTTTTGCTGTGTTGCCATGCGCCTGCCTACTCCATCTCCTCTAACACATGCACGCCCCCGAGATCGGTGACAAAACACATCACAACTGCCTTTCTGTATTTCTGAGCTGAAAGCTTCCCTAAAAGCATGTCATAACTCTGCTGCAGGTCCCGACAGAGTTACGCACGATATGATCAAACACCTTCACAGAGACACACAAATTACACTACTCGCACTCTTTAATATTCTCTGGACAGCTGGACATCTCCCATGTTCATGTAACGAAGCTATTGTCATACCTGTGTTGAAACAAGATAAAGATCCCGCCTCAGTAACAAGCTATTTCCCGATAACGCTAACAAGTTGTCTCTGCAAGTTGTTCGAACAAAATGATCAATCGTCGCCTTTACATTACCTCGAATCAAACAAAATGCTTGATCCGTACCAATGCGGATTCAGAGAAGGCGGGTCAACAACCGACCACCTCGTGCGTGTCGAGGCTAATATTCGCGATGACTTTGTCCATAAACATTTCTTTTTATCAATATTTATCGACATGGAAAAGGCTTATGACACCACGTGGCGCTATGGAATCCTCCGAGACCTGTCACTAATTGGTATCAGATGGAACATGCTGAGCGTTAGAGTTACCCCTCGAAACGTACCTTCCGCGTAAAAATAGGCAACACACTCTCGCGTTCATTTACGCAGGAAACGGGGGTTCCCCAGGGAGGCGTCCTTACCTTTATGCTTTTTATTGTGAAGATGAACACGCTTCGTTATTCGCTACCTCCAGCCATTTCCTCTACTGTTTATGTAGACGATATACAGATAGGTTTTAAATCCTGTAGCCTTACAGTCTGCAAGAGGCAAGTACAGCTTGGGCTTAAGAAAGTTTCCAAAAGGGTGGACGGAAATGGTTTCAAGGTCAATCCACATAAAAGTTCCTGTGTCGTTTTTTCAAGAAAGAGAGGACTGCACCCTGATCCCACTATCGAACTGCAAGGACAGCAGATACTTTGAATAAAGAACATAAATTCCTAGGCGTCATACTTGATTCAAAATTAAGCTTTATCCCCCACATCAGATACCTCAAGGCCAAATGCCTTAAAACAATGACCACAATGAAAATTCTCTCATACACCAATTGGGGCAGTGACGGAACATGCTTATTAAATGTCTACAAAAGTCTTGTACGATCGCGTTTAGACTACGGGTCTGTGGTGAATCAATCTGCTGCACCGAGCGCCCTAAAAATTCTGGATCCTGTACATCATTTAGGCATACGCCTGGCCACGGGAGCTTTCAGAACTAGCCCGGTACCAAGTCTCTATGTAGAATCCAATGAGTGGTCACTCGAGCTGCAAAGGTGGTTGACGAGTTTCATGTATTTCCTGAAAGCACACTCTGACACTGAACACCCGTGTAATGAAATCGTAAACAATAACACTTGTGCCACACTTTTCCGCAACCGTCCAGCAGTGAGAGAACCTTTTCCACTGCGCGTTAGGAACCTCAGCGAAGCAATGGCTGTCCCACTCCTTGAAAACCCTTCAATGGCTCTAGCCAAGCTAGTACCACCGTGGCTGTGTCAGCTGATAGATTGTGACACATCTTTTGTAGAAACAACAAAGAACACCCCGGAAATACACATAAAGTAGCACTTTCTAGAACTTCAGTCAAAACACTCATGCCCAGAATTTTACACTGATGCTTCAAAGTCGCATGCCGGCATTTCTTTTGATGCAATTGGTCCGTACTTTTCGGAATCAGGCTGTCTGCATCCGGAAACAAGCATCTTTACGGCAGGGGCCTACGCACTCTTGTCGGCTGCACGTCACATCAAGGAAATAAAACTAGAAAAGAGTATAATATTTGCAGATTCGTTAAGCGTCGTCAAAGCCCTAATTTCTCTACGAAGAAACAGAAATCCTGTTTTCACTGAACTTTATTCAATCCTCTGCGATTTGTATGCATCTCATCAACATGTCATAATATTCTGGGTACCTGGCCACAGAGGCATCGAGGGTAATACGCTTGCTGATCGCATGGCGACAACAGTAGTAACTCTTCCAAAGCTGTCCGTGTCATGGACCTAAAGTTCTCTCTGTGCAAGAAACTGAGGGGCCATTGTCAACGTACATGGGACACAAAAACACTAAATATACTTCATGTCATTAAGCCAAACATTGAAAACTGGCCACCAATGACGAAAATACGGCAAGTCGAAGTTATATTCTGCCGTCTTAGGATAGGCCACACCTATGGCACTCACTCCTACCTATTAGCTGGTGACGATCCTCCTGTCTGTAGTAAATGTGGCGAGACGCTTACTGTCCTCCACGTCTTGTTAGAGTGTAAGGGAATAGAAGTTCAAAGAAAGAAGCACTTTGCCCTGGCATATATACGACACATTCCCCTCCACCCTGCAATGTTTATTGGCATGGAACCACTTTTTGACAATAAGTTAGTTTTAGCGTTTTTACGAGATCAAAGCACATTGCATGTTATCAGTCCAAGGTATCGTAGCACATCCTCTTACTAGATGCTGCTGCTGTGATAGCACTTTTCTAAAGCACGTGCCTCCCAACCCTTGCTTTCAAGGGAACACAGGTGAGGTACGAGTGCTACTGTTACTCACGCTTTTAGTACATCACCCTCCGGTAACAGAACTTTTATGGTCACAGCACACGGTATTAGTCATTCTCACTATTTTAATTCCATTACATTTTACGCAGTGTACAGCGACTAATTTTTAGGCCTCTCTACAGCCAAGTTACATGTACCATTCACATTTCGATCCACAAACCTTACAGTTGCCACACACTACCACTGTGAATTCACTTATTATCTTTTGTTTGGCGCTCTTTGGCCATATCTGTCCCTTGGGCCAATAAAATCCATTTATAATCATCATCATCATTATCATCACCGTTGCCAATTGACCGTCGTGAACGCTTCTCTGTGCAACCATTTACTGAACAGGGGTACAGGAGCCTTAAAGTTCCTACATTTCCTGCTCGTTATTAAGTAGCGACATGTACTCAGTAATCAATCCGACCGGTCTGACTTTGGCAATCCGACCGGTCGACAGCTAGCCGCCAAGCAACAACTCGCCACGTATGCCCAAACTACTACCGAGTCGTGCGTCTCCTACATGCTGGACGTCCTCGCCCTCTGTCATAAAAGCGACACGTCAATGCCAGAGGCGGAAAAGGTTGGGCACATCATCAAGGGTATCGCGGATGACGCATTCAACCTTCTGGTCTTCAGAAACTTATCGACCGTCGACGCCATCATGAAGGAATGCCTCCGTTTCGAGCAGGCGAAGAGCCGCCGTATACATAATCAGTTTGCACGGCTTCCAAACACTGCAGCGACCTCTTCTTGCACCGACCCAACCCAGCAATCTAGCTTGCCACCACCAAGTGAAAACGTGACCTGCATTGTGCGCCGCGAACTCGAAGCAGCGTTTCCTGTCTCGCCTCAACAGACCTCTTGGACCAGCACTGCTGAGACGATATCGCTGATCCAATCCGTGGTTCGCCAGGAAATCGCTAATATGTGTGTACCCAGCACCTGTTCTTTGAGTGGCCCTGACACCGGCCCTGCAACTATGCCTCGGTACTATCTCAATCCACCGTACAGTGCCCGTTATCCCTACAGTGCCCGGAATCCATCGGACTGGCGTACACCTGATGACAGGCCGATCTGTTTCTGCTGCGGCCGAATCGGTCACGTTTCCCGTCACTGCCGTAGCCGTTGGTCGTCCCCGCCTCGAAACACGTTCTGGAATACAAGTTCGTCCCGCAGTTCTTCACCCCGTCGCTTCTACGACGCTTCCGACGCCGCTACATCTCCTCGCCGCTATACTCGCTCGCCCTCGCCTCAACGTCGCCAGCCACGTCCGCCCCAGCTTCACCGCTCGCCCTCGCCAACCTACCCAAGACCATCCCAGCCGGAAAACTAGGCAATGCGGCACCTCGGGGATGTGCAATGTCGAATTCGCAGCAAAATCCTCCTTTTACGCTGTTTACGAAACGTAACCTTCTCGAGGTCCACGTTGATGGCACACCCGTCACAGAACTCATAGATACCGGAGCACAGATATCGATTATGACCAGCCGCCTTCGCCGCCATTTAAGGAACATTGTTACGCCTGCCGTTACTCGGGTCGTACGAATGGCCGACAGCAGCATGGTGGCCGTGGTGGGATTGTGTGCTGCACGCCTGAGCATTTCCGGCCGCCATACTGTCGTCCTTTTCACTGTGCTTGACCAATGCCCCCATGACCTCATACTAGGCCTCGACTTCCTCTCTGCCCATTCAGCGCTCATCGATTGTTCTTCAGGTACTGTGCGTCTTGACCTGCCTGTGCTGGACGTTCCTACAACAGCTCACCAAATTCGCCTGAGACCGACTGATTTTGTTCCCGTTCCACCACAGGCCTTGACATACATCGAAATGGCGCCATCTTTGCCAGTTCCCGATGGTTATTACATCTCCGCTCCAATAACAGCCATCCTTCTCAGCCACAACGTTACTGTCGCGCATACACTGCTGAGAGTCAAAGACAATCGCACGTATCTCCTAGTGGTGAATTTCGGGCTCACAAAGCAAATTCTGCCTAAAGATATTACCCTGGCTACGATCATTCCTTTAGAAGTTAACTGCGTTGAAACTTTTGCCGTCGACACGTCCTGTGAACCTTTCCGGTCTACCAATTGTACTGACCATGACATTAAGAAAATGATCGCCCCGAGTCTCACGCCTGTGGAAGCTGAACAGCTCTGCAGTGTATTGCAGAGGTGGGCAGAGCTGCAGCAGGGCAGAGCTGAACTGGGAAAATATATATATATATATATATATATATATATATATATATATATATATATATAGGGTGTTTCAGCGAACACTTTCAAAATTTAGTTAAGGCTGCCTGCCGCAGATAGCCCGATTCTGGTTCATGAGCTGATCTATTCGAAGAGACGCTCATTACGTTCACAAGGAATTGCAATGCATTGTCGGATGCTTAACAAAAATTCACTAATTAGGTTATAACTAATTACCTGACGGCGCATATTGCAATTTGCAAATTGTTGCCGCGGAGTTCGCAAGGCGGTTTCACTTGAACTTAATTCTCAGGTTGACACCAGTTTCGAAATATTAATTCCCCAACTTTGCGGAAAAATGCATTGACGTTCCAGTTAGGTTGGGCTTCAATGCAGAAAGCGACGTTTTGTTAAGAAACTAACTGCAACGCCAATGCATTTCTCCGCAAAGTTCGACAATTAATATCTCGAAACTGGTGTCATCCCGAAAATTCGTTCCAAGTGGATCCGCCTTGCTAACTCCACGGCTACAATTTGTAAATTGCAATATGGGCCATCAGGAAATAGCTAAAACTTAATTAGTGAATTTTTATTCATCATTCGATTATGCATTTGAATTTCTTGTGCAAGTAATGTCCGCCTCTTCGATCTGCCACAGGCAACCTTTCAAAATTTTTGAAAGTGTTCGCTGAAACACCCTGTATATACTGTACATGTGTACAGTATATACAGGGCTTATATAGCCCATGTGCACCGCAGCGCCCCTAGCTACGGACGAGAGAGAGAGAGAGAGAGAGAGCGCGTCGGGAACGAGAGAGAAAGAGAGCACAGCTGCACCTCTAGCGGGAGCGGCGAGTACTAGCGTGGCTACGACGGCGTGACAAGGGAGAAGGATCGACCCAAAAGAACTTCGCCCCTAAAATATCTCGGGACTTTACGTGAGCCTGAAGCGTCGGTTGAGAGCTTTCATTGACGTATGACCCGCAGCTACTACGCTATCGATTTTTCCAAAAGGTGCGAGCAGGAAAGGGGTCACCGCATAGTTCAATCCCTTTAGCCTGCTAGTGCTGCCTGTTTATTAGCATTTTATTGGGCCCATTGTGATGGGCGGTGTGGACTTGCATGGGAATACGATTGTCATGCATTTGTAACCCTCCCCCCTTGGTGCGTTGTTTTTTTCATTGTTTTGCAGGAAAGAAGAAAACACAGTAAAAATGGTAAATGAAAAGGCGCTTGAACGAAGCCTAATGCTTTAATAGCCTTCGGACCACTCACACGACGATCCTGTTACAGGATTAGTAATTGAAGCGCCGGTGGACCACTCTAATAGCCACGTGGTGGTGATTTGGCTGTAAATGTGTGGGGCGGGGCACCGTAGGGTAGAAAATGTGGTCCCGTTGCCCCGACCAAGCGTTCTGGACACAACTTGCAGTGCCATGCACCATCGGCTCTGCCGATATAGGGTCGCCCTATGTGTACCAATTCCACCCTAAATCTCAATGTGTATTTCTTGTAAGTAGTTTTTGCAAATACAAGGTGTCGTCAAGCCTCATCCGTATGTGCTTCAAATCCATCGGAAGCCTCCAGCGAACCTATCGCCGCTACTGTTAGCGACAGTACTTCTCACTTGCGTAGACCGTCTCTGGCGGTGCGTCTTGGACGCCCAAGTGGAGGCGTGATACAAGAAAAACCATTTCGAGATTACTTTATCTATAGTATTAGTAATAGTAGTAATAGTAATAGCAATAGTGATACTATAGGCTGATGATGATGATGATACTCCTCATAACAGGGTGCTATAACTCTTACACAAAGTACCAATACCCCACCCCACAAAAATATTAGTACTCCCCCCAACAGAGTGCTTGTACTCCACCCCACAAGAGTATTAGTACTCCCCCGAACAGAGTGCTTCTGCTAGTCCAAACAGGGTGCTTGTACTCCTCCTAACAGTCATTGCACTCGTTCAGAACAGAGTGCTTGTACTCATCCAAACAGAGTGACTGTGCTCCTTCAGAACAGAGTGCTGGTACTCCTCCCAATTATCTGAAAACAGTCGCTAGTGCCATGATGACATCAGAGGCGATGCACAAGACTTACATTTCGGGGATATATGATTCTTCATAAGCAGCTACTGCACTTACGCTTGGTGAATGGGATTTCATGTTTAGTCGCCGAGGTAATCAAACCAAACATATTTTTAGTAAAAGGTCAACATTTTTATTGATAAAAAAACCATAAAACAAACTCAATAAAATTCTATAAAAGGAACTGATCCACACAGAAAATCCGATTACCAAGATGTTGATGAACTTTAGAGCACATTTTGCAATAACACATGAACATTTTCTCTAACATTTCAACGCAAATGCAGTGAGAAAAATTATTTACTTCTCATTGGCAATATTAAAAAGGTAAGGTATGCAATGGTATATCAAACAAAGAACAAACGTGCACAAACTCCCAAATTATTGGCACTACGACTGAGAAGGATGCACTACATTACTCGTCCAGAAAACGCATTTCAAGCGCAAAACTCGTGCAGTTATATGTTGGAGGTTACCCGTTGAGTTGCTAAGCATGAGGCTGGTAAAGTAATTTGTGCAGGAAACGTTTTTTTTCATGCCATATTATAAGACAGCAGCTCGATTCATAACGTGCTATGTAGCGTATGGATCCTCCTGTCTGAGAGTACATTATATTTAGAAACGTTTTCTACAGTTTCATGTAAAGCAGCACGTCTAGTTTTGGTTATAATATTTACACAGTTATTCATGTATGGGCCGCAGCCACTTATTTAAATATCTGCACTATCTCCGCCCGGTGTCAACGCGATACAGAGGTGTATCATAGCTCATAGTTGCTTGGATCCAAAGCTGATAGTATTTTGGCAGAGAGCTCGACTTTACTGTTGGCGTCCTCCTGAAAGAAATTTCCTGGCGCGGTCGGTATTGTGCTGTCACGCTTTCTCGCGCACTGTCTTTCGTAGACAGCTACTGCCACAGCACGTTTCCCCATTGCAAAACTGTTGTGGCATTCTTGTTGTCTATTGTATAAATTTTTCTTACATAAGACATTACGGTATAGTTTGTTCAGTTAGTACAGATACATATTTTCACGTTCTTATCTGGGAAGTGGGGATTATTGCTTGTAAAACAATAATCTTTTCTGTTTCATTAGTTTGACGCTTATGCCATGATTCGTGAACTTTCCTTTAACTTTTTATTTATTTATTTTATATATTAACAGATACTGCTGTCTCGACACACGAGACATAGCAGGAGTGGATACACCAGATACTAGATCAAAACAACATACAATGAACTTGAAACGTAATTACAAAATGTGTTTAGACAATTCTTTCCAAAACACTTCATTTGGTTTTTCCCGCAAAGAACCAGTGAGGTTGTTCAAAATTTCAACAACGCTTGGAAAAAAGAAGACTTAAAACAATTTACAAACGACTAGAAAGGAACGATATAAAGTGGGTGGGAAGGGCACGTGGCACGCCCAGTGGACTGACTGCAGGAAATCGGTGCTTGAATGCAACTTTGGCCGTGTACAATCTTATGTAGCAAAGTGATACCTTCAAGTGTGCGTCGATGAGCCAAGGGTTCTGTCGATAATGCGCATGCGTGAGATAAGGCAGAAAAGTTGCGATCATGTAGAAAAGTCAACCGTATTGCTTTCTTTTGTATGGCTTCAAGCTTACTAATGTCAAGTGCAGTGTAGGGTGCCCATACCACTAAAGCGTACTCTAGTACTGGTCAGACGAGGGATTTGTAAGCTCTTAATTTGCAGTCCTTAGTAGAGCACTTGAGGGTATGCTTAAGATATCATAGTTGCCTAAATGCCCAAGCGCCAATTGTTTCAATATGAGGGTGACATTTAAGGTTTTGAGTGAATGTAGCTCCATGTTTTTTGAAGGCATTTACAGAATTTAGGTAGTGTCCATTGCAACTACAACTGAAACTTAAAGGCTGCTTTTTATTAGTGAAAGTCATTTGTACATTTTTTTGGTAATTATTACTCATTTGCCACGCGTTGCTCCAGCCACAAAAGGACGGAAATATATTGTTAGGAAGCTCTTGATCATGTGTGTTAGTTACTCTGGTATAGAGCACGCAGTCATCAGCGTACTATCACAGTTTTACTGGTGTGTCCCTAATGACCTGTGTGACATCATTATAGTAAATTATGAACAACAGGGGCCCAAGGACTGAGCCCTGCGGTACCCCGGAAGTCACTGTGGTCGACGATGACTGTGCTCGAATCAAAGTAACATTTTGACACCTTAAATGTAGCCAATCAGCTATCCAGCCAAGTATTTTGTCATCGTTATTAATTTTACTGAACCTATAGGAAGTTTTCTGTGGCACACCATATCAAACGCTTTGCTATAATTTATGAATATGGCATCTACCTGACTTCGACTATTTCGAGCCGAGGCAATATCATGAGTGAATTCAATGAGTTGAGTAGTTGTAGAAAAACCAGAGCGGAAACCATGTTGATTCTGCGACAGTATGTTATTAGTAGTGAAATACGGAAGAACATGCTTGTGAATTATGTGCTCTAAGAGTTTGCAACAGGTACACGTTAATGAGATAGACATGTAGTTAGAAATGAGTTGCTTATAACCCGAATTAAACAGTAATTACATTGGCGATTTTCTAAATGGCCGGTACAGTACATGTCTCTATCTATTTAAAAAATTGTCTTTAGATAATGAGCGTTCCATTCTGCATAGAGCTTCAAAGAAGTGTTTGGTATACCATCCGGTCCGGCACCTTTAGTAGTGTCGATGTCCAAGAGAAGGTTATAATGCCGGTATAACTACTTTCAATTCTTGGAAACGGAGCCATTTCCTGGATAATACCAGTGTTGGGGGTGGTACACTTGTCATCTACAAACGGAGATTTGATTTGAAATAACCATTAAACGCCTCCGAGGTTGTCGAAGGGTCCGAACAGGACACATCATTTATTGCGAAGGGTGGCGGGCAGCAGTTAGCAGGGTTGATGGTTTTACAAAACTTAAATAGAATATTTTTCATCAAAGAGGATAATGTGGTATTAGAATAAAACTTTCTAGCTTCACTCATTTTGGACTTTAGTTCTGAATTAAGTAATTTATTTAGGGACTTCCAGTCATTATTGTGTGCATTCCATTGTTTCCGCAGGCACTTAATGCGATGTTTGAGCTGCATGATTGGTCTGGTATACCATGGGTGTGTAGCATGACGTTTTATACTCTTTTGAGGAACACATTGCACTATACACTCATTAACTATCCTATAGAATGGTTTAGTCAACATATCAACACGGTAATGTTCACTACAAGACACAATATCATCAAAACATGTTGCAAGTTTAGCAAAAATAGAACTTTCGTCCGCACACTCAAAATTCAGGACAGTTTTAAACGTTGGTCGTACTGGTACACAAGTAATATTTAGATAAACAATAAGAGCCTTATGGTCGGAAATTGCGGCAACAACACGGCACTGATATCCATTCTTTACCAATTCATCACTGACAAACGCAAGATCCAAGACTGAATCTTCACGCGTTGTATCATCAACCAGCTGCGATAGATCAAAAGCTAGTGACATGTAAAATAACGAATCACAAATTATCCTATCATGGCCAGTTGATGATAACGAATGCCAATCTATGGCGGGTGCATTAAAGTCACCGGTTAGTACCAGTTTAGAACAGTTAAGCTTTTGACCTACAATCTAATCATTGATAGCCGAAAAAATGTCGGGGTAGGAGTTCGGGAGAAGTAGATAGCACCGACAACAATAGTGAGACCGTAGAGTTTTGGTTTACACCATATTGATTCAATATTTGGAAGTTGACGTACTAAAGAAAATTCAGTACCATTTTTAATAAAAAGTACTACTCCGCCACCATGGCCAGAAGGGCTGTCCTTTCTTAGAACCGTGTAATTAGGAGGCAGGAATTCATGATCAAGAATGGATTAGTTTAGCCAAGTCTCAGTCACACAGAAAACTGATCGAATGCGACATTCAATATGCCAGTTAAAGTTTTCAATTTTATAAATGAGGCTACGTGCATCTAAATTCAAAAGCGTGAAGTTTTGCTCTCGAGACCGTCAGTCATTGTCTGTAGCGGTCAACCGACGGCTTTTTATATGCATTATCTATTGTTTTGTTACCTTATATTAAAGATAATAATTTGTGAGTTGTTTAATACAAATAAATAATTCAGTTACTGTGAATCTAAATCCTTCAGAATTTTACAGCAGCCTTGCAAATACTAACAATTATTTTCACTAACTAAGCATTATAAAAATGTGGTTGATCCCTCTTATATAGGAATCGGTATAGAACACGAAAGTGAAACGTGTCTTCACAGAAGTAGTGTAATGTTTATTGCACATTGATATATAATGTCTATTGGTGTTTTGTGGCTAAAGCACCCTTAGGCGTTGATGCACCCACGCTGACGCCTGGTGGCACGTCTCCTCCATCACGACTACCAACGTCGATGACCATGAGCAACCGTCGTGCATATGGAAGCTGCACTACGCTGCACACGCTAGCACAACGCGAAAGACCAAGCACGTAACTGACACACTAATACAACGCGCAAGACAAAGCACGTAACTGAATCGTCACCGAGTCAAATCAGCGCGTACAGCGCGTCGTAATTGCAGCCTCCGCGATCAACTTCAGAAACATTTTCAGAGCTAATTTCGGAGGCCACGCTCCGCTGTGCTGAGTACGGTGAACGCCACCTAGGTGGCGTTGGTACTACGACGCCTCGATGCCAGCATTCGAAGGGACGCTGGCATCAAGAAGCACTACCAACGCCACCTAGGTGGCGTTGGTAGTGCTTCTTGATGCCAGCGTCCCTTCGAATGCTGGCATCGAGGCGTCGTAGTGCTGAGACCACCGAAGCGTTCACTGTCGGTGCGCGTTAGTGTCATAATGCAGTACTTCTCTTTTCTGCTCGTAGGCGGCGGCACCGCCCCGAGCAAGAGCGCGGGTACACGGAGGAGTGTTAGATATATAAGGCGCGTCTGTGTCGCTCTCTGCAAATGCGTTTGTGGCGCAATGGGTTAAACGCTCGGCGATCTATCGTCGCGGACCGAGAGGTCGTGGGTTCGATTTCCAAATTTTGCATGTTTGTGGAACTTTTTCTTCTGGTTTCTTTCTTTGTATTATGTTCGTGTACATTGTAAGAACGTCATTCCGTATTTCCGTATGACGTATTTCCGTGACGGAAATACGTCAGTGAAGTCTTGGTGGACCCCGGCATAAAACACTTTCGTGTTAAAATAAATCTTGGTTGTGGGTCATAGCAGTGAAAAATAAGAGGATGTAGACTTTTCAAACGCTTTTTCTTTTATTGAGCCTGTTAAAAAAGAGCTACTTACCAGGAAAATTGTCTGTGATTTGTACATTGAACGAAGGCTGCCTTCCATGTTGCTTCTGCCATCCTTGTTATTTGTTCGCACTTTTCTGATGAACATTTATGCACCCAGTATCATAGCATATTGTATTATTGAACAATTCAACTTGCTTCCGGAACTGCGGTGTAAGAATAACACCACCTACACAGGCCGGCAAGTCCAGCAGCGGCTTATAATCTCTCGTCATTGTTGGCCCAGGAAATAAGGGCGTGGTTCACCTCATTGAACCTGGATCTGAGGAATCTGGCGCCTTCTGACCCCTTCGACCCGGTGGACATGCTGGTGCGCTGCTCCTTTGAATTTGGCATCCCTGTCATCTACAAGTTTGAATTGAATAGTGTTATGTTGTCTAATAACAAGAGGTGGATAAATGTAAGTATCACATTTTTTCAACTGTTTCGTAACTTCTGTTGCAAGTAATTAAATGCGTCTTAATATACACTTTGTTTTATAATTTATAGCCCCCGTTAGCAGTAGGGTTCAAGATACACAATCACAGTATGCAACTGTGAACAAGGCACCCGTACTCGGCACCGAAACGTCAATCGGTTGTTTTGTGTTCTTCAGTTGGCGAGCCTACGTTTATTCAGCAATGTTCTTTCCTCGCCAGGCGAGTTTTCATCAAACCCTACACTTCAATATGCAACTTTAGGTGCTATAACCACACCTTCAATTATATCATCCCTAGAAGATGCAGTAGAGGTAACTCCACCAAGAAAATGTCAAAAGACATGAATTTACCAACTATATTCCGATACAAGAGAAATGCGGCTTTTATCCGTCAAACGACCCCCTTGCAGTCAATGGTGTCGCTGTGTCAGCGTGATGTCGTGGCCGACGTCACGTTTATGTCGCGCCGCGGTCGCGAAAGAAAGCGTGTTCTTCAGCGCTCACAGACTTTTATCAAAATGGCCGCCTCCGCTGTTCGCGTCTGCCCATCAGCGTCGTCAGTGAGATCGTGCTCTCTCAAGTTGACTTTAGTGCCGTTCAGTCATATCCCAAGGTGAATTCCGTGAAAAGCATCGTTTGTGTCTTGCAAACAGTGTTTTTAACACACTCGGTAATGACGACCGCTCTGGCGTTTGGTCTTCTGCGTCACCGCTCGGCGCCGTCAACAAACAGCCGCCGCTGCAGTTTACAGGAATTCAACTCACTACTCCAATTGCCAAATAAGCCCTTTCACCTAATGTATAGTAACAGACAGAGAAAGAAGTTGAGCTTAGATTTTATTTTAGCGAAAAATAAATGCATCCTTCGGAACTACTTACTCCTAGGTGTAAGGTGGTCGGCCACGACGTCACGTTCACGCAGTGACACCTTTGGCTGGAAGGGGTCTTTCTCGTGAGTTGTAACGGACTATAGAACAAAATCTCGAGGTCGTTTAAGACAATCAGTACCTGGTTGCCCAACTAGACGGAAAGAACATCAGATTATCTGAACGTTACTGCAAGAATAAATAGAACATCCTAAATAAAATCGAGCAAGAATGGTAGCGCTCGGTGAAATCACACGCAGAACTCATGAAAAATCTACCTATATAGAGACACGGTGATTGGTAGCAGCCATGTCATCACCACGTTTATAAATTATTGCTTAGCCCTTAATTTATACCAAATACCAAAGGATTTAATGAATTTAGTAGCCCAAGCAAACGGCAGATTGTTCTAAAAAATAATGTAGTATCAATGAGAGTAGTTCCACATCTCTATTTCTTTACCTAAGTATTGTCCTTGAGGTTGAGAAAGTTGAATATTTGTCGTCTAGAAATTAATTCCCGAAGCAGATTGTGTCGCAACACCACCTGTATAAGCTTAAGTTAGCATAATTCATTTACCTTGCCACCTGAGCCGGCAAGCGAGACCAGGCGCGGACAGCAGCGCCTGCTATGCTGTGCACCACTTTAGCTTTGTAAACGGGGAAGGCTGCAAGTGCTGTGAACCTATGGTATCGTGGTAGAAGGCCACATGACTTTCCGAGTGAACTACCCAACCCACTGTCGCGATGGGCCACTCCAGACAGTGGAAATTGTCGTCTGATAAAAAGACATCGTGCAGTAATTCCAGAGGCACGTGTCCAAATAACGTTTGCAGTGCGTGTGCCTGCGTATTTGCCATAGCGCTCCAAAGTGGCAGCTGTCATCTGCTCAAAAGATGAGTGAAGGCGTTCCAGACAGGTATTTTGAACGCAGCCCCCGAGTACGTCGGCTCAACTTTATCGTTTCTGAAATGAAAAGCCAGGTAATGTCACAGCTGTGAAAAAAAAAAATAACGAAAGCGTTTTGAGTGAACCTATCTCCAAAGGTACCTCATGATGAGTAATGACAACGACAAACGATTTTTTCGACAAAGAAGCTCAGATAAAAAAAAGCAACCACCAACTTGATTGGGTTGCCTTCGACTCCCCTCAATCTTTTTACTCGGGGCCTCTCAATAAAGTTCTTGTCAACTGTCAACCAGACCTATGTTCAAGAAGTGAATGTCTCTTGAGTGAGTGTGGAGCTCCCATAGCCTTCGCTTATGGCAAGTTACGTTGAAACTGGGTATAGTTCATTGAAAGGATTCAATTAGTTTGTAGCGCACACGCTGTTTCCATGGAAATCTGCAGTTATTGAAAGGTAGACTGTATTCCGATCTGTTTAGGAAAGACTTGTGGTAAAAGCAGCTAAGGTAAGCGCCGTGATGTCTTGAACTCTTCTAGTCGGTAACATCATGGGCTTTTTGGTGCAACTGTCTTTAATAAAATGAAGTGCTAGGTGGTCGCTCATATCGCAGCACAATACACCTGACTCCACGCTATCTTCGTTTATGTTGGTAATAAAAACATCAAATAAAGTTGCCGAATTTTGTGTCATAAGTGCGGGGGTATCTTTTACTATCTTGCAACCATTTCACACAACCGTAGCCACAAGCTCAATTACGAATTTGTGTCTTAAACTCAGTTACGAGTTGTTTGTGTCTTTAGTTGTTATCATTTACGTAATTGAATATCTTTGCAAGAAAATTGGTGAAAATATGTACAGATGAGTCAGGTGGTCTGTAATGACAGAGCAAACGTGATTTCGTAACGTTAGAGTTAAGCATTCCATGTCAGAATGAATAAAACAAAATTCTGGTACAATCTGAGAGACTATGCCACTTCTTATTAAAACACCAAGGCCACCAACTTTTTTCTTTGTGCGGTTGATGCAGAAAGTGTTATAAATATGTTGCCTGTAAACCTGGTCCACTAGAATATACCAAGTCTCCGTAATCATTATAATGTCAAACGTAAAAGAAAATGTATTAAGAATAGCAGATAGTTCATCTTCCTTGTGTCGTGCTGAACGAATGTTTAGATGACAGCAGCACAGTTTGTCGCAAAACCGAGTCGCTACAAGATTATTGACGTCACGAGATTATATCGCCATAGCGAAAGAAAAGATGCACCATAGCAGCGCACAGTGATTCTAAGCAATCTTTTCAATGTCACATGCTTCACGAATGAGCAGAACATGCGAGTTTTCATCATTCCGTGCGAGAATACGCCCATCATTCGGCCACACTAACTTCTCGTTTGCTGTTTTCTGTTTAACTAATGCCATGCCAAGAAGTTGCTGTAAAACTGGGCATAAGTGTTCATTGATAAACACTTGCGTGTTAAAGGAATGGCCACGTTCATTTGCCAAGATGTGCGTTTGCTTTCCTTTTTCAAACACCGCATTGTGTTTGGAGCGGCTCTTGAATTGCACTACATTGTTCGGTATTGAAGTGGCATTTTTTTTTAGGTACACGTGCACACATTTCAACATCATTTTTCGAGATGGGAACATTTAACATTGCGTCAATCACGGAAGGTTACAAGGAAGGTCCTCATCAGCAAGTTTCTTTCGACAGGTGTCGATGCGTCGATTTGCGTCTTGATACATGTGGCGCAGTCAACAATGCGTAGCGGTACAATAAGTAGACCACGTGTAGATGCGTCGATTTTTCCAGCTCGCCGTCAACTGCAAAAAATGAATGCAGGCGTGTGAGGAACGAATTGTCGCTGCACTCGCTGCTGCATAGTGACGTGTAGGGCTCCAATGCAGCAGGTTTCATTGGAAGGTTCCCCCTTGCGGGGCCCTGCGCCGGTAGTATCCTTGCGTTATCAGGTAGTGTTCGTGCCTCGACAGGGGTCGATGCGTCGATTTGTCTATTGATACTTGTGGCGCAGTCAACAATTCATAGCGGTACAATCAGTCGACCACCTGTAGGTGCGTCGATTTTGCCAGCGCGCCGTTAACTGAAATAAACGAAAGTAGGCGTGTGAGAAACAAACTTTAGCAGCCCTCGCTGCTGCCAAGTGAAGTGTAGGACTCCAATGCAGCAGGTTTATAGGACGGTTCCCCCTGGTGGTGCCCTGCGTCGGTAGTGTCCTTGATTCGTGAGGCAGTGTTCGTGCCTCGACAGGTGTCGATCCGTCGATCCGTCCGTCGATCAGTCCGGCAGTGTTCGTGCCTCCGTCAAGTGAAGTGTGGGGCTCGAATGCAGCAGGTTTTATAGGAAGGTTACCTCTGGCGGTGCTCTGCGTCGGCAGTGTTCGTGCCTCCACAGGTGTCGATGCGTCGATTTTGCCAGCTCGCCGTCAATAGAAATAAAGGAAAGCAGGCGCGTGAGGAACGAACTTTCACTGCCCTCACTGCCGTCAAGTGAAGTGTGGGGCTCGAATGCAGCAGGTTTTATAGGAAGGTTACCTCTGGCGGTGCTCTTCGTCGATAGTGTCCTTGCTTCGTCAGGCAGTGTTCGTGCCTCCACAGGTGTCGATGCGTCGATTTGCATCTCTAACTAGTTGTGCAGTCAGCAATGCGTGGCGGAACATTCAGTAGCCACGTGTCGATGCGTAGATTTTGCCAGCTCGCCGTCAACTGCATAAAACGAATGCAGGCGTGTGAGAAACAAACTTTCACTGCCCTCACTGCCGTCAAGTGAAGTGTGGGGCTCGAATGCAGCAGGATTATTGGACGGTTCCCCCTGGTGGTGCCCTGCGTCGGTAGTGTCCTTGATTTGTCAGGCAGTGTTCGTGCCTCGACAGGTAACGATGCGTCGATTTGCGTCTCTATACTAGTGGTGCAGTCAGCAATGCGTGGCTGTACAGTCAGTAGACCACGTGTCGATGCGTCGATTTTGCCAGCTCCCCGTCAACTGCAATAAATGAATGCAGGCGTGAGAGGAACGAACTTTTGCTGCCCTCACTGCCGCCAAGCGAAGTGTAGGGCTCCACTGCAGCAGGTTTCATTGGAAGATTCCCCCTGGCGGTGCCCTTCGTCGGTAGTGTCTTTGCTTTATCAGGCAGTGCTCACGCCTCGACAGGTGTCGATGCGTCGATTTCCCTCTGGATACATGTGGCGCAGTCAACAATGCGCAGCGGTACAATCAGTAGACCACGTGTCGATGCGTCGATTTTGCCAGCTCGCCATCAACTGCAATAAACGAACGCAGGATTGTGAGGAACGAACTTTCGCTGCCCTCAATGCCGGCAAATTAGGTGTAGGGCTCGAATGCAGCAGGTTTCATAGGATGTTCGCCGAGGCGGTGCCCTGCATCGGTAGTCTCCTTGTTTCGTCAGGCAGTGTTTGCGCCTCGACAGGTGTCGATGCGTCGATTTCCCTCTCGATACGTGTCGCGCAGTCAAAAAATCGTCGCGGTACACTCAGTAGACCACGTGTAGATGCGTCGATTTTGCCAGCTCGCCGTCAACTGCGATACACGACAGCAGGAGTGTGAGGAATGAACTTTTGCTGCCCTCAGTTCCGCCAAGCGAAGTGAAGGGCTCCAATGCAGCAGCTTTCATAGGAATGTTCACCCTGGTAGTGCCCTGCGTTGGTAGTGTCCTTGTTTCGTCAGGCAGCGTTCGTGCCTCGACAGGTGTCGATGCGTCGATTTGCCTCTGGATACGTGTGGTGCAGTCAACAATGCGTGGTGGTACAGTCAGTAGACCACGTGTCGATGCATCGATTTTGACAGCTCGCCATCAACTGCAATAAACGAAAGCAGGCGTGAGAGGAACTATCTTTCTCGGCCCTCCATGCCGGCAAATTAGGTGTAGGCTTCGAATGCAGCAGGTTTCATAGGAAGGTTCGCCCAAGCGGTGCCCTGCATAGGTGTTCTGCTCGTTTCGTCAGGCAGTGTTTGTGCCTCGACAGGTGTCGATGTGTCGATTTGCCTCTCGATACGTGTGGTGCAGTCAACAATGCGTGGCGGTACAGTCAGTAGACCACGTGTAGATGCTTGGATTTTGACAGCTCGCCGTCAACTGCAATAAACAAAAGCAGGCGTGAGAGGAACTATCTTTTTCGGCCCTCAATGCCGGCAAATTAGGTGCAGGGCTCGAATGCAGCAGGTTTCATAGCAAGGTTAGCCCAAGCGGTGCCCTGCATCGGTGATCTGCTCGTTTCGTCAGGCAGTGTTTGTGCCTCGACAGGTGTCGATGTGTCGATTTGCCTCTCGATACGTGTGGTGCAGTCAACAATGCGTGGTGGTACAGTCAGTAGACCACGTGTCGATGCGTCGATTTTGACAGCTCGCCGTCAACTGCAATAAACGAAAGCAGGCGTGAGAAGAACTATTTTCTCGGCCCTCAATGCCGGCAATTTAGGTGAGTGAGTGAGTGAGTGAAATAACTTTTATTACAGGTCCGGCGAGGACGCGAACTCGTCGCGCACCCGGCTAGTCCCACGTCGGGACCGGCAGGTCTAGCCCACCAGCCCGGTCGCGGGCACACCGGACAGCCAGGATTTGCTTGTCTAGAGCGGGGCTACGCAGAACCGAGTCCCACTCATCCTTGCTGAACTTGGGGTATCTCGACCCGCACTCCCAGAGCATGTGTGCTAGAGTGGAGGTCTGTCCACAGGATGGGCAGGCGTCGTCGCGATATACGTCAGGGTAAACTTCGTGCAGAACGGCCAGACACGGATATGTGCCGGTCTGTAAAAGTCTAAGTGAAACAGCTTGCGCCCTATTCAATTTGGGGTGAGGGGGTGGAAAGACCCTTCTGGACATATAGAAAAATTTTGTCACCTCGTTGTGAGTAGCGGGAGTATCCCTGTGG
Organism: Dermacentor silvarum; assembly: GCF_013339745.2. Lineage (NCBI taxonomy): Eukaryota > Metazoa > Arthropoda > Arachnida > Ixodida > Ixodidae > Dermacentor > Dermacentor silvarum. The sequence goes on along the minus strand of NC_051158.1, from coordinate 103,698,130 downwards.
CCGTAGGGGGAAGGGGTGTCGGCTCTCCTTACAGAGGAAGCGCGGTCGGTGAGGTCGCGCGCAGCCTCGTGAGCAGACTCATTGAGGTTCGGGGGAGCACCCTCGACCAACCCTACGTGAGCGGGAAACCTGTGAATCGAATGATGCGTGAGAGCATCCGGATTGGAGACGCTAAGAAGACGAGCAGCCTGCTTGGCGATGCGACCCTTCTGAAAAGCCCTAACTGCCGTTTTGGAATCGCTGTAGATCTCAGACCCACGACCGTCTAGCAGGGCGAGGGCGATGGTGGCTTGCTCGGCGACTTCGGGGTCTGAAGTGCGAATTGAAGCGCTATTGGAAAGCTTGCCGCTGGAGTCGACCACGACGACGGCAAAGGTCTTTCCGTCGCTGTACTCCGCGGCGTCGACGAAGCGTGCTCTGATGCCTTGTTGATAGATCTGTTTCAGAATTGCTACTGCTGTCGCCTTGCGTCTGCCCTCGTTGTGGACGGGATGGACGTTTCGAGGCACGGGGGCCACTTCGAACTTGTCTCGAATGCACCTTGGGATCGGGGTACTGACCCTCGAAGATACCACAGGAGGGTAACCCAGCTCTTCGAGGATGCGTTTACCTGCCGCTGTGGTGGTCAGGCGAGCGAGTTGCGCGCGTTCTTGGGCTTCGGCAATCTCCTCGGCGGTGTTGTGTACCCCCAGCTTGAGGAGATCTTCGGTATGGGTCCTAATTGGTAGCCCGAGAGCCCTTTTGACTACTTTGCGGATGAGAGCATTGAGCTTGTCTCGCTCCGCTCTGAGCCAGTTGTGCATAGAAATCGTGTATGTGAAGTGGCATAATACGAAGGCGTTGATAAGGGTGAGGAGATTGGCTTCCTTCATGCCTCTGTGTCTGTTTGCGATTCTGCGAACGAGGCGGAAGGCGTTGTCCGTCTTTGCGGTGATCTTGCGGAGAGCCGTTCCGTTCCCGCCGTTGAATTCGACAAACATGCCCAGGACCCGAATGACGTCGACCCTGGGTATCACCCCTCCATCACAAGTGTGAAGACAGATGTTGCTTTCGGAGACTGGCTTCCAATCGTTCGGTCTTCTTCCCTTCTCTTTTCTGTCAAGCAGAAGCTCCGACTTGGCGGGGGAGCACCGAAGTCCGGTGGGGCGGAGATACTCCTCGATCACGTCGATCGCCTCCTGCATGGCTTCTTCGACTCTGCCCTCGCATCCCCCGGCGCACCAGATGGTAATGTCGTCGGCGTAGATGGTGTGCTTGACGTCCTCAACGCATGCCAACCTCTCGGAAAGACCAATCATACAGATGTTAAATAGTGTGGGGGAGATTACGGCGCCCTGAGGAGTGCCCCGTGCTCCGAGGGGCACATCTTCGGAGCGGAAGTCTCCAATGCGAAGATTGGCCTTCCTGTCCGTTAAAAAAGAGCTTACGTAGCTGTGGAATCTGGAACCGAGACCTAGGTCTGAAATGGTCTTGACGATAAAGGCGTGGAGCACGTTGTCGAAAGCCTTCTCGAGGTCCAGACCGAGCAGAGCCTTGACGTCTCTGGAACGGCCGTCCACGATCTGATGCTTGATTAGTTTCATTGCATCCTGCGTCGAGAGTCCGGCGCGGAACCCGATCATGTTGTACGTGTAAACGTCGTTGTCTTCGAGGTACCCGTTGAGTCTGTTGAGGACGACGCGCTCCATGACCTTGCCTACGCAGGAGGTTAGAGAAATCGGCCTCAGGTTCTCGATGTTCGGGGCCTTGCCGGGCTTGGGAATCAGCACCGTGCAGGCCGACTTCCATTCTGCAGGAACCACGCCGCTCTTCCAGGACTCGTTGATCTTCTCGGTGAGAAAGACAATCGACGGGTCGTCGAGGTTTCTCAACATTCTGTTGGTGACTCCGTCCGGACCCGGCGCAGACTTGCGGTTGAGCGCGAAGACGGCCTGTCTGACCTCGGCAACGGAGAAGTCTTCGTCCAGCTCGGGGCGAGGAGGGCCTCGGTAGTCAGGGAGTTGGGTCGCCGGATCCCCGTCGCGCCGGATGGGCAGGTACTTCTGAATGAGCTTGGAGACGAGTACATCAACCGTGTGAGACCTGGTGGCTTCGTGAAGGGCCCGGGCCAACGTATGCTTCTGATTTGACTTGGAGCCGCTTTCGTCGAGAAGGTGCTTCAGCATACCCCAGGACTTGCCATTGCGCATCTGTCCGTCAATGGATTCGCAGAGCTCGTCCCACTGCTGCTGGCATAGCGCTTTGCAGTGGTCATCGATGACCTTGTTGAGCTCCGAGATTTTCTTTCGGAGTCTGCGATTGAGCCTTTGACCCTTCCATCGACGGAGGAGGGCGTTTTTGGCCTCGATGAGATGGGCGGATCTGCTGTCCATTCGCTCGACGTCGAGATCAGTTTCCACTTTCTTGGTGGCCGCGGAAGCGTCGTTGCGGATGCATTCGCACCATTCTTCGAGGCTGGTGGTTTCTCTGGCTCTCCCGGGTTCTTCCCGAATGTTGCGAAAATGGTCCCAATCGACGAATGTGAATTCCCTGACCCTACTCCGAGCCACCTTAAAGTGGGTCTTGAGAATGTAGTGGTCACTGCCAAACTCCATGGCGGTGTTCTCCCAGCCCACGTCCTCGACGTCCTTGACGAAGGCGAGGTCGGGTGTCGTGTCCCGGGTGACGGAGTTGCCGATACGCGTGGGAAATGCTTTGTCCGTGACCAGAGTGAGGTCCATCTCGTTGGCGTCTTGCCACAGGTTGCGCCCCTTGGTAGTGTCGTAGATGTAACCCCAGAGGCCGTACTACGGGGCGTTGAAGTCGCCGACGACGACCAAGGGTCGTGGGCCGGCCAGGTCGGTCGCTTTCTTGAGGATGGTCTTGAACTGTTGGCGCGAGTCCCTGGGGTTGCTATAGATATTGAGAACGAAGACACTGTTTCTGCGCTGATTCCGCTGCGGCGCGTCGAGCAGGATCTCAACCATGACATATTCGATTCTATCGCTCCCCAGCTTGAGGTCGTGGGTGAGATGAGTAAGCCTTTTATCGATCAAGGTACAAATGCCTCGCCCCCCAGGCCGGCCCGACACGGCCCTGTAGCCCTGGAGCGAGGCAGCGGAGACTAATGTTTCCTGAAGAGCAATGACCTGAGGTTTGATCACCAAAGACCTGAAAAACTGCTGCAGCGGGGCTTTCTTGTTAGAATACCCCCTGCAGTTCCATTGCCAAATGCGAAACTTTTGATCTATCCATTATTGGGCTGACCGGACGGACAACCACCTAACGGGGCAGTTAGGGCTGCACAAAGAATGGGACCTTCTGTCGGGGCGCTGGTGGGATACTTAAGTCTAGCTTCCCTCAGCAGCGGTTGAACGACGGTGGCGGATGAAGCCATTCGCGCTTCAATGGCGTCGATGCGATCTGCGAGAGCTCCGAGGCCCCTTTTGGGGTCCCCGAGCGCAACCTGAATTTGGCGAACGCTGTCGGTGAGGAAAGTAACGCTAGGAGCGACCTGTTTGAGGCTGTCTGCCAGCGCAGTGAGAGTTTGCTTAATCTCGCTGACTTCTGCGGATAACACTCCCGATTCGCATGTTTGCGAATCGGGTGCCCTGCATCGGTGGTCTGCTCGTTTCGTCAGGCAGTGTTTGTGCCTCGACAGGTGTCGATGTGTCGATTTGCCTCTCTATACGTGTGGTGCAGTCAACAATGCGTGGTGGTACAGTCAGTAGACCACGTGTCCATGCGTCGATTTTGACAGCTCGCCGTCAACTGCAATAAACGAAAGCAGGCGTGAGAGGAACTATCTTTCTCGGCCCTCAATGCCGGAAAATTAGGTCTAGGGCTCGAATGCAGCGGGTTTCATAGGAAGGTTCGCCCAAGCGGTGCCCTGCATCGGTGGTCTGCTCGTTTCGTCAGGCAGTGTTTGTGCCTCGACAGGTGTCGATGTGTCGATTTGCCTCTGGATACGTGTGGTGCAGTCAACAATGCGTGGTGGTACAGTCAGTAGACCACGTGTCGATGCGTCGATTTTGACAGCTCGCCGTCAACTGCAATAAACGAAAGCAGGCGTGAGAGGAACTATCTTTCTCGGCCCTCAATGCCGGCAAATTAGGTGTAGGGCTCGAATGCAGCAGGTTTCATAGGAAGGTTCGCCCAAGCGGTGCCCTGCATCGGTGGTCTGCTCGTTTCGTCAGGCAGTGTTTGTGCCTCGACAGGTGTCGATGTGTCGATTTGCCTCTCGATACGTGTGGTGCAGTCAACAATGCGTGGTGGTACAGTCAGTAGACCACGTGTAGATGCTTGGATTTTGACAGCTCGCCGTCAACTGCAATAAACGAAAGCAGGCATGAGAGGAACTATCTTTCTCGGCCATCAATGCCGGCAAATTAGGTGTAGGGCTCGAATGCAGCAGGTTTCATAGGAAGGTTCGCCCATGCGGTGCCCTGCATCGGTGGTCTGCTCGTTTCGTCAGGCAGTTTTTGTGCCTCGACAGGTGTCGATGTGTCGATTTGCCTCTCTATACGTGTGGTGCAGTCAACAATGCGTGGTGGTACAGTCAGTAGACCACGTGTCGATGCGTCGATTTTGACAGCTCGCCATCAACTGCAATAAACGAAAGCAGGCGTGAGAGGAACTATCTTTCTCGGCCCTCCATGCCGGCAAATTAGGTGTAGGCTTCGAATGCAGCAGGTTTCATAGGAAGGTTCGCCCAAGCGGTGCCCTGCATCGGTGATCTGCTCGTTTCGTCAGGCAGTGTTTGTGCCTCGACAGGTGTCGATGTGTCGATTTGCCTCTCGATACGTGTGGTGCAGTCAACAATGCGTGGCGGTACAGTCAGTAGACCACGTGTAGATGCTTGGATTTTGCCAGCCTGCCGTGAACTGAAATAAACGAACACAGGCCTCTGAGCAACGAACTTTCGCTGCCCTCACTGCCGTCAAGCGAAGTGTAGGGCTTAACTTCAGTAGGTTCCATAGGAAGGTTCCCCCTGGTGGTGTCCTGCGTTAGTAGTGTCCTTGTTTCGTCAGGCAGCGTTCGTGCCTCGACAGGTATCGATGCGTCGATTTGCCTCTGGATACGTGTGGTGCAGTCAACGATGCGTGGTGGTACAGTCAGTAGACCACATGTCGATGCACCGATTTTGCAAGCTCGCTGTCAACTGCAATGAACGAAAGCAGGCGTGAGAGGAACGATCTTTCGCGGCCCTCAATACCGGCAACTGAAGCGTATAGCTCCAATGCAGCAGGTTTCATAGGAAGGTTCTCCCGGGCGGTGCCCTTCATCGGCAGTGTCCTTGTCTCGTCAGGCAGTTTTTTTTTTTGCTTCGACAGGTGTCAATGCGTCGATTTCCCCCTGGATACGCGTGGAGCAGTCAACAATGCGTGGCGGTACAGTCAGTAGACCACGTGTAGATGCGTCAATTTTGCCTGTTCACCGTCAACTTTAATAAACGAACGCAGGCATCTGAGCCTGTGTTCGACGAGCCTGCGTTTCGGCGAGATCAGAATGGGACACTCGTCGAGAAGCGTCGGAAATCTTACCCACCTTCTCTTCGCCACGTTTTTATATAAATACGCATTTGGTGCCACAGCTAAACATAGCCTCCCCTCCCTCCGTCCCATCCCCCCACGGCCTTTCGCGCGACGGAAGAAGTCGCGTTTGCTCTCTCAATATGGTGATTGTAAAGGATTAAAGAGACGCTCAATTATGCAGCCCTTCAGGGAGCACGGCGCGGAACGCGCGTTTGCTCTCCGAGGTGCTTTCGCTCCCCGTTACAGCGCGCGTCCCTCGCGCCCTTACACTCGCACATATAGTGTCCGGAGTGCGGCGACGATTTCATCGCCGTTAACGTCACACGGAACCTCACGACGACGGCAACGACGACGGCAGAAATCCGCTTTGGAGTGTGCATATAATTGCTATCGCAATAAAACACGAATATTATAGTAGCTGCTCACTCGGTCAACTAGGACTTTGCTAGGCTGTGTGGCATGTTCGCCAAGATTACATATTGTGAGAAATGAGATACTCCAAAATTTTGCGCAAATAGCCTGAAGTAAGAAGCTACCTTGCCTACATGCAATAAACGAGAAGCTCTGCTCAAAGTACATCTTAGCTCTCTGGCCTCGAAAATAACGTAATACTCTAAGCACTTCGTAAGTTCGGGCCTGCCTCACAGATGTAATGGTTATATCCATCATAATTCAAACTGCCACAAGCCTGGATGTGCGCACAGCACGGACGGTGTGCAACGGTGCCATAGATAATTGATGGCACTCTCCACGTACGCCAACACAACATCCGCCAAAAAATTTATAAAATAAAAAAACACCACCACCAATGGTCACTTCCAGCAGCAGGAACACATAATAAAAGTTCAAAATGAGGCAGTGCGTGTTACTGTCTATCGCTCTAACTACGTCAACGATGCCCAATTGTGTGGCTGTCATGTGCGGATACTAATGTGCGCTTGTCTGGTGCGGCGGACGGCCAGTGTGTCGAACAGCAGAAATGGAATGGTGCGATTCGACGTGAGCTCCCGTGACACGGCACCTCGACCACCAGCCAATCATGAAGGCACAAAGGTGCTCGATGAGGGAGCAGAAGCAGAGAAGAAGGAAGGTTTCTTTCTCGGAAAAAAGAAGGCCGATGTGCGGAGTGCACGAAGCGAGGCTGTCGGGCTGTGGGTCCGAGCCTCAAGACTTCAGGAGCGCCGGCTGGAGAAGCGTAGCTGTCGGGCGGCGGACCTGAGTTTCGTGACTGCAGCGACGATCTGTCTACAGATCTGTCCTACTTCCATGCTTTGGTGTTCGTGGGTCCCAGTGACATGGTGCTGAAGGCAAGATCTCCCTTCCTGCGACTCCTTGGCCGAGATGCGGATCGTCCTCAAGGAGCACGCAGCGACTTATCCTCACGCGGCCGACGCCCTGCAGCCGCACCGACGCATGCCAAACAATTGTGACCAGTCACAGACCTTACTGTTTTATATAATTGTTTACATAATTGTTTATAATTGTTTATAATTGTTTATATAATTGTTGAAGAGGTTTCGTACAATGCATTGGGAGTCTGACCGAGGAAATCTTTCGACGTGCGGGTGTTAAAAGCGGAACGTTTTGGACAGACCGTGTGGGTACTGAGTGACACAGGAAGCAACAGTATGGTCGCGCGACGTGCTCTTGTACAGGACGCAGCAAATATAGGCACTGAGTCTAGGATACTACTGGCTGTTGTAGCTCCATTAACGTTCCGGAAGCAGAAGTCGACAACTCATCACCGTACTTCTCCGGTATTTCGGTCGCAAAGTGCATAGAAAGAGGTTGTATGATGTCATCATCGGTAGCATTCCTGGATCACGGTAATCCATGTAACCAGCATCCTCGTTTACTTCTGTAGCAAGTACACCACGAGAAATGAACCCATCCCGAGAATGCAGTGGTTCTCTGCAGGTTATAGTGGAGGCCAAGATCTCCAAGCCATCTTCGCCGGTGGGTGTTGCAGTTTTGCAATTGTCCAGATAAATGTTTTGGCCAAAGCAGCAGGAAGACACACTTCAAGTTCGTAGCACGTTCCTCGTGCTTTATCAACGCCGTTCCCAGACAACAGTCAATAAATGACGGCGCCACGGTGGCTACCACTGTTTTCGATGCGCCCATCCAATGGTCGTGGTAGTATTATGCTATCGTGTGAGACGAGCTACCTGAGTAAAACTTGGAGATATAGCAGTAAGGGTGCATGGTATCATGAATTGCCTTGAAAACATAAAGAAAACGCGCATTTATCCACCAATCGTGTTCTTTGCCAATATGAATGACTTCATAAAATTATATTAATAGGATAGAAGTAAATACGCGTTCGGATTCAATACGTTGGAAGCTTACATCGTTAAAAAAAAAGGTCATGGATGATATTAGTGACAAATCTGGTGATCGCTTCGGCAGTGAATTGCCGTTTTTTGAGATGAAGTAATGTTGATGACAAAACCGCTGCTTGCATGTACGTTTGGTTGTGTTTTTACTTGGTTCTGTTTTCGAAATAACTCAGTTAAGCCACCCCTCTCCATTTATATTGATCCTCCTGTTGAGTCCTTTAGTTTTGCTCATAGTGCCAAAATTGCTTATGTGGAGACGGTTCGCAAACAGTAGGTACTCTTGCAGATTCAAACTTTGGATAGATGCGGTGCGTTTTTTTTATTTCTTGTGTGTATTGATCTGTGCACGTGCATGAAGGCACCGTGCTCTGTTGGAAAACGTGTACATTAGATTCAAGCTATGTCTAATAGCTAATAGCTAATAGCTATATCTATGTCTAACCTAACCTAATAAAAAGCCATGCTGTTGTTTCTTTTTCTCTCGCACAGCTGTACATAGACCGTCAACTCATTAGTTGGATTACTTATCAGCATATGACAGATTATATGAAGATTATTTCATATTACATTGGAAATCTGCGCCTGTACGGCATTGACAGTAACAGTGTCACAGAGCTGGCCGTGAAGATCGTGACATACGAGAGTAATTGTAAGTAATTGTATTATTTTGTTATTACATGTTTTAAGTATCACAAGTAGAAAGAGTCCTGTCACACAATGTGAACTTGGTAAATCAAGCATACTAGATGTGAGGCAATGCTACTGTAGACGTCTTAGCCAAATATCAATCACTTTTATGCAAAAGGGTACTCGCTCTAATGATTGAGCATGCTTTTCCGCTTTTCCGTGAAACCAATTCTTTCTAGACTACTTATGATGACAAAATGGCGTGTCTATTCCACTATTAGGAGAATTTTTTTAAATGCCACGACGAATCAAAACCGCCTGAAAGGCCACAGGAACGTGCGTAATGGTAACACACGAAAATGGTACCTTCAATGCGGGCATACATTTTGAATTACTTGCTTTGAAAGCACACAAAATGAACCTGCATACCAAACTCAGATGAAAAACTCTAGTACTACTGTATACCAAACCTCTTGTATACCAAACTCAGACGAAAAAACTTTTGTACTACTGGTACTAGGCACCTGTTCGTTGCTTGTGTTCGGCCGTTTCCTCGGTAGTACAACATAGTGCTGTCGTTGAAGATTTTAGGATCTCTATAGCAGTGAATTGTCGTTCTTGAAAGTAGAATTTCGGCGCATTTACCCACTGGAATGCAAGCTGATATATCAACTGTTTTGACAGCCAAGCGGTTTAAGCCAGCTGTTATTTGTGGTTCGTATCAAGAAACTATCATCATCAGCAATGAAGAAAGAAATAAAAGAAAATACACTTTCATGACGAGGGGGATTAGAACTCGTGTACACACGGTCCGAAGGCGAGGGTCGTAACCACCAGTCTATACAGCCACTCTTGCAGAACATGCATTTATGTGAACTATATGATAGCGTTCGAGCGGCGTCGTCTTCGTCCACACGTGGCGCGTTCGCATGCGCTAGTGCCTATGCCTTGCGAGGTGAAGAAGAAGTTTTGCGCGCTATGTTCGGGAGAGAGATAATGAAAATGAGAGTGAGAGAGTGATACGCATTCATGGAGCGGGTCTACTGAAACGCGTTGTTGGCACTGGAACGCGGTGTCGATGTTGCAAGCTGCGCTAAACAACGCGCAGTGCCCCTACTGCATACAAGAAGATGATGCCGGTGCGCGCATTCTAAAGAGCTTGACAAAGTACGACTGAGGAGAACTTGCCGTGAGTGCGTCTTGCGAGGCCAGGACAGATCTCGTGACGGCGGTGTTGCGCACGCGCCAACATGCTATGTAAGACATCAATATGTAAGCCATCAAGACGCAATCAGTCGTCCAGCTTCGCTGTGTCTAGAGCTTTGCGCGGCATAGTCCAAGCTTTTTTTTTATTATTATCGTTAATCAATGCACTACACTAAAAGTTGCTTTTTTGCGATTCACATTCCATCATTATATTTTCGTGAACAAGCTTCACAGGCGTCGTTGCTCAAAACGATCAGCAGACTGTGGTGCCGCTCTGGAGTGGCAAGGGCAGGGACAACAATTTGAAGACTCACCATCAATTTCCTCAACACGCGAAACTTCAGCGAGCATCACACTACAATCGTCCAAACAGCGACCGAGGAATATACATTAGTGGCAGACATTTCTCGGTTGCTTAATGCACATGTAACCCGTTACACACCGCAGTACAGGGTCGGCGTAAGAGTAGAAGTGAACTTTATGCAGCAATCATTTTACCGTATTGTTGAAGGAGTCCACCGACGAGGAAAAGGTGTAAAGAGAAAAGAATACACGACACTCCCTGAACTCGCAACTGCTTTATTTCAGAACAAACACTTCATCTTTTGTACATGCAGGCCCTCAGATGTCAAATATGTGCGAGGCAAGATTAACAGCAGATTCGATACCACATACCCGCGCGCACTCGGGCGTTAAAGATAGACAACATATCTAACATATCTAACGTGTATCTCCACTTTTTCCTGGTTAGTGTGCTGCTTCACCAATGCGGTATGATGTTTATTCACCAACTCACCCAACTATCCGCATTACTGAACTTCATACAACAAGTAGTATACCCGGCATCCGAAAGCTGTGTTCATCATTGGATAAACGCATGCAATCCCGAGCAGCAACTAACACTGCACTCTGTGCATTAGCCCACAGAGAAATGCCTAAGAAGCTTCGAAAAGGCTTCAATGCCATAGCTAGAATGATCATGCCCGCTATGGGAGAATATGAGGTATATGGTGCATCAACCATCAGTTGGCAAGGTGAAAGATTGAGCGAGTTGATTTTACATCAGGCAATCTTAGCAGCGCGAACTGAAACATATTCAGAAAGAAAAAGACACATGGGGGCAAGCGTGATTTGAAGGACAGTTTCTGAGACCATCGGATCTATATGTGAAGACGAAGGAGTGAAGATAACGTAAACTGCCGAAGAAAAATGAAATTCACAGGGTCTCGTATGTTGTCCCTAAGACGACTTGAAGGCGAAAGCCCAAGAGCCGATGCATTAAAGCCGGACTCATGACATTCACATGCCGCTTAATTCGCTTAGTCTACTTCGATTAGTCATCCCTGTTACTTCGCTTACGCATCCTCGTAATTATCTTACCCTCTTAGTTAGTCATCCACCTTAATTTGCGAAGTATACATCGCTTTAAAATTCCAAAAGTCGAATGGTCGACTCCCACCTATGGTTGTGGGTTCGAGTAGCTTAATGAACTCTATCTTATTTACCTGTCTTAATCAACTTCGCCTTCATTACCACCGAATGCGGTGGGTTCGAGTGTTTTTATTACGTATATCTTAATTACCTTTCCATTACCATAATTACCTTTCCTTTAATTATCACAAAGGTGGTGGGTCAAAAGTAGAGGGTTCGTAGCCTTTTTCACCTTTCCTATTCTCGAGCGGTTTTCCCTGAAGGTTGACTGACTAATGAGACATGTAAGGCTTTCGCCTTATACACTGTGCGCCAAGTTGACGTTAAGTGGGCAGAACATTGTAGACGGGGCCTGTTTCGCATAGTCGACCTAGTGCAAGCCATCGAAACATTTGTGGGAGCCCCATGAATGGTATGAAAAGCGATTTTTGATTGTCAATGGCGCATTTTCTATGAAGTCCATTGAAAAGCTTTTAGGTCGAAAAAGTATAAAATTGTGGAGTTTTATTCAAAATATACTTAACAACTCAGCGAAAAGCGTTTGAGAAAAACCAGCCACTTTCAAGAAAATCAGTTTTTTTCCAAGCAGTTGCAATGTATGTTTAAATAAACAAAACGCTCTAAAACATCGCCCGCGTGTGACTCAATAGTAGGCAACGTGACCCGCATATAAATATTGCGAGCACTTACTGAAGAAAGTGGAACATGGAACAATTGTGTTTCTCCTTACCCACAAATATTTGACCTGGAATGCAAATCCATCAATGTGTTGCCCTTTCCCAGACGTAACCATTTCACCAAACGTAACCTCGGTGGCTAATGTAGAGGTCCTGGACAGCGGAATCTATATAAAGCCAATTACGTCACGATGACAAAATCACAACAGCATTACGACGACGGCATGGTATTGTTGGAGCTCATGTCTGCGCTCAAGTGCATCGACTGCCACCATTGTCCGCCTTAATTCGCACTATATCTGTAGCTCGTTTCGCACTGTGTACGGTATCGGCCAATCAGGTCCCTAATGCGAACTATGAACGCAATTTTAGAACGCACTATCTCTGGAGTTGGCCTACACTATTATTGCAATAGCACTAACATGGACACTCCAGGCGCATTTCTCCCGTCACTGTCGCCGTGAGGTTCCGTATCAATTCCAAGGGCGATATAATATTTGCCTCGCGCCGTATGCTGTATGTGCCAGAGAAAGAGTTCGAGGATGAATCGGCAATCGCGGCTCAATTTAGTGCACGCAAGGCAGAAAACCGGACGGAAGTGCGTCGTGTTTCTTCGTGCACAAAGCTCCGGTGGGAGGGTAGGGAGGGGGGGGGGCGGCGTCTTAACTTGACGTGGCCCGGGCTGGCGCGCGCAACCTCCCGGGACGCTGTATCTTGCAGTCCGGTGAACACTGTGTTTTTGTGGCTTAGTTCGCGTTGATTAGAGACGCAGTACGAAGGTTAATTTTGCTCGCTGCAGCCGCCGCGCTTCCTCAGGCCAGCGTTGTGACAGCGAGTTTCCGCGGTAATCGAGTGAGATGTGTTCATGTTTGCTAGTGCGTGCGTGACAACATGCGCCTTCATTTAGTTAGTATGCCTGTACAAGCTTATACGGCTGATGAAACTACTATTCTTACTTCGTATATGTCAAGACCAATATTTATTTAGGAATATAGGTAGCTTTAGTGGAATAACACTGATATTCCCATAAAATAATTTGTTGAGAATTAGCCAAACAATAATAGCTGATGCGCTGGCGAAGGTAAAAGCTTGTGCCTTAAGTACTACATTAAAAAATTCCTTACTCAAAGCAAACAGACACCAAATTTATAACTCATTAAGGCCCATGAAAAATTTCAATGGCACATAATATATATTTTTGATAAAGAATGGAGGCTTTGAAAGTTTTATGAATGATTTAGATTTGAAATGGTGCGATATTGTACATTAAAAATCAGGCCGTGGCTTTTGTTGGACCAAAACACGATGCCTGTTTCGAAAGTTCGGACTCTATTTCGAAATAAAAATATTGTCACGGGCGAAACAACAGAGCTAGCAAGAAGTCCCAGTCTTTACTGGAACCAGACCAAAAAGAAGAACGTTCTCTTCTTCTTCCAATCCCCAGGCGAGTACGTGCCACAGCAGATGGCTCATATGTGACGGCATGTGGCATTACCCCCTCTCCTAAAGAAGCATCGTCTCGATGCTGTAAATGAGGGTAAAAAAATATATAAAAAAATGAGGGTGACAATATAAATGAAAGAAATGTGTCGTAACGCGAGAGAACAATCTGGTTCTGGGAAAGAAGGAAGAAAAGGAAAAAAAAAACACAGAACACAATGAAAACGAACAAAACAAAACAAAAAGAACGGCGTAAGTCGTCAATATAGTATAGTCACTCGACGGTCGAGTCACGGCGCGAAAAATATGGTTTCAGTCTTGAAACATGAACCACTTCAGTTTGAGGAAGCCGACGGGAGTTTCTTGGGGTGCCTTCTGGGAGAACCTCGTAGGTAACGTCACTGAGTCGCCGTACAATCTTGTAGGGGCCGAAGTAGCGACGCAGCAACTTTTCTGACCGGCCCAGCTGTCGGATGGGGGTCCACACCCACACTTCATTGCCAGGATTGTAGGCAACCTCGCGGTGGCGAAGGTTGTAGCGCCGTGCGTCTGCGGTTTGGCGACACTGAATACGGCATCGCGCGAGTTGACGGGCCTCCTCGGCGCGCTGAGCGAACATGGCCGCGTCCGTGTGAAACATCCCTAAGTTGTCGGGAAGGAGCATGGCGTCGAGCATCGTGGTGACCTCTCGACCGTGCACTAAGCGGAAAGGTGTGAAGCCTGTACTTTCTTGAATTGCGGTATTGTACGCAAAAGTGACGTAAGGAAGGATATCGTCCCAGTTCTTGTGGTCAATTGCCACATACATTGACAGCATATCCGCGATTGTCTTGTTCAGGCGTTCAGTCAGTCCATTTGTTTGGGGGTGATAAGCCGTCGTTTTGCGATGTGCAGTGCCACTTAGCCTCAAGACTTCCTGTAACATCTCGGCGGTGAAAGCTGTCCCACGATCGGTAATGACGACCGCTGGCGCTCCGTGACGGAGGACAATGCTGTGCACGAAAAAATGGGCGATGTCTGCTGCGGTAGCTTTTGGGAGTGCCTTTGTTTCGCAGTACCGTGTTAGGTAATCGGTAGCAACCACAATCCACCGATTGCCGGACGAAGACGTGGGGAATGATCCCAGCAAGTCCATACCGATCTGATGAAATGGCCTCTGCGGTATTGATACTGGTTGTAGCAGCCCTGCTGGCCGCACAGGTGGAGTCTTACGTCGTTGGCAGTCGCGACATGTGCGAACGTAATGCTTCACAGTCTTTGCGAGACGTGGCCAGTAGTAAGAGCGGCGAATTCGTTCCAACGTGCGTGTGTACCCCAGGTGTCCGGACGATGGTTCGTCGTGACAGGCACGTAAAATATCGTCACGAAGCGAGGTCGGCGCGACTAGCAGGTATGTAGCTTGCGTATGGCCAAAGTTCTTCTTATAAAGCACGCCATCCCGGAAACAAAAGGAGGCTAGCGCGCGTGGGAAACTTCGAGGAAGACTTGACGTACGCCCTTCCAGGTAGTCAATGAGAGGACTGAGCTCCAAGTCGTCGCGCTGTTGTTGAGCCATGTCTGTTACTGATACGGCAGAAAGAAAACTGTCGTCCTCTTCAAGGTCAGCGGGGGTACTTCCGACTGGTGCACGTGAGAGACAGTCAGCGTCGGTGTGTTTGCGTCCTGACATGTGAACGATGGTGACGTCAAATTCTTGCAGTCGAAGGCTCCAACGTGCCAGGCGACCTGAGGGATCTTTGAGATTCGCGAGCCAGCAAAGCGAATGGTGGTCGCTGACTACTCTGAATGGGCGACCGTACAAGTATGGCCGAAACTTTGTTATGGCCCAGACAACGGCGATGTCGGCAGAAATAATCTTAGTACTGTCGGAAAATAAAGAAAAATCGGAACGGTCGTCGTCGGGTCGTTGCGTCGAGGGAGGTTCTTTGAATGTTCGTTGAAAAGCGACTTCACCCCCAGAAGTCGCGGTTCCTAGTTTCCCCTGTGGGGACTCGGTGAGCGGTTCCTTAGGGGAGCGTAAGACGACGAGGGCAAGCTAGGTGACACGGACCGGCGAGGGGATGGTGATCGCGATTGGCGGCGCTGAAAAGTCGATGAAATTCGCTGGCCCGTCAGATACGCTTCGATTTCGCGGGGACGCTCACCGTAACGTGGGCACCGCGCGCCGGGATGAAAGCCGCGGAGACCTAGCTGGCGGTACTGGCAGTCGCGGTACACGTGACCCGCTTCGCCATAGTGGTAGCATAGCGGACGGTTATCCGACGAGCGCCATACACTTGCCTTAGTAGCGCTCTGTCTTGAGTGATCTGGTGGTCCATACGTAGGTACGCTCGGATACCTTGAGCCGGATAGCGGATGCGAAGAGGTGTCCGGTAGCAGATGTGTAGCCTGGTCCACTGTACGCATGATGGGATCTGTAGATGGTGGTGCAGGAGCCCTCAATGCCGCTGCATAGGTTAGCACAGGGACCTCAGGTCTAGGTGGTGCGAGTGGTTGCACTGCCTGCCTGATTTCACTCCGGATGACGTCCGAAAGTGCTGTCACGGGTGGTTGGGGTCCCACTGGTGACACTGCTTGGAGTTGCCGCAGTTCGTCACGCACAACGCTTCGTATGAAGTCTGCGAGGGCCTGCTTCTCGCTGTCGAACCCAAGAGAGCACGCAGTAGCCGTGATGTCGTGGCGTTCGTACTGTGACGACCGCTGCTGGAGAGTGCGCTCCATCGTGGTTGCCTCACTCACGAACTCGGCCACAGTTGTTGGTGGATTGCGTACGAGTCCGGCGAAAAGCTGCTCCTTGACTCCACGCATTAAATGTCGCACCTTCTTTTCCTCGGGCATTGCAGGGTCTGCGCGTCTGAAAAGACGAAGCATGTCCTCGACAAACATCGAGACTCTCTCGTTGGGCCGCTGGTTCCTAGAAGAGATGGCTTGTTCAGCTCTCTCCTTTCTTTCGGCGTTGCAGTACGCATCACGGAGCTGTCGGCTAAACTCGTGCCATGTCGCAAAAGAACCCTCATGGTTCTCATACCATGTCTTCGCAGAGTCTTCTAGCGCGAAGTAAACTCTCCGCAGCTTGCGAACATCATCCCACTCGTTGATGCTGGCAACCCGATCGAAGTGGTCCAGCCAGTCTTCAACATCTTCAAAAGTGTCTCCGTGGAACGGTCTGGGCGTCTGTGGCGCATGAAAAACATGCGGGAGAGAATACTGGGCATCATGGGTTTGGCTCGCCTGGTTTGTAGTGGTCGTTGACATTGTTGTTTCTAGTCTCGACGACAAGGAAACGAATTCGGGTGGTAGTCCTTGCAGGCGGCGGCTGCTTCTTGCTGTGGGTGCTGTGGCTGTCTGGGAGGTGCTAGCAGTGACGGCGAAAACTTGGGAGCGAAGGTGCATTTACCCAGCACTTCCACCAGTAATGTCACGGGCGAAACAACAGAGCTAGCAAGAAGTCCCCGTCTTTACTGGAACCAGACCAAAAAGAAGAACGTTCTCTTCTTCTTCCAATCCCCAGGCGAGTACGTGCCACAGCAGATGGCTCATATGTGACGGCATGTGGCAATATATATAAAAATAATAACAAATAAACTTCACACAGGCCCGACTGCGGATGGAAGCATTAGAATTTAGGTGGCCAATATTTTTTCCTTGGCAGGTGTTTTTCTTAGTGAAGTGAGTGACGCGATTACGGCAAGCCGCATGGTAGCTTCGCTGCGTTTACTAAAGTGACGCGGTGGTAATATAATATTTGACGTGGTTTTACACGCGATATTATGCGACAGCATTATAGAGCTCTAATATAGGTTTGCGTTGTCCCTCCGCGTCGTCTTTCAGTTCATTCTTTACACTGATGATTATTGTGTTCGTCATAGATAGCACACAGGGAAGATTTTGGCCGTTGTTAGGCAACTTCGCCATCCCCAGCATCGCCATTTCCACACCGGAAGAAAGTATAAAAATTATCCGCGAGGTGCTCCACTGTGATTTTAATCCCCTCTAGTATAGCAATGTACATTTCGGAGACCAGCGCTAACCATTCAGTTATCGGCCAACAGTGGAGCTGGGCAATCAGGTCTAGTCAGCGCTCCCCGCTGACTCGGAAGGCACTGCTATCAGTGCATGTATTTTGGAGACTATGATAAACAATAATGCACAAGACACAGATTACGTTATGTGCGTCGCAGAAATTGGTCTTGAAGATATGGCAGCTTGTCTGCGATCATTTTCCACTTTCATTCTCGTGAGCCAAGCGTTCAGCGTTCCAAGAAGCGTACATGACAACGATGTGTCACCTTCTACTCGCTTGGGAGCCGGAGAGTTGCGTACATGCGCTACTCTCGATGGAGGAGAGACGACTGGCAGCACAGCAAACAAGGATTTAATATGTGCAAGGACGATAAAAACACGCGGCACAGAATACTCAAACCATAACTCAACCAAAAATACTCAATAGAAAACATAAAACTCTGACTAAATACAAAGCTATCAAAAGCACTACCTCGGTCTCGGAGCCTAACCCCGCCTTAGTGTCTCTAAGTCAGTCCTAGCCCTGACTCAACAAAGTCTGACCACCCTGGCCCCGGCCTAATTGCGTCTCAATATGGAACTGCGGGTTCTTACAGACCGGCAGTTCGAAGTTCTTGTTGAGTCCACGTCGATCTCATCCAAAGCTTTGTGGGTGCCGAAAGTGCCGACGCCTCGCGGTTCCGTCCACCTGGCCGAGTACGTGGCTGGAGCTCCGGTAGCCGCCGCTGACGTGTCACTCGCCGGGTTAGGCCTCGCGTCTTGTTCGTTCGGGTTGTCACTGATGCCGTAAATTGCCGACGACTCGCGGTTCCTTTGACCTGGCCGAGTGCGTGGCTGGAGCTCCGGTAGCCACCGCTGACGTGTCACTTACCTAATGAAGTGTTCTTCGCCCTCCGACGATCTGCGAGGCGCGGTGATTATCACGGTAGCACGGTGATTATCGGTTGAGCGGGCTTGGCTGAGCAAGAGGGATTCTCGAGAAGAAGATCGGAACCACCGTGAGCAGCAGTGGCCGGTCCCAGGAGCTTCGCCGGACGTCTCCGAGGACTACAGCTACGCCTGGGCCTTGCCAGCGTCACGACCTTCGTGGCCGGGTCCTCCGCTCTCCCGTCGTCAGAGCATGGCTGACGAGGCGACCTTCCAGCTCAAGACTGACCTTCTCAAACACGTCACTACAGGTGAACTTCTGAATCTTATGCGGGATGAACTCTCAGTGTCTTCAGAGGAACTTTTCTAGCAACATAACGAGAGTAAATATTCCGCTGCGTCTGTTCAACAAGCTAGTGTTGACACGGCTAGAAATAACTTTCATGCTCTGGCAAGCTTCATCTGACGAGCTACCGACAGTCCTTCGAACCATATAAATTCAACAATTGCTAATTTCGCCGCACAGCTCTATTATGGAGGCCCTGGCTTCTGCTTTAACCAAGCGGGCAAACCAGTCATCACAAATAGTACGCCCTGAAGCGTTTGACAGCGCATCCAACAACCCACAAGGGTGAATAGCTTTCTATGAACAATCTGTGAAGAACAATGAATGGCTGTCTGATAAAGATCTAGTGGTCAGCATGCGACCATTTCTAAGCAGAATAGCAAGAAAGTGGCATGAGTGGCGACTTTCGCAAGCAGAGGCTGAACCTTGGTTTAAAAAGAAGGAGAGTTTCCTTCTTACTTTCAGGAAGAATACGGTTGACCGGTGCATGTTACACTATTATATAGGATCACGTCAAGCACACCGCTCGAGTATTTTCTGGAATAACAGCGACTTATTCGCCTCGCTTAACCGGGACTGTCACTGTCATCGCTTCTTGCGCTTATCCACCATAGCTTAGTTAAAGACATGCAACGACAAGTTTTAACAAAAGGCTCCAAAACACTCGAAGCTCTCTTGGAGCTACTAAAGCTATTTCCACATTCCTGGACTCAGCGAAGCAACAAGGCTGGACAAGACTTTTCAGGGATGCCAAGCGTCAATCGCTTGGATGAGAAGTGTCCATCGGTGTTAGCAGGTACCAGGTCTAACTTTGGTGCGATCATCGCAACACCTATATCTCTCGAGATCGAATCCCAGCCACGGCGGCCGCATTTCGATAGAGGCGAAATGCGAAAACACCCGTGTGCTTAGATTTAGGTGCACGGTAATGAACCCCAGGTGGTCCACATTTCCGGAGTCCCCCACTACGGCTTGCCTCATAATCAGATCGTGGTTTTGGCACGTAAAACCCCATGATTTATTTTTCCCGTACAGAAACCCACACAGTTAAAAGATGAAGATCAGGAAGAAGCAGCAGAAAATTGTAAACATGTCGCTACAACAAATGAGACCGTGCAACTCGTGTCACCCAGCTAATGGCGCGTAAAACTCGAAGGGGGCGGTGAGACAATGCGAGCTCTTGTAAACAATGGAGCGTCGGCTTCAATTATAAAAAGAAGCAGAGCCAAAGCAGAGAAGATATTTACAGGAAAAACAGTGTATGTGCGAGGCTACGACGGGCGTGAGAAGAAACACTGCGAATGCATGCGGGTAAAGCTTAAGTACCTGTCGCGAAGTGCAGAAATAATGACACTGCTTTTAGAAGACGTTGCGCAAGAATTTCTACACTCGCGTCCGGACATGAAGTTCTCAAGCATAACATCCACTGGGATGACACTGTGTGATGCAAGATGGGCGTGAGCCGCAACCGATTAGAAAAGAGAAAGAAATTCGCATTGTGAAGAAAGCAGATGACATCCCTCTAACAGATCCCGAATTATACACTTCTGCAGACGCTATCCTCCAGGTAGTACGAAGTTTGAAGTTCCGTTTTAATTACATGACAAAACTGTAGTACGGAAGAAACCTTACAATCTCACCAGAGAAATGAAAGCATGACTGAAAGATGAGCTCGCGAGGAAGTTGGACGCATGTGTTACCCGTCCATCCGTATCTCCATATGCATCGCCGATAACCATAGCTCCGAAGGAAGATGCAAGCCTCCGACTGCACGGACTGCTGAGCAATTCACAAACAGATCATTCCGCTCCCTATGACAAGATTAGATGAAATAATTGATGTCTCGGGTAGATGTACTTGGTTTTCTAGGATATAACTTTGTCAAGGCTTCTGGCAAGTACCACTTGAAGAGCATACAAAACAGTATACGGCGTTCATAACTCCGTTTGACATCTACGAATACAACCGCCGCCCCATCGGATGGAAGAACTCGCCCAGCTGGCTTCAGAAAATGATAAGTATGGTTCTTAATTCATTCGTTAGCCGCTTCTGCAATGTCTACGTAGTCGATATAATTGTGTATTCTAAACGAGCGTCTCCATGAACAACGCTAACCGTTGCCCTCGCAGCGTTGTCACTTTAAAGGCCAATTTTAAGAAGAGAGAATTTTTCAAGAACAATGTAACTTTTTTCAGCGGAGCACCGGATGGCACTAAAATGAACACAAAGGAAGAATAAGTGGCACACACTGCAAAACTCGTGATACGTTTTCATGTTCACTCACTACGCGTGTTCTTGGGGCTGGCAGGACATCTTAGAGCATTTATTCAAGACTATGGTCTCAAAACTGGGTGTCTGACTAGACTAACGCACGCTCACGAAAGTGATGCTAATCTGCAAGTCTTGTCAATCTATTTCTGCCTATTTGTCATTAAGTGTTCACTTATGTATCTACTGGGTGTGGAATTAGCGTCACCGGTTTCCAAGCCTTCAAATGCCATAACGGACAACCGCTTTGATATTAGCTTCCCTAGAACTTGCTCAATTATTAGGCCATGCGCAGCAGTCAATCTATCTACATGCGTTGCGGTTGATTATAGACTACAAGTGTAAAATGACGCCCTCAGAACAACACTGCCAAAAATCTATTAAGTTGCTGTAGAAGAAAAAGGCGGTAGAGAAGGTAAAAATCAACGGTTTATTAAGGCGCGAGAAATCGGCAACAAGAAAAAAAAGGGAACGCCCCTCTCCTGATCTCACTGCGCCGCACACACCCATTTTTAGATCGATGTCGTCGAGCATTTGGAACATATCACTTTTCTATCTGGCCATAAAATTTCGCGAGTGTAGCTTCCTTTTGCCACAGGAGATTGAAGCATTCAATGACCTGACCCTTGCGGTCTCTGTCGCCTTCGTGGTGGTTTTCTTTTGTATTTGTCATCCTTGTAGTTGCAAGTCAACTTGCACCACAGTTATGCTTGGTTCGATTTATCTGGATACTTTTCTAATCAGTTTCTCTAGCAGGGTGGCCTGCCATGTTTAAGGTTGCTGCGTCGAGCGGAGGATTTTACGCTTTGTCTAGTTCTCATCAATGGCCGCGCTATATCGGGATGGGGCCTTAAACATGCGTGCGTAATCCTTGTCAAGGCATCATTGGGCTGAAGAGCAAGGAAGCATAACCGGTAGAAAACCGACCATTTTTTAAGGCTTGATGAATTAAAATAAAAATTGAATGCAGCACTCTTGATCTGGCGGCGACATGCACGTTGACGTCGCGTCGTCATCATTGTCGCGTGTTACCGATCTCGGGGGCATGCGGGTGTTATGAGAGATGAGGTTGGGAGCCGAATGGCAGCACAGCAAACAAATTTTTATCACACGCAAGCCCCAAAACTTAAAACAAAGCTCACCCAGACTAACACACACTGAAGAGAGAAATACTAACAAATGTACAACCTAATATGCTTTAAACATGCCCTTAATTCCGCCTACAGTATTTCTGGACATTTCCTACACGAAAGTCAGGCAACCCTAGCCTCAGACTGCGAAGCTACAAGAGAGGATCGTTCTTACTGAGTTCGTCGTTGCACGTATCTTCCCGGCCGGAAGCTTGTCGGATCTTCCTCAAAGCCGGTGCCCATGCCGACTGTCGCGTAACCATTGATGGCTTGATGGCTAGTCAACTCGTCCGTCTCAGATGTCGGTGTCCTGAACTCCGTCGGCGACGTGGCCTCTAGGCCCACCTGGTTAGGCCTAACGCCGGGGTACGCCGCAACTTGTGAGCGTCGAGGGGACGCCCCGGGGACCATCGAACGCGCTGGCCTGCCGATGAAGGGGGATCCTATCTGGAGTACCCGGCCCTGCCGGGAGAGGCTGCAGCCAGTCCAAGGAGCGTCACTCGAACTTCCTCGAGATCGACGGCCGCACCCTGAACTGCCAGCGTCACGGACTCGACCGTACCTCCTAGGCTCCCGTCGCTAGTGCGGTGCTGAAGATGCGACCTTCCTGGCCCAGAAGCACGTCGATAATCACAGCTCAGCCTCTCTTCACCCTCGATTACGGCTCGGGTCACGCGCCTCCAGGTCTCGTGCTGTTCGGAACGCTCCGTGCACATCGTCCCCTTCTTCTTTTCTCGCGCCGAGAGAGAGAGAGAGAGAAACAACATTTATTTACGCATCCGGCGTGCGGGAAGTCACCGGCCACGCAGGGCGCAGGTGTTCCCTATCTGAGGACTAAGGCTAATAGAGTCCTATAGTCCCAGGGCCTAGATCCTGAGGACGTTGTGCTCCGGCTAGGCATTGGATACTCGGGCTCCTCCGCTCCCATCGTCCGGGGCGTCGGCCCCCTTTCTCTTCTGCTTTGCCAGAGCCTCCTCAAGCCGCTGGATGGCCCTTCGTTGCGTCGTTGAGTCTTCGGAGCGTATCCAAGCTCCCACCTCTTTGGGATACGTGGCGTCCTGGCACTGCCCGTTCCCGTTGTGCACAGCACTGTTACACCCGCCCCACATGATGTGGCGGAGGGTAGCTAGTTCACGTTCGCACACGCTACACTTTCCGTCCACAAACATGTCGGGGCATACGTGCCGGGCCAATGCTGGCGTTAGCACGCATTCTGTGTGCAATTGTCGGAGCTGCACTGCTTCCGCACGTGACAGTTCATGATGCGGGGGCGGAAAGGCTCTCCTGGCCTCTCTGTATGCCGCCAGGATTCCTCCGTAGTCGGTGAGGGGGTCGAGGTCTTCTTCACGTTCTTCACCGCTGGTTTCGGGGGGTCGGGCTGCCGCGGTCCGGCACGTGATGAGATCACGGGCCACAGCGTCCGCCTCCTCGTTGCGGTTCTCGATATCGGGAGCCAGTTGTCGTCCCATGTGGGCTGGGAACCATTTAAGAGCGATGGTTGGCCCTGCAGCGGCACCGCAAGCAGCCCGCGAAGCCACGATGGACCTCACTAGCCGCTCCGTGCCTCGCCAGACCACGCCTCGGGCAAAATTCTTGATTGCCTGCTTCGAGTCACTTAGCACCGTGCGCGTGCCCGGCCAACCTGTGGCCAGGGCTATCGCCGCCTCCTCTGCCTGGCCGGCTGTGCGGGCGCGCACGGTGCATGCCGTTAGTAGTTTACCGGTAGTAGCGCTGACCACCACCGCTGCGAAGGCGTTGCGTCTTCCCGGATGCCTTGCGGCGTCCACGTAGACTGCGCCCTCGTCTCTCTGATGTTGCCGGGCCTGCGCCGCTGCTCTCGCCGTTCGCCTGCCCGCATCCCTTTCCGGGTTCGTGTTCTTTGGCAGCGGGTAGACGATGATCTTCCTCGCTGCCTCGTCGCTCAGGGGGACTTGTTCTTCTGGCTCCCCGTCCGGTCCTGCTCCCGGGCGTTCTCCGGGAGGTAGTAATCCCACCCGATCGAGTAATCTTCTGCCCGCGGCTGTGCTGCTCAGGCGGC
Organism: Dermacentor silvarum; assembly: GCF_013339745.2. NCBI lineage: Eukaryota > Metazoa > Arthropoda > Arachnida > Ixodida > Ixodidae > Dermacentor > Dermacentor silvarum. The sequence goes on along the minus strand of NC_051158.1, from coordinate 103,674,225 downwards.
TCAGCTGCGAAGCTCTCTGGGCCGAATACCGTTTTCGTTAGTGCTGCTACTATCTGTCTACTATTTCTATGTCCATTAGCATGCCCTTTCTTCATTAGGCCTCTTATATGATGTATGGGCAGCATCAATTGCCTCCTGCATTTGCCCTCACTCGAAAGCTTTCTATTTTTTAGTTTATATTTTACTGCTGCCCTGAACCCTTCTATCACACGTCTTGCCCCGATCCTTCACATCCCGTAACTAAGTGTGCTGTCCTCTCTCTGCTGCCTCCCCAGCTCTTCCACGGGTATACCGCATTGCCTCACTACTATAGGCGTGTTAACCTCTTGACCTTTATTCCCCTCACTGTCATCGCAGTTCCTAGGTTCGCTTGGTCATGTAAGTTCATTTCGCCACTTTTGGTCCTCTACTCCTCTCGCTCCTGGTATATTACCTAAAATTAGGTCATATAGGGGGTGTTCTACGCGCCTGGCTGTCACCTTTTCTGTATAATACGGCGTGTATATGTGGATCTTAGCTTCTGGGAGGTATCTCACCGATCTGTGCACTAACATACCAGGTTTCACCTGCCCAGACATACTTTCGGGAGGTATATCGGGAGGCAACCTTTTCAGACCAGAGCCACCCAGAAAATGCTAGCTCAGCGCTGTCTTTTCACTCGATCACGCCTCGGGACACGCGCCTCGAGTGCTCGTGCTATTTGGAACACCGCGTGCTGTTCGTCGTGGCTGTTCTTCTTCCGTATGTTATCTGTTACGCATGACAGGCAGTGAGTCTGACGTCGAGGCTTTAGGCTTACCCCCGTATTCATAAATGCTTGTCAGCTTGAAGTCCATGCATGACTTCATGTAAATGACGCCTGGCACTCATTGCGTTTCCTTCGGCGCGGTCACGACAGGCGTCATATAAATCAAGTCAAGCTTGGGCTTCAAGTTAAGATGCTTTTATGAATACGGGGCTAAGTGTCCACATCTGCAGAAGACTGGTCGACGAAGCACCCACTCGACTCGGAGGACTCAGGGCACCATCGTGAATTGAAACTTGTACGCTCTACACCCAATTCACCAACTACGAAGAAAGACAAAAAAGAAGGTTGGAGGCGGCCGAATTTGGGCAGAGGCAAAATGCAAAAACGAGCGTGTGCTTGCTTTGTAGTGCACGTTAAAGAGCCTCAGGGGGTCAAAATTATTCGAAGCCCTCAACTACGGCGTGCCTCATAATCAGAACTGTTTTTGGCACGCGAAACCTCTGAAAAAAAGGAGGGTGCCTAAGCAAATTCTCATTAGATGAGAACCAGTGTTGGACACGTTCTTCTAAAACAGGAACGAAAGCTCTTTCCTCGTTCTTTGCCAATATAGAAACGAGTTCCCGTTACAAGCTGCTTTGATGTGAAAGGAACGCGTTCCAGTTACACTTCGTAAAATGGAACGTGTCGTTACAATAATGTTACATTTTATTATTATTTATTTAAAATATTGTGTCGGATAATCCTGAGGCGAAATAACATGAGCAATTAAAAACTCACATCGAACTACGCATGATATACGAATTTAAACATCACCGGCAGCAGATTATCTGGAAATAAAAAGAATCCAATGATACGCTCCTATAATATTTTTTCAGGGAGCACCGCGCATACTCTCGAGCTGTCTAAGTACAACTTTCGTGCTTGTCTATCAGAAGTGCAAAACATATGGCACTTTCTACTTCGGTCTTCAAATGCGCGGTCAGAATACTGCGCTTCAGATTGGCAAATAGTAAGTTACTCGCATGCATCAATATAATTCAATTTCTTGCACAACAAACCACATCGAAAGAAACAATACACAGGCGTTTTTGAATGCCAATACAATATTGCAGTATGGGTGGGAAAAAGAAATGTCCAGAATACATATTCGCAACTTAGTTAAGTCCCTTCTTTGAACTCAGTAAGAGTTGCATCTCGATGTTGGAGCCTGACAGACAAACCCGTTTCTCAAGCGAAGCTTGTATTGCCTCACACGTTTTGGTGGTGGTAGTGTCACGCTAAGATCCTATCGAAAACGTGTCGCAAACTGGCGTGTCGTTTGCTTGGCATATACTAAATTTGGCATGGAAGGGTACGAGCGTATGACTAACATGACTGGATGTCAATACCATCACATGCACGATTAACAATAATAAAATCACGCGTGACGCATACCAGCATTGGGTATGCGCGTATGAGCCAGGGACAAGAATGAGAGGAAAGATGGAAAGAATAGAAAGAAATCACGTGTGGCTCATACCAGGGCCGCACATTTGAGCTCCGATCCTAGACTAGAGCAGATACGGGGAAAGCTGCGCCGGAACCGGATCACGTCACGCGCTCGACCAATCAGGGCCGTTTGGTGTGTCACGAGGAAGGAAAGAAAAGGGGCTTGGCGTGTGCTCCACCGGGCTTCCTTCGCCTCAGATCAGTGTCAGCGTCCGGATTGGATGACCCGCGTGTGGCGCGTTCCGCCGAGGATCAGGCTGCGTTTGAGCGACGGCGCCATAAACTCGCTCGGGAAAGGGCTCATCGTCGACGTGCCTACTTTAGCTTGAGAGCTTCTGAAGCCCAGGCGAAACTTTAGCGAAGAGCCACGGACTCCAACTTGCGGGAACACAATGTTGAGGCCAAACGTCAGCAAATACCCGGCGACCGTAAGTTTAGGGCGAAAGAAGCGGAACGCCTGCGACAGCATCGTCTTAGAACAAGCTTGGCTTACCCCCATTTTCTTTACTAACGGCGAAAATCCATACCTGTGACTGCAGTATATAAATAAATGAGTATATAAAACAAACAAAGGAGCAAGCAAGGTCTCATGGACGCACAAGGAAATATGAACACATCTCGCGTGATCAGTGATGAAACTCGCTGTCGAAAGGCTGGAGTGAGGAAGTGCCGCGGCAGCAGCGAGCGAATTGACCTTCGTGCTGCGTCTCGCCTCCACGCGAACTAAGCCGCGGAAGCACAGCGCACGATGGACTTTGCTGCCGACGAATATAACTTTCAATATACAGTAGCCCGGGCGGGCGCACGCGCGGCCAACCACGCGGCCTGGAGCAGAACCCCCCCCCCCCTCTTCCTTCCCCCGCCCCCCCCACCTGAGTGTTGCGCGCGACGGAAGACAGCGCGCTTCCTCCCCGCTTCCCTCCCTTGCATGCTAGATTGAGCAGCGATTTCGGGCTCACACTCGCACGCTTTCATTCACACACACAAGACGCGGGGCGACGATTTTATTTTCCTTGTACATTATACAAAACCTCGCGGTGACAGTGACGCCGGCGGCTGACATGCGCCTGGAGTGTCCATATAAATGCAATGCCAATAATATCATTTGCTTGAGTGCTCCCATTTTTGTGTTCGTGTGCCCTTCTGTTCGTGTTTAGAAAGCGCTACCCTTCTCAGAATGCATTTCCAACTCACCCAAGAAACAGCAGTCGTGCAATAAATAGTTGCGCTTCTGAGCAGAATAGGGTAGTATTGTAGTACACTGGGTAATCTAGGGCTGCGTGTCTCCGTATTTGCATGAACTTCTTAGCAATGCCCAACATGTTTTTATTTAAATACTGTGTCCGATTGTGGACAATGACCAGAACGTCTAAAGGGACTGTGCAGGTAGCAGGTTTGAAATATATTAGAAAATTCATTAAAATGTGTCTATAACGCTCATGCTGACAAAATCTACAACTAATGCTCAGTTCATTGTCGGTGGCCAAAGGTTCGCAAAATGTTACTAGGGTGCTTCAAGAAAACGCTAGAATATTGTTATTATGACAGTTGCAGAAAAAGTCTGAACATGTTTAAATTTAAAGCATACTAATAGGTCTCACAAAACGTGCATCTGGACAGTTGGTGGGAAGTTAACAGAGAGCCTATCAACGTATTTAAAATTAGTGTTTGTGTAGAATTTTTGATAGGCTTTTACAAAGCAGTTTCTTGGCTGCCTAAAAACCATTTGAAAGATTTCAATTACTTGTTGGTAGGATCTAATAACAATAGACTAAAGATAGTAAAAAATGCTGCTAGAATTTGTATAAGGGAGCACTTACATTCACTGGATGCAAAAGTGTGTGATTTAATAAAAAGAGGAACGTTTTTATAGCGTGTACCACAAGGGGTGGGAGAATGTCTCCTATTCAGCGAACCCTCCAGGAATCTGAGAGACCTAAGGCACCCGTTGCCTTAAGTAGGGTGGACGTCGGGAGGACTGTTGTGGAAGGCATCTTCTGACTCCGCTTTGGTGAGGAGGGGCTCCGTATAAATTGTAGAGGACATACATAATGTTTCCGAATATATTCGCAGTTAAAGTGGTCTGACTATTACTTTCAAAATAAGCGAGCATTTCGTACAACGGTTCAGTCTAAGAAGCGCTAAAACAAAGCAACTTTTGACATAGTGGTGCAATGTCGTTTGATTTGCCATTGCAGTTTTCCCGATTGTGCTGAGCATCCGTTTCATAGAAGGAGGGGTCGACCCTGTGGTCGGAACCATTCTAAGCATGGGATCAGCGACAACACCTGTGATCACGCCTGGTTCGTCTTTTTCCTTTATCTTCTAGTCATCAGAAACAACAAGCTTAAGGAACTGAATAACGAAACAGTGAACGTGTGCTCACACAGGGTTGGCCTCATGCCCCAGTAAATGTTTCTGTGTTAATGATAGCAAACTGAAGTGTAGAAACGCGAACACTTAGAATAACAATAATGAGGCAGGTCAGGGTGCTTTGCCATCTTCGGCCTAGGAAAAAATGGCTCTTTTTCCACATAGCCGGAACGTTGAATATGACAAAACGTTTCTGTGTTGCGCATATACAAGCCGCACAGAAATTTTACCTATGCGTTGGCGCATTCTTTAGGCACGATTCAGCCCTAAGCACAGCTACAGTTGGCCGAAGAATCAGCTGCGCGGCAGCAGGCTGATAGGTGCGCTAACGGGATGAGCCATGACATTTATATTTACGCGGTTTCACGCAGAACCTTACATACATACAGCTCTCAGCGTTAGACTGAAGTAAATATACAGTGCTGTTAGGTTGATGTATGTTTCCTGCTTAGACAAGACCGTAAACACGATAACACAGCAGGAAGTAATGTGTATTTATTGTGTGCGTGCACAAAACTCTCGTCTAAGAAATTAAGTGACTACGCTGCTTTGCACTACTACCAAGGTCATTAGGCGTTGCATTTATGGTGCGCACACTTCACATCGCTTGTGAAGTACATCGAAAGCATATATTATAGCATGCAATTTAGACACTCACTAAGTGGTCCTCAGCCGCCTTGACCGCTCTTGACGTGCCTTCAAAGCATACATAGAAGCGTGAAATGGAGCCCCTCATCAAGTCGTTCTCAGCAGGCGTGATCGCTTGCAACGTACATCCAAACCAAATATATGAGTGTGCAATGGGGCCCCTCAATAAGGTGTTCTCAGCAGACGTGATAGCTTGTAACGTGCACTCAAACCATAGAGAAAAGCGTGCAATGAAGCCCCTCACTAAAGTGTTTTGAGTAGTCGTGATCGCTTGTAACGTACATTCAAACCATATATCGGAGCGTGTAATAGAGCCCATCCATAAAGTGTTCTCAGCAGTCGTGACCGCTTGCAACGTGCAACCAAACCATAGAAAGGAGCGTGCAATGGAGCCCCTCCATAAGCTGTTCTAAGCAGTCGTGATCGCTTGCAACGTACATTCAAACCATAGACAGGGGTGTGCAATGGAGGCCCTCGCTTAAGTGTGCTCAGCAGTCGTGATCGCTTGCAACGTACATCCAAACCATACAAAGGAGCGCGCAATGGAGCCCCTCACTAAAGTGTTCTCAGTAGTTTTGATCACTTGTAACGTACACAGTAAAAGTTTTTACACCCAAAAGAGTGTAAATAGGCTTGTCGCAGAGACGACACCCTAAAGGTGTAAGTTAGCACCTATTTTACAAGGTGCCGTTTCGGCACACCCTAAAACAAGGGTGTCCATGTAAAGAAACTGTAGGGTGTTGTGAAAACACCCCAACCGAAGGGTGGCAGCTACGCCCTTCATTTCTTTTTCCTTATTTAACACCTACTGTGGAGGGTGCCAGATGGGTGTACAGCCCCTGCACCAGATGTCAAATAGCTTGAACCGAACTTTAAAGTGGAACACTTTATAGATGAATGAGACCTATGGTATATTGCTTACAGTTGCCTGAACTTAAATGTTTTTTTAAAGTTAAATTATAGTTAAACAATATATATGTATAATGCATGTGGAGATTTAAAATGTTATTCCATGAGCCGTGCTTTGAAAAGTTCATGTTGTCTCATGCAGGAGTTCAATATGCATCATGGTCTCTGTCATAGGAGATGTATCACTTTTTTTAAAATTTGCTCAAGCTATACAACTCATACACAAGTTACTACGTAACGTACACATGCTATACACACACAAAAACATCACATTTAGCATGTCTTAGATCTCTGGCTAATATCTATTCTGCTTCACTCCATGGACATGCAAAAGAAGTCACTGCTGCATTTGTACAAAAATGCAAAGCTTAACTAAATGGTGAAGCATATATATGAGACCTATATGTAACGATTTGAAAAGAAAATGTGAATGAACTTTATTGTATTTCATACAAGGAGCAATAAAATACAAACGTTATTTGTAAAGTATCACTGCAGTTAACAATATAGTTTGCAACTGATCACAGTAATTCACATGGATCACAGTATATCTGTGGTATAATATACGTGTATACTGAGTACAAGTGAGAGAGTACGAGTGAGTAAAAGCAGAGCAGCCATTTGCAAAAAAAAAACTGTGTGGTGGCCTTCACACAAAAAAATTATAGTACATTAACAGAGGTGACACCACGTATATATCTGCTCTTCATCTGTGCATGTTTCACCTGAGTACACAATAAGATTTGTTCAACAGTAATATCACACAACTCTGTAAGGGTGTTTCTACAAACACATTGCTGATATGTAAAAACAGCCGTTCTGAAATAAAACAACGGTTCCTTTGGAGACATGCCACCAGCAGTGTCGACCACGAGGTTATGGGTGATACATGGTAATTAGTTGCTAAATAACAAAAATAAAATACATTTTATTTTTAGTTTGAGTGGACTCATCGTAATAGGGAAATTGAAGCAAGCTCTCTGCACAACACATATAGACTTTAGAATCTGGAAAAATGCAATTACCCACACAACTGTAGCACGATGAACTTTGGCTATCACAGCACACGAAACTGTACCCGAGGCTGCAGTGAGCACAAAGACGCGCCCTTCGAGGGGACGTTCTGCTCACATCACCCAACAGTGGGCAGCAATAGGGATTCGTGCAGTGTGCTGGTAGCCCGCTGCTGGGCGACGTAAGCAAAATGTTGCCTTGAGTTTCAGCAGCATCTCAGTTTCAGTTTCGCGTGCTCAGACAGCCTAAATTCATCACGCCACAGTTCTGCGGGTAATTGTATTTTTCCAGATCCAAAAGTTCACGTCTTGTGCAGAGAGCTTGCTTTAATTTCCTAGTTACAATGAGTCTGCTGAAACTAAAAGTAAGATATATTAGATTGTTAATTAGCAACTAATTACCAGATATCACCCATCCACCCATGGTCGGCACCACTGACAGCATGTCTTCTAACGAGCCGTCCTTGTACTTCAGAACGGCTATTTTTAAATATTACGTAAATTCTTTGTAGAAACACCAGTATATGTAGTATATAAGCGACTAGCTTTCACTCGGATGAGGCATTGGCAACACATGTACAAAAAATAAACGAGCTAAAGATACTACAGCCTGCCAGCAGATTCATAAAAGTTAAGCAAAGGCTGCCGGTATTCATGACAATGTAACAGTACTTCAGCCTGATAATTGTTCCACGCAACATTTTTTACAATCCAAAACAAGTAAAAACCTTGTAAAACCTTATAAAAATTGGATACTCCGTTGCGTTTTGACTAGTATGTCAGGCCTCAGCTGCCAAGTTATCCATAATAAACATAACACATAGTTCATAAAAGGACAGTCAAACCACACAAACTTTCACTTATATTGGGTAGGTTACACTATGCAACACATGCGCAAAATATAAAATATTGACCAAGCAGCATGTTACGAAAAGATGAGCACTGGCTGCCAGTGTTGATGTGCCCTATAAGGGAATACAAACGTTAACAGTTGTATCATGCAGTACTTATAAGCTGGGACATTGTTCCCTGGCTGGCAAATAGGTTTCATAAACAAACTATGTTAAGGAAGAGCAAGCAAGCTATAATCTTTGTACAAGACTGCTGACAATTGTTTCACACACATTAATGTTAAGGCAGACCTAATAAGAACCAGACGTATTGTAATCTTCTTTTCAGCACATAGCAGCATCCAGCAACGTTTTCGATAAATACGTGCAGACTACAGTACACCACGTTTCTTTTTCGCTGACCTACACTTGGGCACTATTACATTGTCTGTCAAGTCATCAGAACAAAAAAAGGTGCAGTCTATAGATAATGTGGTTGGCACAGAGGCAGCGGAAGAAGTTACTGGATCATGCTATTATCGTGATCAAAAAGAAAGAAAATGATACATTAAAAATTGCACAAAACTATTGCTCAAGCTATTGCACAAAATTGTCAGGCTAGCATTCATATGGTAACGTACATGAACCTCGGTGTCGCATTGCCTGCACAACTCTGTTCACAAACTTTGTAACAACCACTTGGCATTGTTACATTCAAACCAAAAAACAATCGTTCCAGTACTGCACTGGTGTTGAAGTATTTAGGCCCATATACTATGTTCAATACAAAAAATGCACTCATGATTGCGATGACCCCTTCCTCCGCATTTTTGACCATGAACAGCCGCTCCTTGTCGACACAGAGGTGGAGAAACTCTGCCTGTTCCAGGTTGTGGCCAGAATACACCACACAGGGGGTGAGTGGAACCCTCTCGTCCTGCAATGACAACAAAGAAAGCTTACTGATCATGAAAGTATATTAATGCTTTTGTGTAAGCACAATATAAAGGGGTTGCTATGCTTGTCACGGAGCGGCATATTTTCGAGAGATTTCGAGTGGTTTTGACGCCAATTAACGGCCGCCAAAAAAAACGTCGTGTCCTCACTGTGCGGCGTATAATTTCGAGAAGGCGACAGGCCGATTAACGGGCGTCAAAAACGTCGTGGCCCCACGGGGTGGCATCTCGTTTCGAGACATCGACACGCCGATTAACGGACCTAGAGGTGTGCGTCCGTGTGGTGCATGCAGTGCCGGGGCTCGACCTTGGAGAGAGGGCAATCTACCATCCTTCGTCCATGCTGAAAGGGGCACGGCCAAGACTTTTGGGAGGAGTCATGAATTAATTAGGTGAACTCTGCATACCGGCAGTTCCCCTACATAGGGAACTAGAGAAAGGAGAGGCTATTTAAGCGCAGGTTTTGGTCCCAGCTAATTAGTCTAGAAGCTGAACCTATGTGCTGCTGAGAAGCCATCAGGGGGCTAGTGCCGTCCAGTATCTCCTGGGCCGCCTGGCCACGTCGGAATTCCGAGGAACTAGTTGACGTACGAGACTACAAACCAACGTCTGCAACGAAGCTCACGGTAGATCGCCTTAAGTTAGCTCAACCTGCTTGAGAGAAGACGTCAAATCTAGACTCCCGGGAAATCCAGCCCAGCAATTGCAGCCACCTCAGCAAGATAAGCGCGCCAGCATTCTTCGGGAAAGCTTCGCGCGCCGACTTCACCGTTAATGGTCTTGCTGCTGCTGCCCGGCCACGCGTATGACATCGTTGTTTTCTTTTGAACATTATTTTAGTGAAATGCTGTTAGGTGTTATTCTTGTATATTTGATCCGCGCCCTGTTTCATATGTATATGTATTGTTAATTGCTCATCACATTTCTCCGTCATCATTGTGTTTCAGGGGCGCTATAACGTAAAAAGATTCCAAACTGTTTTGATTCCAATTTCTGCAATCAGCCTCCACGATTGGTCAAAACATTTTCGAGCCACTCCCAACTTCGCCTGTCTGTCACGTGACGTCACGAAAACCGCGACAGCTCCCCATCTGATATAACGTGTACACACTGATTATGCATGATTAAACCGCACAAAAGAAAAATAATCATTCCTGATTCGACGCCTTTTCACCATTAGCCCTCTGCTATTATCCAATGTTTTCTGGATACGCCCACTTCGCCTATCTGTCACGCGACCTCACAAAACTGCGAAAACTCACCACGTCAAAGTGACGTGTATGCGAAAAAATGCATTATTATGCCGAATAAAACTGAAAATTTCTCTTAATAGCCACAGACTGCCCCGTTCCGAAAGGAATAAAAGATGGCTGCCCGCGGATCACTCAGGCTCTCGCTACTCGTACCTGCCGGTGAGCATGTAATTATTTGCGCATGATAAACATTTTTGTGTATCAGTAAAACGTTATCGAGCCTTTTCGCCATGCATACAACAGCGCTCTGCCAACTCTTCCTTGCTGAGGATCCGTTTTAGCGGCATTCTTATTCTTCCGTTGCATGCCGCAGCGATTTTCGACCAGCCACCGCAAGCTAAGTAAGGCGAAGCGGACCAATCGGAGAAGCTGGCACCACCCTCTTCATGCGGTTATCTATTTTCACTGTGCTCGAAACCCTCTCCACTAGAGCGTGCTCCTCTTGTCAGCCAATTAGATAAGAAAAACCGCTGAGTATAAGCAATGTTATTGGTTTTGAAAGCGAACAAAGGTGACCTCCTATAAACGAGGAGAGTGCTTGATTGAGTTGTTCAGACAACGCCACGGGTCACCGCCCGATGCTTGCGTCAGTGGTTATGTAAATTTCACGTCAGGAGTTTGCAATCAAAACTGTTTGGAATCATTTTACGTTATAGCGCCCCAGGTGTGTTTGTATTGTGTCTTTTTTATTATTTTATTTTATTAATTGTGTATACTTGTCAGGCGATAAATATCTGTTTTTTTGTTTACTCCCGACTCTGACTATTTTCGCTCTATTCGCTTGAGTACGGAATGACCAACCGGCTTGTATACCCCGTCGATTGACTTCACGCCGACGACGAACGGGTGACAGCTGTGACACTTATGCAAGCAAGTATAATGTCATGCAGCCTTAACTGCAAACAATGTAGGCTGTAGAGAAGCTTAACACAACCCAGCATTATTCGAATAACCTGTGTAATCCAAGCAAGGTCATTTTTGCAGCATAGATGCTCCTCACATCGAGTGCAAGAGCAGTTCAAAATTGTTCGTTTGTTCATCCTTACGTTTTGTATATTGACTTATGATTTAATTGCTGTTTTTATTATTTATACATGTATTGTTGTTCATTCCTAATATGTACAGCACTTATTAATGATTGTATCGCCCCCCCCCCCCCCTATGTAATACACTCCCTGTGAGGGCCTTTACCGGTAGCATGAATAAATAAAAATGAATAAATAGCTGGTGAAATTAGGTAGCATGTCAGTTCACATTTAATAAAAATGCATCTGGATCTTTATACAGTTGCCAAACTGTTTCTATGATTGAAGCCATTTGAGGAATTACAGCATTGTTTAGATCCGATTTCATTAACAAAAATGTGAAGTAACTTACGTCCTCATGTACAAATTGCGCTGGCACTGCTGGTTGTTCCTTCCCATTTGAAGCAATTATCCTCAGAGTTACAACAGCAAGGAGGTCTGTAAACAGATGACAATTCGTGTTAGCTTCAATGATCACACGGACATGTGCAATACAATTGCACAAAATTCTTGTTCTTTTTTGCTTGCAAAACCTCTGTTTACCTTTGATTCAACAATGTCTTTGTTTTATAAAAGTGCTGATTATAGCAATCACAAAGCAAGAGGTTATAATCGTCCCACAGAAAATTTGGATCGCGATTGAGGGGAGCGCACTACCATGTATATCAAACGTGGTAAATTCCTCGTTGGCGTAACCTATTTTCCGCGCACAGGCGCGGTATTTCGGACAGCCATTCCCGCGCCTGCGGGTCAGCCATGCCAGATTATACCTTTCTCACGCCCTTACGGCGCTCCCACCTTCAAAATACCATCACTGATTTTCCCGGGGGAGCAGCTTAGGCATTTTCTTTGAGTTAATATGTTTTGAAAAGTCACGGAGAGCATACGCAACGACCAACCGGCTTGTATACCCCATCGATTGACTTCGCGCCGACGACGAACGGGTGACAGCTGTGACACTTATGCAAGCAAGTATAATGTCATACAGCCTTAACTGCAAACAATTTAGGCTGCAGAGAAGCGGAACACATACGAAAAGGCTGGCATGAGCGAAAATACTCCTCCAGGACAGTAGCCCCGGTCTCCACTACGGCCCCTACTGTTCCCCCGGGAAAATCAGTGATGTTATTTTGAAGGTAGAGGCGCGAGAAAGCTATATAATTCGGCATGACTGATACAGCACGAGCGCCGCCGGCGTGAGTATGTCCATCCGATGTAACGCGCCCGTGCGAGAATAGGTGACGCCAACGAGTAATCTACCCCGAACGTAATCCTTTTTCCCATTCACGCGTCCTTTTTGCCGTAAGACGCCGTTTACTGGCATTTTCTAAACAACATTTCTGATCGCGACGCCGGCTTACCACTTACCACAAACAAGCAAGATGACAACGGGCTTACCTCGTGAGCAAGTTACGAGCACGCAGACTGTTGAACATCCGTTGAGGGGGTAGCGCTGAGCCAACGCGGCTGTGCTCAGCGCTACCGTTGAGGGCAGGCTTTACGCATCCGAGCATGCACATACGTGCACCTGAACACACGACTTCTTCGATGCCTTTGCGTGCAGAGTTTTGTAGACGAAGTGAAAAACATTCAGCACAAATATCCCCGCGCTATGACGGCACATCACGAGCACACACGCGCACGTCACACAGCGACAAATTCGGAACTTCGCCATTTTGAACATGCCGAGAGTCAACGAGCGTAACCATCCATCGCTTCTGTTCTTCGCTCCCGTTGCGTCAATCTCTGTTCCTTGGGGCCTTGCTCCACTCTTGAGTACAAATCAAGACATATTTACGGTGAACTAACAATCTGCACAACATAAAACGATAAAAGCCGACTGACTACACATTCGCAGCTGCATCAACCGCTTGTTAGATCCTTCGAGACCGGAGGCGCAGCGCACGGTGCGACCTGGTGCCGCGCTCTGTGAGCACGGAGAACAAATAAGATTCGGTTTCGTTTTCCAGTTTATGCTGTAGTTGCTGGAACAGTAAAATTATTGCTCGACAAATAATTTAACTCTGAAAGAGGTTAACGCTTCCTCTTCGACAAGGTAGTGCAGTTTGTTCAAAGAGATAGAAAAAGCAAGGAGAGGAAAGGCAAGCAGGTCAACCAGACAAGCGTCCGATTTCCTACTGGGGATGGCAAACCCCAGTGCCCCTGTGTTGCAATGCAGTGCACTGCAATCTGTCTAGTGTAGTGCTAATTTGGGGTGGTTGGTGCATGTAATGAACGGGTAAATAATGAGTTGTGTCATAACTTTTTATCAATGTTAGAACGTATATTTTACGAGGACTGATATCCATAACTACTTTTTCATTAATATTTTGATAGGGCATATTGTTATTTCAATATTGAAGCGAGACAATATCTGAAGTTTAGCCATTTGACAGAAATTCTGTCAGCGGCACCTCGCAAAATATACACCTGAATACTGTCGCATAATGCACTGGTGTTCCACATACATGCTCCAAAAAGCTTTTCTCGAAAAATAGAAAGGAGAACGTCATGCAAGCTCTTTTAGAAGGAATATCTTAAAAACTTGATTCGCTCACCAAGTTCGCACTTACTGGGTACATTTTGCGTACAGGCTGACTTGAATTTTGTAATTACCGCATGCTCTATAAATTGAAAACGAAAGCTAGCCGATTGCAATAAGTACATATGGAGTTTAATACTTTACGATAGATACACTTAACATGAATTGCCTTGAATACTGTATTACCGAATAAAGCGCCTTTATTATCACCAATGCTCTGGGAATGTTATATATAGCCTTTGTCGAAGACGCATGCGTACACATGTGTGTATGCATACATATTTGTGCGTCACTTACACCCTTCTTGATCATAAAGAAACACCCTTGGTGCCAATCGGGGGGTGCAAAAGATGTACGCACCCTATATATAGGGTGTAGTATTGTAAAATAATGACAAAAGGGTGTGAAAGGGTGTAAGCAAGGGTGTTAAAATCAAAATACATCCTTTTTACACCCTTTTGGGTGTAAAAACTTTTACTGCGTACATTCAAACCATATATAGGAGTGTGAAATGGAGCCCCTCAATAAGGTGTTCTAAGCAGTCCTGATCACTTGCAACGTACATCCAAAAGCTACAAAGGAGCGTGCAATGCAGCCCCTCACTAAAGTGTTCTCAGCAGTCGGTGATCGCTTAAAACTTCCATCCAAACGGTGTTCTCAGCGGTCGTGATCGCTTGAAACTTACATCCAAATAATATAAAGGAGCGTGCAATGAAGCCCCTCACTAACGTGTTCTCAGCTTTCGTAATCACTTGAAACTTACATCCAAACCCTACAAAGAAGCCTGCATTGGAGCCTTCCCCAAAGTGTTCTCAGCAGTCGTTTTCGCTTGTAACGAACATTCAAAATATATATAGAAGGCGCAATAGAGCACCTTACTAAAGTTTTCTTAGCGCTCCTGACCGCTTGCAACGTACTTCCAAACCATACAAAGGAGCGTGCAATGCAGCCCCTGACTAAGGTGTTATCAGCAGTTGCGATCACTTGTAATGTACATTCAAATCATATATACAGGTGTGCAATGAAGCCCCTCATTAAGGTGTTCTCAGCAGTCATGATCGCTTGAAACTTAAATTGAAACTGTATAATGGCGAGTGCAGCGTGGTCGCTCACTAAGCAGTTTTCAGCAGTCGTGATCGCTTGAAACCTACATCCAAATAAGATTGTTACGCGCTATGCCGAGCATAGAAGAATGCGCCAAAAAGGCGGTGAAGACGACGATCGGGGCAGCGCTCGTGTTGTTGTTCTGCCATCTTGCCTGCAGCCGTCTCTCTTTGTATATATCGTGTAAATATAATTTTCCTATCCCTTTTGCTACTCACATCCCCGTGGCATTTTGGTGGGAGGTGCGGGGTACCCACACGGTACAACGGAGCTCCGCAGCGGCCGACGCTTGGCTTTATCCACGATGGCGGAAGAGGTGTCTGCGCCCACCGAGGCGGCACAAACGACAACGGTCGTCCTGGCTCAGCTAAAGAACCCAGACACATTCTGCGGGACTGACAACGTCGACATCGAGGACTGGCTATCCCTGTACGAGCGTGCAAGTAAGAATAATCGCTGGGATGAGACGATCATGTTGGCCAACATACTATTTTATCTCGAGGGAACCGCGAAGGTGTGGTTTCAGAATAATGAAGAGGAAATTGGTAGCTGGGATGCATGCAAGGAAAAGATGCGTTCCTGTTCGGCAAGTCCACAGGGAGAAAGGCAGCAGCAAAGAAGGAGCTGGCATCTCGTGCGCAGACAGCGACAGTGTCATACCTTACTTATATACAGGACGTGCTTGCCCTTTGCCGCAAAGCCGACGACAGCATGACGGAGTCTGAAAAAGTAGGCCACGTGTTAAAAGGCATAGCAGATGATGCCTTCAACCTGCTAATCTGCAAGGACTGCGACACCATCGATGCCATCATCCAAAAGTGCAAGCGCTTTGAGGCCGCCAAAAGTCGACGCATTGCCAATAACTTCGCTCGACTTTCGAACACGGCAGCAACGTGGTCCTGCGAAGACGTACCTGAGCCGTCGGCGCCGCTCACCGTGGAACACGTGAAGAAGATCATTCGACGTGAACTTGATGCTGCGTCTCCTGCTTCTACGTGCGGCCGTACTTGTGATCATAGTTCCCAGATGGTGCCACTAGTCCAAGCTATCGTTCATCGGGAGCTCTCCAATGCTGGCCTGGACTCTGTGTGCGCCGCAGCTGCTTCGCAGCCGATCGACCGCCGTCCCTCACTTTCGCACGCCCAAGGTCAAAGGCCGCCTTTCCGTACTCGCAGCCCAGCCGATTGGAGGACTGCTGATGACCGTCCAATTTGCTTTAACTGCCGTTGTATTGGACACGTGGCCCCCCATTGTAACAGCCGGTGGTATTGGTATCAGGCTCCCTATGGAAACAACCGTCACCCCGACATGGATCATGGCCGATTTCAGCCCTACCACGAGCATCCCCAAACCACCGCTGAAGACGCTCCCCCCATGCAGTATCGTCGTTCGCCATCTCCACGTGGTCACCAGTCCCGTTCGCCGTTGTCGCGTCGCCAATCGTCTCGCTCGCCCCAATTCCGCCGCCCTACGTCGCCGATTGCACGACTCCCTCGGGAAAACTAGACAATGCAGCTCCCAGAGGTGATGCTACATCGACGACCCGCCTGCCAAATCCTCTGACCACACTGGAGACCAGACGAAACCTGATAGACGTTAAACTAGATGACGCACCTGTTGTCGCTCTAGTGGACACTGGGGCTCAGATATCAGTGATGAATTCGGAGCTTCGTCGCCGCCTTAAGAAGGTCCTAACACCACCCACAGTACCGCTAATTCGTGTCGCCGATGGCGGAACGTTTCCCGTGCTAGGGATGTGCTCCGCGCGAATAAGTGTTGCCGACCGATCCACAAGCGTACTCCTTGCCGTGCTCGAGAAATGCTCCCATGACCTCATTCTCGGTATGGATTTTCTGTCTGCCCATTCTGCCCTTATTGACTGTGGAACCGGCTTGCTTCAGCTAGACCTACCGTGCTACCATGACGCTCCTACTACACGCCAGCCGCGCTTGTGCTCAGTGGATTACGTTCGGCTATACCTCCTCAAGCCGTTATGTATGTGAACTTGCGGTCTTGTTCGCCCATTCCCGATGGCGATTACATTTTGACCCCGATCGTTGACGTCTTATTCGCCAAAAACGTCGCTCTTCCTCACACCCTTATCAGAGTTGCAGATAATCACACGTCTCTACCCATACTGAACTTTAGCTGGTGCACGCAACTCATCCCAAGCGGCATGACTCTAGGCCACATTGCTTCTATCGATGAGTGGGCCGTTTCTGCATTCGTCACCGACGCTTCTTTATCCTCTGCCCCTTCCTCTTTCTCGCCCAATCTCGACGACGGTAATATTGACAAGATTATTGCGTTTGACCTCCTTCCTGCACAGACAGCCGATATGCGGCGCGTATTGAAGTCCTACCGCAATATCTTTGACTTCAATGACCGTCCTTTGGGGCAGACATCTGTGGTCACTCACAAGATCAATACTGGCAACGCCAGCCCAATCAGATGACGTCCCTATCGCGTGTCCCATGCCGAGCGAGAAGTGATACAGCGTGAAGTCGTCAAGATGCTCATCAAGGACGTCATTGAGCCTTCATGTAGTCCATGGGCATCACCAGTAGTCCTGGTGAAGAAGAAAGATGGCAGCTGGCGCTTCTGCGTCCACTACCGGCACCTAAACAAGGTAACGCACAAGGACGTCTACCCTTTGCCGCGGATCGATGACGCTCTCGACTGTCTACACGGCTCTGCATACTTCTCTTCTATCAACCTGAGGTCAGGCTACTGGCAAATCTCCGTCGATGATCAAGACCGTGAAAAAACCGCATTTGTTACGCCTGATGGACTTTACCAGTTTAAGGTAATGCCCTTTGGACTGTGTAATGCCCCAGCCACATTTGAAAGGATGATGGACTCCCTCCTCCGTGGATACAAATGGTCAACTTGCCTGTGTTACCTTGACGATGTCATCATGTTCTCACCGACATTTGACAGTCACCTTAGCCGATTGTCGGCAGTTCTTGAAGTTTTCAGGCGAGCAGGCCTTCAGCTCAACTATACCAAATGCTGTTTTGGCCGCCGCGAAATCACTGTGCTTGGCCACCTTGTGAGTGCTGAGGGCGTGCAACCTGACCCAGAAAAAATTCGTGTTATGAAAGACTTCCCTATACCACGTTCCACTAAAGACGTCCGGAGCTTTGTAGGCTTGTGCTCCTATTTTCGACGTTTTGTCAAGAACTTCGCCGACGTTGCCCGCCCACTAACGGAATTCTTGAAGAAGGAAACGCCATTTTCTTGGAGTCCTGAACAGGCCACTGCGTTTCACACGCTCACGACGTTACTTACGTCACCACTCATCTTGGCCCATTTTGACCCGTCAGCCACCACTGAACTTCGCACCGACGCCTGTAGACATGGCATCGGCGCTGTTCTCGCCCAGCAGCAACAAGGTCGCGATCGCGTCATCGCCTATGCCAGTCGCCTTCTTTCCTCTTCAGAGTGCAAATTTTCGATCACTGAACGCGAGTGCCTCGCACTAGTTTGGGCTGTCGGCAAATTTCGACCATACTTAATTGGCCGCACCTTTTCGGTCATCACCGACCACCATGCGCTTTGCTGGTTGTCTTCTCTCAAGGATCCGACTGGACGACTTGGTCGCTGGGCACTGAAACTGCAAGAATACAGCTTTGACGTCACTTACAAGTCTGGAAGACTGCACCAGGATGCGGACTGCCTATCCCGTCATCCAGTGGACTCTCCCGACTTGTCAGCGCACGATTCGGACGCCTGTGTCTTCGCAATATCAGCTTTATCCGACATACGCAACGAACAGCTCAGCGATGTCAATTTGCGGTCAATTATCCACCGTCTACACTCTCATAACTGTGCCCGGTCCCTATAATTATTCGTGCTTCGTGACGGCATCTTATACAGACGCAACACCAGCTCCGATGGCCCAGAGCTTTTACTAGTTGTTCCCGAAACACTCCTTTCCACTGTCCTCGAACAGCTTCATGATGCCCCAACAGCAGGACATCTCGGAGCAACTCGCACGTACGATCGCGTTCGGCGTCGGTTCTTCTGGCCAGGCCTCCACCGCTCTTTGCACCGATACGTTGCTTCTTGCGAGTCTTGTCAGTGTCACAAGCATCCATCCTTGTCGCCAGCCGGTCCTCTTCAGCCCATCGACATTCCCGGTTTCCCGTTCTACCACGTCGGCCTTGATCTCATCGGGCCATTCCCAACATCTCTGACTGGGAACAAGTGGATTGCCGTCGCTACCGACTACGCGACACGATACGCTATCACGAAGGCACTACCGACAAGCTGTGCCACTGACGTTGCGGAATTCCTACTTTACGACGTTATTCTTCACCACGGCGCTCCTCGACAGCTGCTGACCGACCGTGGTCGCTCCTTTCTGTCCAAAGTCGTCGACGACATTCTTCGTTCGTGTTCCATTCGTGACAAGCTAACCACTGCCTACCACCCGCAAACCAATGGGCTTACCGAGCGCCTCAACCAAACGCTGACCACAATGCTCTCCATGTACGTTTCCTCTGACCACCGTGATTGGGACAGCACCTTGCCTTATGTGACATTCGTCTACAACTCGTCACGCCATGACACCGCTGGCTTTTCCCCCTTTTATCTCTTGTTTGGCCGCCATCCCCATTGCCCTTCGAGACGCTTTTACCATCACCTGTGCGCCCTGTTACGAACTACGCCCGCGATGCAGCTACTCGGCCTGCAACGGCTCGCCAGATTGCCAGGGATCGTCTTTCTGCCTCCCAGCTGTCCCAGAAGGCCCGCTACGATAGCCATCACAGAGTCGTTAATTATTCTCCGGGCTCTTTGGTCCTCCTCTGGACGCCTTGCCGCCACGTTGGCTTGTCTTGAAAGATTCTTTCCCGATACTCCGGGCCTTACAAGGTCCTATGCCAGGTCACCGACGTCACGTACGAGATCACTCTATTGGACAGTCGCACATCTACCGCGTCCACCAGTGATATCGTGCACGTCTCCCGCCTTAAGCCTTATGTTGCCGGACCAGATCCTAGTGCTCAATAAGCGCCGAGACGGCGCTCTCGACGGCGGGGGTTCTATGTTACGCGCTATGCCGAGCATGGAAGAATGCGCCAAAAAGGCGGTGAAGACGACGATCGGGGCAGCGCTCGTGTTGTTGTTCTGCCATCTTGCCTGCAGCCGTCTCTCTTTGTATATATCCTCACTCACATCCCCGTGGCAATATAAAGGAGCGTGCAATGAAGCCCCTCACTAAGGAGTTCTCAGCAATCGTGATCGCTTGAAACTTACATCCAAACCATATATAGCAGCGTGCAATGGAGCCCATCATTAAGGAGTTCTCAGCTTTCGTAATCACTTGAAACTTACATCCAAACCACACATAGTAGAGCGCAATGAAGTCCCTCACTAAGGTGTTTTCAGCAGTCGTGATCACTTGTAATGTACATTCAAACCGTATATAGAGGGGTGCAATAGAGACCTTCATTTGGGTGTTCTCAGCAATCATAATCGCTTCAGACTAACATACAAACCATATATTGGAGCGTGCAATGGTGCCCCTCTCTAAGGTGTATCAGTTGCAATGAGGTCCCTCACTAAGGTGTTATCAGCCATCGTGATCGCTTGCAACGCACATCCAAATCATATATTGGAGTTCGCAATGCAGCCCCTCACTAATCTCTTCTCAGCAGTCGTAATCGCTTAAAATTTACATCTAAAACATATATAGGAGTGTGCAATGGAGCCCATCACTAAGGTGTTCTCAGCAGTCATGACCGCTTCAGACTAACATCCAAACCATATATTGGAGCGTGCAATTGGGTCCCTCAATAAGGTGTTATCAGCAGTCGTGATCGCTTGCAACACACATTCATACCATATATGGGAGTGCGCAATTTAGCCCCTCACTAAGCTGTTCTCAGCAGTCGTAATCGCTTGAAACTTACATCCAAACTATTAATAGTAGAGTGCAAGGAAGTCCCTCACTAAGGTGTTTTCAGCAGTCGTGATCACTTGTAATGTACATTCAAACCGTATATAGGGGGGCGCAATAGAGCCCTTCATTTGGGTGTTCTCAGCAGTCATAATCGCTTGAAAGTTACATCCGAACTACATATAGCAGTGTGCAATGAAGCCCCTCATTAAGGTGTTCTCAGCAGTCATGACCGCTTCAAACTAACATCCAAACTATATATAGGAGCGTGCAATGGGGTCCCTCACTAAGGTGTATCAGCTGCAATGAGGTCCCTCACTAAGGTGTTATCAGCAGTCGTGATCGCTTGCAACGCGCATCCAAACCATATATAGGAGTGCGCAATGGAGCCCCTCACTAATCTGTTCTCAGCAGTCGTAATCGCTTGAAATTTACATCTAAAACATATATAGGAGTGTGTAATGGAGCCCATCGCTAAGATGTTCTCAGCAGTCATGATTGATTCAAAGTAACATCCAAAGCATATATAAGAGCATGTAGTGGAGTCCCTCAATAAGGTGTTATCAGCAGTCGCGATCACCTGTAATGCACATTCAAACCATATATAGGCGCGTGCAATGGTGCCCCTAACTAAGTTGTTCTCAGCGGTCGTTTTCGCTTGAAACTTACATCCGAACTACATATAGGTACGTGCAATGAAGTCCCTCTCTAAGGGGTTCTCAGCAGTCATGATCGATTGAAATTTGCCTCCAAACCCTATATAGGAGTATGCAGTGGAGTCCCTCACTGAGGTGTTTTCAGCAGTCATCATCACTTGTACATTCAAAGAATATATAGGCGTGGGAAATAGAGCCCCTTACTAAGGTGTTCCCAGGAAGCACGATCGCTTGCAACTTACATCCAAATCCAATGGTGGAGTGTGCAGAGGAGCCCCTCACTAAGTTGTTCTCTGCAGTCATGATTGCTTGAAACTTGAATGCAAACAATATGTAGGTGCGTGCAATGAAATCCCTCACTAAGGTGTTATCACTAGTCGTGATCCATTGCAAAGCACATCCAAAACTTATATAGGAGTGTTCAAAGGAGCCCCTCACTAAGGTGTTCTCAGCAGTCGTGATCGCTTGAAACTTCCATCCAAACGGTGTTCTCAGCGGTCGTGATCGCTTGAAACTTACATCCAAACCATATATAGCAGCGTGCAATGGATCCCATCAATAAGGTGTTCTGAGCTTTCGTAATCACTTGAAACTTACATCCAAACCCTACAAAGAAGCATGCATTGGAGCCTTCTCCAAAGTGTTCTCAGCAGTCGTAATCGCTTGAAATGTACATTCAAACAATATATAGGCTTGGGAAATGGAGCCCCTTACTAACGTGAAGTTTTGCAAGTACATCATTACCCTTACGAATTAAATAACATGCATCCGTTCCTGAAAGAAATATGCTTGTGTCATCAGCGAAAATGATATAATCTCAGGAATCATGATCGCTTGCAACTTACATCAAAACCCAATGTTGGAGTGTGCAAAGGAACCCTCACTAAGTTGTTCTCTGCAGTCATGATTGCTTGGAACTTGAATGCAAACAATATGTAGGTGCGTGAAATGAAGTCCCTCACTAAGGTGTTATCGCCAGTCGTGATCTGTTGCAACGCACATCCAAAACATATATGGGAGTGTTCAATGGAGCCCCTCACTAAGGAGTTAGCAGTCGTGATCGCTTGAAACTTTCATCCAAACGGTGTTCTCAGCGGTCGTGATCGCTGGAAACTTACATCCAAACCATATATAGCAGCGCGCTATGGAGCCCATCATTAAGGTGTTCTCAACTTTTGTAATCACTTGAAACTTACACCCAAACGATAAATAGTAGAGTGCTTGATGTCCCTCACTAAGGTGTTTTCAGCAGTCGTCATGAATTGTAATGTACATTCAAACCGTATATAGGGGGGTGCAATAGAGCCCTTCATTCGGGTGTTCTCAGCAGTCATAATAGCTTGAAACTAACATCCAAACCATATATAGGAGCGTGCAATGGGGTCCCTCACTAAGGTCTTATCAGCAGTCGTGATCGCTTGCAATGCACATCCAAACTATATATAGGAGTGCGCAATGGAGCCCCTCACTAAGCGGTTCTCAGCAGCCGTAATCGCTTAAAATTTACATCCAAACCATATATAGGAGTGTGCAATGGCGCCCATCACTAAGGTGTTCTCAGCAGTCATGATTGATTCAAAGTAACATCCCAACCATATATAGGAGCATGCAGTAGAGTCCCTCAATAAGGTGTTATCAGCAGTCGTGATCACTTGAAACTTAAATTCAAACTGTATATTGGTGAGTGCAGTGTAGTCGCTCACTAAGGTGTTATCACTAGTCGTGATCCGTTGCAAAGCACATCCAAAACATGTATAGGAGTGTTCAAAGGAGCCCCTCACTAAGGTGTTCTCAGCAGTCGTGATCGCTTGAAACTTCCATCCAAACGGTGTTCTCAGCGGTCGTGATCGCTTGAAACTTACATCCAAACCATATATAGCAGCGTGCAATGGAGCCCATCAATAAGGTGTTCTGAGCTTTCGTAATCACTTCAAACTTACATCCAAACCCTACAAAGAAGCCTGCATTGGAGCCTACTCCAAAGTGTTTTCAGCAGTCGTTTTCGCTTGTAACGAACATTCTAACCATACATTGAAGGCGCAATAGAGCACCTTACTAAAGTGTTCTTAGCGCTCGTGACCGCTTGCAACGTACATCCAAACCATACAAAGGAGTGTGCAATGCAGCCCCTGACTAAGGTGTTATCAGCAGTTGTGATCACTTGTAATGTACATTCAAGCCATATATACAGGTGCGCAATGGAGCCCCTCATTAAGGTGTTCTCAATAGTGATGATCGCTTGAAACCTAAATAGAAACTATATTGGTGAGTGCAGTGTAGTCTCACTAAGGAGTTTTCAGCAGTCGTGATCGCTTGAAACCTACATCCAAATAATATAAAGGAGCGTGCAATGAAGCCCCTCACTAAGGAGTTCTCAGCAATCGTGATCGCTTGAAACTTACATCGAAACCATATATAGCAGCGTGCAATGGAGCCCATCATTAAGGTGTTCTTAACAGTCAGGACCGCTTCAGACTAACATCCAAGTCTTATATAGGAGCGTGCAATGGGGTGCCTCAATAAGGTGTTATCACTAGTCGTGATCCGTTGCAAAGCACATCCAAAACATATATAGGAGTGTTCAAAGGAGCCCCTCACTAAGGTGTTCTCAGCAGTCGTGATCGCTTGAAACTTCCATCCAAACGGTGTTCTCAGCGGTCGTGATCGCTTGAAACTTACATCCAAACCATATATAGCAGCGTGCAATGGAGCCCATCAATAAGGTGTTCTGAGCTTTCGTAATCACTTGAAACTTACATCCAAACCCTACAAAGAAGCCTGCATTGGAGCCTACTCCAAAGTGTTTTCAGCAGTCGTTTTCGCTTGTAACGAACATTCTAACCATATATTGAAGGCGCAATAGAGCACCTTACTAAAGTGTTCTTAGCGCTCGTGACCGCTTGCAACGTACATCCAAACCATACAAAGGAGTGTGCAATGCAGCCCCTGACTAAGGTGTTATCAGCAGTTGTGATCACTTGTAATGTACATTCAAGCCATATATACAGGTGCGCAATGGAGCCCCTCATTAAGGTGTTCTCAACAGTGATGATCGCTTGAAACCTAAATAGAAACTATATTGGTGAGTGCAGTGTAGTCTCACTAAGGAGTTTTCAGCAGTCGTGATCGCTTGAAACCTACATCCAAATAATATAAAGGAGCGTGCAATGAAGCCCCTCACTAAGGAGTTCTCAGCAATCGTGATCGCTTGAAACTTACATCGAAACCATATATAGCAGCGTGCAATGGAGCCCATCATTAAGGTGTTCTTAACAGTCATGACCGCTTCAGACTAACATCCAAGTCTTATATAGGAGCGTGCAATGGGGTGCCTCAATAAGGTGTTATCACTAGTCGTGATCCGTTGCAAAGCACATCCAAAACATATATAGGAGTGTTCAAAGGAGCCCCTCACTAAGGTGTTCTCAGCAGTCGTGATCGCTTGAAACTTCCATCCAAACGGTGTTCTCAGCGGTCGTGATCGCTTGAAACTTACATCCGAACTACATATAGGTACGTGCAATGAAGTCCCTCTCTAAGGGGTTCTCAGCAGTCATGATCGATTGAAATTTGCCTCCAAACCCTATATAGGAGTATGCAGTGGAGTCCCTCACTGAGGTGTTTTCAGCAGTCATCATCACTTGTACATTCAAAGAATATATAGGCGTGGGAAATAGAGCCCCTTACTAAGGTGTTCCCAGGAAGCACGATCGCTTGCAACTTACATCCAAATCCAATGGTGGAGTGTGCAGAGGAGCCCCTCACTAAGTTGTTCTCTGCAGTCATGATTGCTTGAAACTTGAATGCAAACAATATGTAGGTGCGTGCAATGAAATCCCTCACTAAGGTGTTATCACTAGTCGTGATCCATTGCAAAGCACATCCAAAACTTATATAGGAGTGTTCAAAGGAGCCCCTCACTAAGGTGTTCTCAGCAGTCGTGATCGCTTGAAACTTCCATCCAAACGGTGTTCTCAGCGGTCGTGATCGCTTGAAACTTACATCCAAACCATATATAGCAGCGTGCAATGGATCCCATCAATAAGGTGTTCTGAGCTTTCGTAATCACTTGAAACTTACATCCAAACCCTACAAAGAAGCATGCATTGGAGCCTTCTCCAAAGTGTTCTCAGCAGTCGTAATCGCTTGAAATGTACATTCAAACAATATATAGGCTTGGGAAATGGAGCCCCTTACTAACGTGAAGTTTTGCAAGTACATCATTACCCTTACGAATTAAATAACATGCATCCGTTCCTGAAAGAAATATGCTTGTGTCATCAGCGAAAATGATATAATCTCAGGAATCATGATCGCTTGCAACTTACATCAAAACCCAATGTTGGAGTGTGCAAAGGAACCCTCACTAAGTTGTTCTCTGCAGTCATGATTGCTTGGAACTTGAATGCAAACAATATGTAGGTGCGTGAAATGAAGTCCCTCACTAAGGTGTTATCGCCAGTCGTGATCTGTTGCAACGCACATCCAAAACATATATGGGAGTGTTCAATGGAGCCCCTCACTAAGGAGTTAGCAGTCGTGATCGCTTGAAACTTTCATCCAAACGGTGTTCTCAGCGGTCGTGATCGCTGGAAACTTACATCCAAACCATATATAGCAGCGCGCTATGGAGCCCATCATTAAGGTGTTCTCAACTTTTGTAATCACTTGAAACTTACACCCAAACGATAAATAGTAGAGTGCTTGATGTCCCTCACTAAGGTGTTTTCAGCAGTCGTCATGAATTGTAATGTACATTCAAACCGTATATAGGGGGGTGCAATAGAGCCCTTCATTCGGGTGTTCTCAGCAGTCATAATAGCTTGAAACTAACATCCAAACCATATATAGGAGCGTGCAATGGGGTCCCTCACTAAGGTCTTATCAGCAGTCGTGATCGCTTGCAATGCACATCCAAACTATATATAGGAGTGCGCAATGGAGCCCCTCACTAAGCGGTTCTCAGCAGCCGTAATCGCTTAAAATTTACATCCAAACCATATATAGGAGTGTGCAATGGCGCCCATCACTAAGGTGTTCTCAGCAGTCATGATTGATTCAAAGTAACATCCCAACCATATATAGGAGCATGCAGTAGAGTCCCTCAATAAGGTGTTATCAGCAGTCGTGATCACTTGAAACTTAAATTCAAACTGTATATTGGTGAGTGCAGTGTAGTCGCTCACTAAGGTGTTATCACTAGTCGTGATCCGTTGCAAAGCACATCCAAAACATGTATAGGAGTGTTCAAAGGAGCCCCTCACTAAGGTGTTCTCAGCAGTCGTGATCGCTTGAAACTTCCATCCAAACGGTGTTCTCAGCGGTCGTGATCGCTTGAAACTTACATCCAAACCATATATAGCAGCGTGCAATGGAGCCCATCAATAAGGTGTTCTGAGCTTTCGTAATCACTTCAAACTTACATCCAAACCCTACAAAGAAGCCTGCATTGGAGCCTACTCCAAAGTGTTTTCAGCAGTCGTTTTCGCTTGTAACGAACATTCTAACCATACATTGAAGGCGCAATAGAGCACCTTACTAAAGTGTTCTTAGCGCTCGTGACCGCTTGCAACGTACATCCAAACCATACAAAGGAGTGTGCAATGCAGCCCCTGACTAAGGTGTTATCAGCAGTTGTGATCACTTGTAATGTACATTCAAGCCATATATACAGGTGCGCAATGGAGCCCCTCATTAAGGTGTTCTCAATAGTGATGATCGCTTGAAACCTAAATAGAAACTATATTGGTGAGTGCAGTGTAGTCTCACTAAGGAGTTTTCAGCAGTCGTGATCGCTTGAAACCTACATCCAAATAATATAAAGGAGCGTGCAATGAAGCCCCTCACTAAGGAGTTCTCAGCAATCGTGATCGCTTGAAACTTACATCGAAACCATATATAGCAGCGTGCAATGGAGCCCATCATTAAGGTGTTCTTAACAGTCAGGACCGCTTCAGACTAACATCCAAGTCTTATATAGGAGCGTGCAATGGGGTGCCTCAATAAGGTGTTATCACTAGTCGTGATCCGTTGCAAAGCACATCCAAAACATATATAGGAGTGTTCAAAGGAGCCCCTCACTAAGGTGTTCTCAGCAGTCGTGATCGCTTGAAACTTCCATCCAAACGGTGTTCTCAGCGGTCGTGATCGCTTGAAACTTACATCCAAACCATATATAGCAGCGTGCAATGGAGCCCATCAATAAGGTGTTCTGAGCTTTCGTAATCACTTGAAACTTACATCCAAACCCTACAAAGAAGCCTGCATTGGAGCCTACTCCAAAGTGTTTTCAGCAGTCGTTTTCGCTTGTAACGAACATTCTAACCATATATTGAAGGCGCAATAGAGCACCTTACTAAAGTGTTCTTAGCGCTCGTGACCGCTTGCAACGTACATCCAAACCATACAAAGGAGTGTGCAATGCAGCCCCTGACTAAGGTGTTATCAGCAGTTGTGATCACTTGTAATGTACATTCAAGCCATATATACAGGTGCGCAATGGAGCCCCTCATTAAGGTGTTCTCAACAGTGATGATCGCTTGAAACCTAAATAGAAACTATATTGGTGAGTGCAGTGTAGTCTCACTAAGGAGTTTTCAGCAGTCGTGATCGCTTGAAACCTACATCCAAATAATATAAAGGAGCGTGCAATGAAGCCCCTCACTAAGGAGTTCTCAGCAATCGTGATCGCTTGAAACTTACATCGAAACCATATATAGCAGCGTGCAATGGAGCCCATCATTAAGGTGTTCTTAACAGTCATGACCGCTTCAGACTAACATCCAAGTCTTATATAGGAGCGTGCAATGGGGTGCCTCAATAAGGTGTTATCACTAGTCGTGATCCGTTGCAAAGCACATCCAAAACATATATAGGAGTGTTCAAAGGAGCCCCTCACTAAGGTGTTCTCAGCAGTCGTGATCGCTTGAAACTTCCATCCAAACGGTGTTCTCAGCGGTCGTGATCGCTTGAAACTTACATCCAAACCATATATAGCAGCGTGCAATGGAGCCCATCAATAAGGTGTTCTGAGCTTTCGTAATCACTTGAAACTTACATCCAAACCCTACAAAGAAGCCTGCATTGGAGCCTACTCCAAAGTGTTTTCAGCAGTCGTTTTCGCTTGTAACGAACATTCTAACCATACATTGAAGGCGCAATAGAGCACCTTACTAAAGTGTTCTTAGCGCTCGTGACCGCTTGCAACGTACATCCAAACCATACAAAGGAGTGTGCAATGCAGCCCCTGACTAAGGTGTTATCAGCAGTTGTGATCACTTGTAATGTACATTCAAGCCATATATACAGGTGCGCAATGGAGCCCCTCATTAAGGTGTTCTCAACAGTGATGATCGCTTGAAACCTAAATAGAAACTATATTGGTGAGTGCAGTGTAGTCTCACTAAGGAGTTTTCAGCAGTCGTGATCGCTTGAAACCTACATCCAAATAATATAAAGGAGCGTGCAATGAAGCCCCTCACTAAGGAGTTCTCAGCAATCGTGATCGCTTGAAACTTACATCGAAACCATATATAGCAGCGTGCAATGGAGCCCATCATTAAGGTGTTCTTAACAGTCATGACCGCTTCAGACTAACATCCAAGTCTTATATAGGAGCGTGCAATGGGGTGCCTCAATAAGGTGTTATCAGCAGTCGTGATCGCTTGCAACGCACATCCAAACCATCTATAGGAGTGTGCAATGGATCCCCTCACTAAGCTGTTCTCAGCAGTCGTGGTCGCTTAAAGCTTACATCCAAACCATATTCAGGAGCATGCAATGAGTTTCCTCACACAAGGTGTTATGACCAATCGTGATCGGTTGCAACGCACATCAAAACCATATCTAGGAGTGTGCATTGGAGCCCCTCACTAAGGTGTTCTCAGCAGTCATGATCGCTTCAAGCTAACATCCAAACCATATATAGAGCATGCAATGGCGTCCCTCACTAAGGTGTTTTCAGCACCCGCGATCACTTATGACGCACATTCAAACCATATATAGGAGTGTGTAATGAAGCTCCTCCCTAAGATGTTCTCAGCAGTCGTGATCCCTTGAAACTTACATCCGAACCACATATAGTAGTGTGCAATGGAGCCCCTCACTAAGGTGTTCTCAGCAGTCATGACCGCGTCAAACTAATAGCGAAACCATAAATAGAGCATGCAATGGCGTCCCTCACTTAGGAGTTTTCAGCAGTCGTGATTGCTTGAAACTAACATCCAACCCATATATAGGAGCGTGCAACGGAGCCCATCACTAAGGTGTTCTCAGCAGTCTTAATCGCTTGAAATTTACATGCCTATAAAATAAAGGAACATGCAATGCAGCCCCTCACTAAGGTGTTATCAGCAGTCGTGGTCGCTTAAAGCTTACATCCAAACCATATTCAGGAGCATGCAATGAGTTTCCTCACACAAGGTGTTATGACCAATCGTGATCGGTTGTAGCGCACATCCAAACCATATATAGGAGTGTTCAATGGATCTCCTCACTATGGTGTTCTCAGCAGTCATGATCGATTCAAACTTAACATCCAAACCATATATAAGAGTGTGCAATGGAGCTCCTCGCTAAGATGTTCTCAGCAGTCATGATCGCTTGCAACGCATATCCAAACCATATATAGGAGCGTGCAATAGAACCCATCATTAAGGTGTTCTCAGCTGCTGTCGTAATCACTTGAAACTTTCATCCAAACCATATATAGGAGTTTGTGATGGAGCCCCTCACTTAGGTGTTCTTAGCAGTCACGATCGCTTCAAACTAAGATAGAAACCATATATTGAGCATGCAATGGAGTATCTCACTAAGGTGTTATCACCAATCGTGATCGGTTGCAACGCACATCCAAACCATATATAGGAGTGTGCAATGGAGCACCTCACTAAGGTGTTCTCTGCAGTCATGATCGCTTCAAACTATCATCCATACCATATATATTAGCGTCCGATGGAGTCCCCCACTGAGTTGTTTTCAGCAGTCGTGATGACACGTAATGTACATTCAAACCATATATAGGTGTGTGTAATGAAGCCCCTCTCTACGGTGTTCTCAGCAGTCACGATCGCTTCAAACTAACATCCACACCATATACAGTAGCGTGCAATGAAGTACCTCACTAAGGTGTTATCACCAGTCATGATCGGTTGCAACGCACAGCCAAACCATACACAGGAGTGTACAATGGATCCCCACAATAAGGTGTTCTCAGCTGTCATGATCGATTCAAACTTAACATCCAAACCATATATAAGAGTGTGCAATGGAGTAGCTGACTAAGGTGTTTTCAGCAGTCGTGATCACTTGTAATGTACATTCAAACCATATATAGGGGTGTGCAATGGAGCCCCTTCCTGAGGTGTTTTCAGCAGTCGTGATCACTTGTAATGTACATTCAAACCATATAAATGAGCGTGCAATGAAGCCCCTCACTAAGTCGTTCTCAGCAGTCATGATCGCTCGTAGCATATATCCAAGCTCTATGTAGGAGTGTGCAATGGAGCCCCTCACTAAGGTTTTCTCAGCAGTCATGATCACTTCAAACTAACATCCAAACAATAAATAGTAGCGTGCAATGAAGTCCCCACTAAGGTGTTTTCAGCAGTCGTGATCACTTGTAATGTACATTCAAACCATATATAGGGGTGTGCAATGGAGCCCCTTCCTAAGGTGTTCTCAGCAGTCATGATCGCTTAAACTAACGTTCAAACCAAATATACGAGCGTGCAATGGAGTCCCTCACTAAAGTGTTTTCAGCTGTCATGATCACTTGTAATGTACATTCAAACCATATAAAGGAGAGTGCCATGAAGCCCCTCACTAAGTCGTTTTCAGCAGTCATGATCGCTCGTAGCCTACATCCAAACCCTATGTAGAAGTGTGCAATGGGCCCCTCACTAAGTTGTTCTCTGCATTCATCTTCGCTTGAAACTAGCATCCAAACTATATTTAGAGCGTGCAATGGAGTCCTCACTAAGGTGTTCTCAGCAGTCGTGATCACTTGTAATGTACATTCAAACCATATATAGGGGTGTGCAATGGAGCCCCTTCCTAAGGTGTTCTCAGCCGCCATGATCCCTTGAAACGTACAATCAAACCATATATAAGAATGTGAAATGAAACTTACATCCTAACCATATATAGGAGTGTGCAATGGAGCCCCTCACTAAGGTTTTCTCAGCAGTCATGATCACTTCAAACTAACATCCAAACCATAAATAGTAGCGTGCAATGAAGTCCCCACTAAGGTGTTTTCAGCAGTCGTGATCACACGTAATGTACATTCCAACCATATATAGGGGATGCAATGGAGCCTCTCATTAAGGTGTTCTCAGCAGTCATAGTCGCTTAAACTAACGTTCAAACCAAATATACGAGCGTGCAATGGAGTCCCTCACTAGAGTGTTCTCAGCAGTCGTGATCGCTTGTAATGTACATTCAAACCATATATAGGGGTGTGCAATGGAGCCCCTTCCTAAGGTGTTCTCAGCCGCCATGATCCCTTGAAACGTACAATCAAACCATATATAAGAATGTGAAATGAAACTTACATCCTAACCATATCTAGGAGTGTGCAATGGAGCCCCTCACTAAGGCTTTCTCTGCAGTCATGATCACTTCAAACTAACATCCAAACCATAAAAAGTAGCGTGCAACGAAATCCCCACTAAGGTGTTTTCAGCAGTCGTGATCACATGTAATGTACATTCAAACCATATATAGGGGGTGCAACGGAGCCCCTCATTAGGGTCTTCTGAGCTGTCGTAATCACTTGAAACTTACATCCAAAACCATATATAGGAGCTTCCAATGGAGCCCCCCACTAAGGTGTTGTCAGCAGTCATGAAAACTTGCAACGTGCATCCAAACCATATATAGGAGCGTGCAATGAACTCCCGTACTATGGTGTTATCAGCAGTCGTGATCGCTTGCAAGTCACATCCAAACCATATATAGTAGCGTGCAATGAAGTACCTCACTAAGGTGCTATCACCAGCCATGATCGGTTGCAACGCACATCCAAACCATATATAGGAGTGTTCAATGGATCTCGTCACTAAGGTGTTATCAGCAGTTGTGATCGCTTGCAAGGCACATCCAAACCATATAAAGGTGTGTGCAATGGAGCCGTTCAATAGGTGTTCTTAGCAGTCATGATCGCTTCAAACTAACATCCAAACCATATATAGTAGCGTGCATTGAAGTACCTCACTAGGGTGCTATAACCAGCCATAATCGGCTGCAACGCACATGCATACCATATACAGGAGTGTGCAATGGATGCCCTCAAAAAGGTTTTCTCAGCAGTCATGATCGATTCAAACTTAACATCGAAACCATATATAGGAGTGTGCAATGGAGCTCCTCCCTAAAATGTTCTCAGCAGTCATTATCGCTTGCTACGCATATCCAAACCCTATATAGGAGCGTGCAATGGAACCCATTATTAAGGTGTTCTCAGCTGTCGTAATCACTTGAAACTTTCATCCAAACCATCTATAGGAGTTTGCGATGGAGCCCCTCACTTAGGGGCTTTCAGCAGTCACGATCGCTTCAAACTAAGAAACCATATATTGAGCATGCAATGGAGTCCCTCACTAAGGTGTTATCACCAATCGTGATCGGTTGCAACGCACATCCACACCATATATAGGAGTGTGCGATAGAGCACCTCAGTAAGGTTTTCTGAGCAGTCTTGATCACTTCAAACTATCATCCAAACCATATAGAGGAGCGTCCATGGAGTCCTCCACTGAGTTGTTTTCAGCAGTCGTGATCACTTTTAATGTACATTCAAACCATATATAGGGGTGTGCAATGGAGCCCCTTCCTTAGGTGTTTTCAGCAGTCGTGATTACTTGTAATGTACATTCAAACTATATAAATGAGCGTGAAATGAAACTAAAATTTAGGCCATATATACCAGCGTGCAAAGCAGTCCCTCTCTAAATTATTTTCAGCTCTTGAAACTTACATCCTAACCATATATAGAAGTGTGGGATGAAGCCCCTCACTAAGGTGTTCTCAGCAGTCATGATCGCTTAAACTAACGTTCAAACTAAAATATACGAGCGTGCAATGGAGTCCCTCGCTAAAGTGTTTTCAGCTGTCATGATCACTTTTTATGTACATTTAAACCATTTATAGGAGTGTTCAATGGAGCCCCCCACTAAGGTGTTCTGAGCAGTGATGAACACTTGCAACGTACATCCAAACCATATATAGGAGCGTACAATGGAGCCGTTCACTGAGGTGCTCTCAGCAGTCATGATCGCTTCCAACTAACATCCAAACCATATATAGTAGCGTGCAATGAAGTACCTCACTAAGGTGTTATCACCAGCCATGATCGGTTGCAACTCACATCCAAACCATATATAGGAGTGTTCAATGGATCTCGTCATTAAGGTGTTCTCAGCAGTCATGATCAATTCAAACTGAACATCCAAACGATAAATAGTAGCGTGCAATGAAATCCCCACTAAGGTGTTTTCAGCAGTCGTGATCACATGTAAGGTACACTCAAACCATATATAGGGGTTGCAATGGAGCCCCTCATTAGGGTGTTCTGAGCTGTCGTAATCACTTGAAACTTACATCCAAACCATATATAGGAGCGTCCAATGGAGCCCCCCACTAAGGTGTTCTCAGCATTCATGAACACTTGCAACGTACATCCAAACCATATATAGTAGCGTGCAATGAAGTACCTCACTAAGGTGCTATTACCAGCCATGATCAGTTGCAACGCACATCCAAACCATATATACGAGTGTTCAATGGATGTCGTCAATAAGGTGTTCTCAGCAGTCATGATCGATTCAAACTTAACATCCAAACCATACATAATAGTGTGCAATGGAGCTCCTCCCTAAGATGTTCTCAGCATTCATTATTGCTTGCAACGCATATCCAAACCATATATAGGAGCGTGCAATGGAAGCCATCATTAAGGTGTTTTCAGCAGTCGTGATCACATGTAATGTACATTCAAACCATATATACAGGGGGTGCAATGGCGCCCCTCATTAGGGTGTTCTGAGCTGTCCTCATCACTCGAAACTTACATCCAAACTATATATAGAGCATGCAATGGAGTCGCTCACTAAGGTGTTCTCAGCAGTCGTGATCACTTGTAATGTACATTCAAACCATACAGAGGGGTGTGCAAGGAGCCCCTTCCTAAGGTGTTCTCAGCCGCCATGATCCCTTGAAACGTACAATCAAACCATATATAAGAATGTGAAATGAAACTTCCATCCTAACCATATATAGGAGTGTGCGATGGAGAC
Organism: Dermacentor silvarum; assembly: GCF_013339745.2. NCBI lineage: Eukaryota > Metazoa > Arthropoda > Arachnida > Ixodida > Ixodidae > Dermacentor > Dermacentor silvarum. The sequence goes on along the minus strand of NC_051158.1, from coordinate 103,639,480 downwards.
CCTCACTAAGGTGTTCTCAGCAGTCATGATCACTTCAAACTAACATCCAAACCATAAATAGTAGCGTGCAATGAAATCCACAATACGGTGTTTTCAGCAGTCGTGATCACATGTAATGTACATTCAAACCATATATAGGGGGTGCAATGGAGCCCCTCATTAGGGTGTTCTCAGCTGTTGTAATCACTTGAAACTTACATCCAAACCATATATAGGAGCGTCCAATGGAGCCCCCCACTAAGGTGTTCTTACCAGTCATGAACACTTGCAACCTACATCCAAACCATATATAGGAGTGTGCAATTAAGTACCTCACTAAGGTGCTATCACCAGCCATAATTGTTTGCAACGCACATCCAAACTATATATAGGAGTGTGCAATGGAGCTCCTCCCTAAGATGTTCTCAGCAGTCATTATCGCTTGCAACGCATATCCAAACCATATATAGGAGCGTGCAATGAAGTACCTCACTAAGGTGCTATCACCAGCCATGATCGGTTGCAACGCACATGCAAACCATATATACGAGTTTGCGATGTAGCCCCTCACTTAGGTGTTCTCAGCAGTCACGATCGCTTCAAACTAAGAGGGAAACCATATATTGAGCATGCAATGGAGTCCCTCACTAAAGTGTTATCACCAATCGTTATCGGTTGCAACGCACATCCAAACCATACATAGGAGCGTCCAATGGAGTCCCCCACTGAGTTGTTTTCAGCAGTCGTGATGACATGTAATGTACATTCAAACCATGTATAGGCGTGTGCAATGAAGCCCCTCTCTTAGGTGTTCTCAGCAGTCATGATCACTTGTTATGTAAATTCAAACTATATAGAGAAGTGTGCAATGGAGCCCCTCACTAAGGTGTTCTCAGCAGTCACGATGGCTTCAAACTAACATCAACACCATATATAGTAGCGTGCAATGAAGTACCTCACTTCATTTTATTTCCGGAACCACCCAAGCTCTCGAAATCTTTATCTAAAATTAATGTGCCGGAACGGGTCCACACCAGCCTTTTACGGCTTGCCTAAACTCCATAAACCCGGAATCCCCTTAGGGCCCATTGTAGACATTTCATGCTCCCTACTTCGATCACTATCCACATACTTGCACCAGATTGTATCACCACTCACTGGAAGGACAGCATCCCACGTGCGCAACCCCGAAAACTTCATCAAGCTCATATCAAATGTACGCCTCGAAGATGATGAATGCCTGGTCTCTTTTGATGTGATCTCTTTGTTCGCCAGAGTACCCACTCAGTTAGCTATATCAGCAACAAGGGATGCCCTGGAACGCGACGACACACTCGACGAGAGAACCACCTTGAGTCTAGACGAGTTCTGCCGCCTTCTCGAGCTATGCCTATCAAATACCTACTTCACCTTCCGAGGCAGCTACTACAAGCAGGTAAAAGGAACTCCCATGGGGGCCTCTATTTCCGTCACCATGGCTAACCTAACTATGGAAAATATCGAAGACAGAGCTCTGAGTACTTTTTCCCCAAAGCCAAAAGTTTTCCTCAGGTACATGGATGATTGCTTCTGTATCGTGAAGGAGTCGCAAATGGAAAACCTGCAGAGCCATTTAAATTCCATAGACCCGGATATACAGTTCACGTCGGAGCACGAACAAAACGGATCGCTAACATTCCTAGCTGTACAAGTTACACGAACCAACGGCAATCTAAAATTCTCAGTCTACCGAAAACCAACCCACACAGGCCGCTACCTACACTTCTCATCCAACCATCCGGCAAACCACAAGGCATCGGTCGTAAATTCTTTATTGAGAAGAGTCGAAACTCATTGCACATTGGAATCAGATCTAAAGAAATAAAGGAGAACGGTTCTCAACGAACTCAAAAGTAACGGCTATACAACGGAATTCATTCGAAAAACAACCCGACAACAAAAAAGAAAAAAAAAACTACGAGACCTACAACCGTTGACTACCCCTCGACCACAGAAACGAGTGTCCATCCCATACGTCAAAGGTACCAGCGAAGCTCTCAGCCGAATACTGAAAAAAGAAGGCCTCAAAGTCGCGCATAAACCGATGAACACTTTGAATATCCTCATTCCTAAACCAAAAGACTGTCCACCAAAAGAAAAAGCTCAAGGCGCCGTCTATAAAATCAGCTGTGCAGACTGTCCGGCGTCGTACATCGGGGAAACCAAAAATCTAAAAGAAAGAATCAGACAACATGAAAACGACGTCAGAACATTCAACCGAATACGCAGCGCCGTCGCCGAACATTTCGAAGACGCCGACCACAAGATTTCTTTCCAAGAAACTCAAATCCTTCAAACAGAGACAAACTGGCGAAAAAGGCTACTACTCGAGTCTTGGCACATTCTGAACACGGCGGGTAATATAAACCGCGTGAAGGGCATTCTTCCTTCTTTGTATGTTCATGGCCTGGCAGACGCGACGAAGGGAAGAAAGGACCCCTCGCTCTAGGTCAGCAACACCAAAACAACTCGTCCCCCCCTGTCCCTCGTCAACGCATTCCCGCGACTAAAGGGCGCCCGGCACCGGTCATCCCAGCCGACCAGCGACGCCGAAGCCCCCCCCCCCCCCTCCACCCCACCCCACCACCTATTTTGTCTGTCTAGAACAGGTGCCCGGACAAGTGTCTCCGCACCTTAGGCTCTCTCTCCCTTCCTCTCTTTTGTTACAACGGACCTTTTAAAGGTGGCACACCACCACCTCCGTAGAATACCCCCTGAAGAAGGAGCCGAATTGGTTCCGAAACGTCGGGCTAGTAAATTTCCTTATTTGGTTGGAGTCACTCTCTAAGTCTTTAGTAAGTACCTCACTAAGGTGTTCTCAGCAGTCATGATCGATTCAAACTTAACATCCAAACCATATATAAGAGTGTGCAATGGAGTAGCTGACTAAGGTGTTTTCAGCAGTCGTGATCACTTGTAAGGTACATTTAAACCATATAAATGAGCGTGCAATGAAGCCCCTCACTAAGTCGTTTTCAGCAGTCATGATCACTTCAAACTAACATCCAAACCATAAATAGTAGCGTGCAACGAAATCCCCACTAAGGTGTTTTCAGCAGTCGTGATCACATGTAATGTACATTCAAACCATATATAGGGGGTGCAACGGAGCCCCTCATTAGGGTCTTCTGAGCTGTCGTAATCACTTGAAACTTACATCCAAAACCATATATAGGAGCTTCCAATGGAGCCCCCCACTAAGGTGTTGTCAGCAGTCATGAAAACTTGCAACGTGCATCCAAACCATATATAGGAGCGTGCAATGGACTCCCGTACTATGGTGTTATCAGCAGTCGTGATCGCTTGCAAGTCACATCCAAACCATATATAGTAGCGTGCAATGAAGTACCTCACTAAGGTGCTATCACCAGCCATGATCGGTTGCAACGCACATCCAAACCATATATAGGAGTGTTCAATGGATCTCGTCACTAAGGTGTTATCAGCAGTTGTGATCGCTTGCAAGGCACATCCAAACCATATAAAGGAGTGTGCAATGGAGCCGTTCAATAGGTGTTCTTAGCAGTCATGATCACTTCAAACTAACATCCAAACCATATATAGTAGCGTGCATTGAAGTACCTCACTAAGGTGCTATCACCAGCCATGATTGGTTGCAACGCACATCCAAACCATATATAGGAATGTTCAATGGATCTCGTCACTAAGGTGATCTCAGAAGTCATGATCGATTCAAACTTAACATCCAAACCATATATAAGAGTGTGCAATGGAGCTCCACCCTAAAATGTTCTCAGCAGTCATTATCGCTTGCAACGCATATCCAAACCCTATATAGGAGCGTGCAATGGAACCCATTATTAAGGTGTTCTCAGATGTCGTAATCACTTGAAACTTTCATCCAAACCATATATAGGGGGTAAAATGGAGCCTATCATTAGGGTGTTCTCAGCAGTCATGATCGCTTATACTAACGTTCAAACCAAATATACGAGCGTGCAATGGAGTCCCTCACTAAAGTGTTTTCAGCTGTCATGATCACTTGTACATTCAAACCATATAAAGGAGCGTGCAATGAAGCCCCTCACTAAGTCGTTCTCAGCAGTCATGATCGCTCGTAGCATACATCCAAACGCTATGTAGGAGTGTGCAATGGAACCACTCACTAAGTTCTCTGCAGTCATGATCGCTTGAAACTAACATCCAAACTATATATAGAGAGCATTGCAATGGAGTCGCTCACTAAGGTGTTCTCAGCCGCCATGATCCCTTGAAACGTACAATCAAACCGTATATAAGAATGTGAAATGAAACTAACATTTAGGCCATATATACCAGCGTGCAAAGGAGTCCCTCTCTAAAGTATTTTCAGCTCTTGAAACTTACATCCTAACCATATATAGGAGTGTGCGAAGGAGCCCCTCACTAAGGTGTTCTCAGCAGTCATGATCACTTCAAACTAACATCCAAACCAAAAATAGTAGCGTGCAATGAAATCCCCACTAAGGTGTTTTCAGCAGTCGTGATCACATGTAAGGTACACTCAAACCATATATAGGGGTTGCAATGGAGCCCCTCATTAGGGTGTTCTGAGCTGTCGTAATCACTTGAAACTTACATCCAAACCATATATAGGAGCGTCCAATGGAGCCCCCCACTAAGGTGTTCTCAGCATTCATGAACACTTGCAACGTACATCCAAACCATATATAGTAGCGTGCAATGAAGTACCTCACTAAGGTGCTATTACCAGCCATGATCAGTTGCAACGCACATCCAAACCATATATACGAGTGTTCAATGGATGTCGTCAATAAGGTGTTCTCAGCAGTCATGATCGATTCAAACTTAACATCCAAACCATACATAATAGTGTGCAATGGAGCTCCTCCCTAAGATGTTCTCAGCATTCATTATTGCTTGCAACGCATATCCAAACCATATATAGGAGCGTGCAATGGAAGCCATCATTAAGGTGTTTTCAGCAGTCGTGATCACATGTAATGTACATTCAAACCATATATACAGGGGGTGCAATGGCGCCCCTCATTAGGGTGTTCTGAGCTGTCCTCATCACTCGAAACTTACATCCAAACTATATATAGAGCATGCAATGGAGTCGCTCACTAAGGTGTTCTCAGCAGTCGTGATCACTTGTAATGTACATTCAAACCATACAGAGGGGTGTGCAAGGAGCCCCTTCCTAAGGTGTTCTCAGCCGCCATGATCCCTTGAAACGTACAATCAAACCATATATAAGAATGTGAAATGAAACTTCCATCCTAACCATATATAGGAGTGTGCGATGGAGACCCTCACTAAGGTGTTCTCAGCAGTCATGATCACTTCAAACTAACATCCAAACCATAAATAGTAGCGTGCAATGAAATCCACAATACGGTGTTTTCAGCAGTCGTGATCACATGTAATGTACATTCAAACCATATATAGGGGGTGCAATGGAGCCCCTCATTAGGGTGTTCTCAGCTGTTGTAATCACTTGAAACTTACATCCAAACCATATATAGGAGCGTCCAATGGAGCCCCCCACTAAGGTGTTCTTACCAGTCATGAACACTTGCAACCTACATCCAAACCATATATAGGAGTGTGCAATTAAGTACCTCACTAAGGTGCTATCACCAGCCATAATTGTTTGCAACGCACATCCAAACTATATATAGGAGTGTGCAATGGAGCTCCTCCCTAAGATGTTCTCAGCAGTCATTATCGCTTGCAACGCATATCCAAACCATATATAGGAGCGTGCAATGAAGTACCTCACTAAGGTGCTATCACCAGCCATGATCGGTTGCAACGCACATGCAAACCATATATACGAGTTTGCGATGTAGCCCCTCACTTAGGTGTTCTCAGCAGTCACGATCGCTTCAAACTAAGAGGGAAACCATATATTGAGCATGCAATGGAGTCCCTCACTAAAGTGTTATCACCAATCGTTATCGGTTGCAACGCACATCCAAACCATACATAGGAGCGTCCAATGGAGTCCCCCACTGAGTTGTTTTCAGCAGTCGTGATGACATGTAATGTACATTCAAACCATGTATAGGCGTGTGCAATGAAGCCCCTCTCTTAGGTGTTCTCAGCAGTCATGATCACTTGTTATGTAAATTCAAACTATATAGAGAAGTGTGCAATGGAGCCCCTCACTAAGGTGTTCTCAGCAGTCACGATGGCTTCAAACTAACATCAACACCATATATAGTAGCGTGCAATGAAGTACCTCACTTCATTTTATTTCCGGAACCACCCAAGCTCTCGAAATCTTTATCTAAAATTAATGTGCCGGAACGGGTCCACACCAGCCTTTTACGGCTTGCCTAAACTCCATAAACCCGGAATCCCCTTAGGGCCCATTGTAGACATTTCATGCTCCCTACTTCGATCACTATCCACATACTTGCACCAGATTGTATCACCACTCACTGGAAGGACAGCATCCCACGTGCGCAACCCCGAAAACTTCATCAAGCTCATATCAAATGTACGCCTCGAAGATGATGAATGCCTGGTCTCTTTTGATGTGATCTCTTTGTTCGCCAGAGTACCCACTCAGTTAGCTATATCAGCAACAAGGGATGCCCTGGAACGCGACGACACACTCGACGAGAGAACCACCTTGAGTCTAGACGAGTTCTGCCGCCTTCTCGAGCTATGCCTATCAAATACCTACTTCACCTTCCGAGGCAGCTACTACAAGCAGGTAAAAGGAACTCCCATGGGGGCCTCTATTTCCGTCACCATGGCTAACCTAACTATGGAAAATATCGAAGACAGAGCTCTGAGTACTTTTTCCCCAAAGCCAAAAGTTTTCCTCAGGTACATGGATGATTGCTTCTGTATCGTGAAGGAGTCGCAAATGGAAAACCTGCAGAGCCATTTAAATTCCATAGACCCGGATATACAGTTCACGTCGGAGCACGAACAAAACGGATCGCTAACATTCCTAGCTGTACAAGTTACACGAACCAACGGCAATCTAAAATTCTCAGTCTACCGAAAACCAACCCACACAGGCCGCTACCTACACTTCTCATCCAACCATCCGGCAAACCACAAGGCATCGGTCGTAAATTCTTTATTGAGAAGAGTCGAAACTCATTGCACATTGGAATCAGATCTAAAGAAATAAAGGAGAACGGTTCTCAACGAACTCAAAAGTAACGGCTATACAACGGAATTCATTCGAAAAACAACCCGACAACAAAAAAGAAAAAAAAAACTACGAGACCTACAACCGTTGACTACCCCTCGACCACAGAAACGAGTGTCCATCCCATACGTCAAAGGTACCAGCGAAGCTCTCAGCCGAATACTGAAAAAAGAAGGCCTCAAAGTCGCGCATAAACCGATGAACACTTTGAATATCCTCATTCCTAAACCAAAAGACTGTCCACCAAAAGAAAAAGCTCAAGGCGCCGTCTATAAAATCAGCTGTGCAGACTGTCCGGCGTCGTACATCGGGGAAACCAAAAATCTAAAAGAAAGAATCAGACAACATGAAAACGACGTCAGAACATTCAACCGAATACGCAGCGCCGTCGCCGAACATTTCGAAGACGCCGACCACAAGATTTCTTTCCAAGAAACTCAAATCCTTCAAACAGAGACAAACTGGCGAAAAAGGCTACTACTCGAGTCTTGGCACATTCTGAACACGGCGGGTAATATAAACCGCGTGAAGGGCATTCTTCCTTCTTTGTATGTTCATGGCCTGGCAGACGCGACGAAGGGAAGAAAGGACCCCTCGCTCTAGGTCAGCAACACCAAAACAACTCGTCCCCCCCTGTCCCTCGTCAACGCATTCCCGCGACTAAAGGGCGCCCGGCACCGGTCATCCCAGCCGACCAGCGACGCCGAAGCCCCCCCCCCCCCCTCCACCCCACCCCACCACCTATTTTGTCTGTCTAGAACAGGTGCCCGGACAAGTGTCTCCGCACCTTAGGCTCTCTCTCCCTTCCTCTCTTTTGTTACAACGGACCTTTTAAAGGTGGCACACCACCACCTCCGTAGAATACCCCCTGAAGAAGGAGCCGAATTGGTTCCGAAACGTCGGGCTAGTAAATTTCCTTATTTGGTTGGAGTCACTCTCTAAGTCTTTAGTAAGTACCTCACTAAGGTGTTCTCAGCAGTCATGATCGATTCAAACTTAACATCCAAACCATATATAAGAGTGTGCAATGGAGTAGCTGACTAAGGTGTTTTCAGCAGTCGTGATCACTTGTAAGGTACATTTAAACCATATAAATGAGCGTGCAATGAAGCCCCTCACTAAGTCGTTTTCAGCAGTCATGATCACTTCAAACTAACATCCAAACCATAAATAGTAGCGTGCAACGAAATCCCCACTAAGGTGTTTTCAGCAGTCGTGATCACATGTAATGTACATTCAAACCATATATAGGGGGTGCAACGGAGCCCCTCATTAGGGTCTTCTGAGCTGTCGTAATCACTTGAAACTTACATCCAAAACCATATATAGGAGCTTCCAATGGAGCCCCCCACTAAGGTGTTGTCAGCAGTCATGAAAACTTGCAACGTGCATCCAAACCATATATAGGAGCGTGCAATGGACTCCCGTACTATGGTGTTATCAGCAGTCGTGATCGCTTGCAAGTCACATCCAAACCATATATAGTAGCGTGCAATGAAGTACCTCACTAAGGTGCTATCACCAGCCATGATCGGTTGCAACGCACATCCAAACCATATATAGGAGTGTTCAATGGATCTCGTCACTAAGGTGTTATCAGCAGTTGTGATCGCTTGCAAGGCACATCCAAACCATATAAAGGAGTGTGCAATGGAGCCGTTCAATAGGTGTTCTTAGCAGTCATGATCACTTCAAACTAACATCCAAACCATATATAGTAGCGTGCATTGAAGTACCTCACTAAGGTGCTATCACCAGCCATGATTGGTTGCAACGCACATCCAAACCATATATAGGAATGTTCAATGGATCTCGTCACTAAGGTGATCTCAGAAGTCATGATCGATTCAAACTTAACATCCAAACCATATATAAGAGTGTGCAATGGAGCTCCACCCTAAAATGTTCTCAGCAGTCATTATCGCTTGCAACGCATATCCAAACCCTATATAGGAGCGTGCAATGGAACCCATTATTAAGGTGTTCTCAGATGTCGTAATCACTTGAAACTTTCATCCAAACCATATATAGGGGGTAAAATGGAGCCTATCATTAGGGTGTTCTCAGCAGTCATGATCGCTTATACTAACGTTCAAACCAAATATACGAGCGTGCAATGGAGTCCCTCACTAAAGTGTTTTCAGCTGTCATGATCACTTGTACATTCAAACCATATAAAGGAGCGTGCAATGAAGCCCCTCACTAAGTCGTTCTCAGCAGTCATGATCGCTCGTAGCATACATCCAAACGCTATGTAGGAGTGTGCAATGGAACCACTCACTAAGTTCTCTGCAGTCATGATCGCTTGAAACTAACATCCAAACTATATAGAGAGCATTGCAATGGAGTCGCTCACTAAGGTGTTCTCAGCCGCCATGATCCCTTGAAACGTACAATCAAACCGTATATAAGAATGTGAAATGAAACTAACATTTAGGCCATATATACCAGCGTGCAAAGGAGTCCCTCTCTAAAGTATTTTCAGCTCTTGAAACTTACATCCTAACCATATATAGGAGTGTGCGAAGGAGCCCCTCACTAAGGTGTTCTCAGCAGTCATGATCACTTCAAACTAACATCCAAACCAAAAATAGTAGCGTGCAATGAAATCCCCACTAAGGTGTTTTCAGCAGTCGTGATCACATGTAAGGTACACTCAAACCATATATAGGGGTTGCAATGGAGCCCCTCATTAGGGTGTTCTGAGCTGTCGTAATCACTTGAAACTTACATCCAAACCATATATAGGAGCGTCCAATGGAGCCCCCCACTAAGGTGTTCTCAGCATTCATGAACACTTGCAACGTACATCCAAACCATATATAGTAGCGTGCAATGAAGTACCTCACTAAGGTGCTATTACCAGCCATGATCAGTTGCAACGCACATCCAAACCATATATACGAGTGTTCAATGGATGTCGTCAATAAGGTGTTCTCAGCAGTCATGATCGATTCAAACTTAACATCCAAACCATACATAATAGTGTGCAATGGAGCTCCTCCCTAAGATGTTCTCAGCATTCATTATTGCTTGCAACGCATATCCAAACCATATATAGGAGCGTGCAATGGAAGCCATCATTAAGGTGTTTTCAGCAGTCGTGATCACATGTAATGTACATTCAAACCATATATACAGGGGGTGCAATGGCGCCCCTCATTAGGGTGTTCTGAGCTGTCCTCATCACTCGAAACTTACATCCAAACTATATATAGAGCATGCAATGGAGTCGCTCACTAAGGTGTTCTCAGCAGTCGTGATCACTTGTAATGTACATTCAAACCATACAGAGGGGTGTGCAAGGAGCCCCTTCCTAAGGTGTTCTCAGCCGCCATGATCCCTTGAAACGTACAATCAAACCATATATAAGAATGTGAAATGAAACTTCCATCCTAACCATATATAGGAGTGTGCGATGGAGACCCTCACTAAGGTGTTCTCAGCAGTCATGATCACTTCAAACTAACATCCAAACCATAAATAGTAGCGTGCAATGAAATCCACAATACGGTGTTTTCAGCAGTCGTGATCACATGTAATGTACATTCAAACCATATATAGGGGGTGCAATGGAGCCCCTCATTAGGGTGTTCTCAGCTGTTGTAATCACTTGAAACTTACATCCAAACCATATATAGGAGCGTCCAATGGAGCCCCCCACTAAGGTGTTCTTACCAGTCATGAACACTTGCAACCTACATCCAAACCATATATAGGAGTGTGCAATTAAGTACCTCACTAAGGTGCTATCACCAGCCATAATTGTTTGCAACGCACATCCAAACTATATATAGGAGTGTGCAATGGAGCTCCTCCCTAAGATGTTCTCAGCAGTCATTATCGCTTGCAACGCATATCCAAACCATATATAGGAGCGTGCAATGAAGTACCTCACTAAGGTGCTATCACCAGCCATGATCGGTTGCAACGCACATGCAAACCATATATACGAGTTTGCGATGTAGCCCCTCACTTAGGTGTTCTCAGCAGTCACGATCGCTTCAAACTAAGAGGGAAACCATATATTGAGCATGCAATGGAGTCCCTCACTAAAGTGTTATCACCAATCGTTATCGGTTGCAACGCACATCCAAACCATACATAGGAGCGTCCAATGGAGTCCCCCACTGAGTTGTTTTCAGCAGTCGTGATGACATGTAATGTACATTCAAACCATGTATAGGCGTGTGCAATGAAGCCCCTCTCTTAGGTGTTCTCAGCAGTCATGATCACTTGTTATGTAAATTCAAACTATATAGAGAAGTGTGCAATGGAGCCCCTCACTAAGGTGTTCTCAGCAGTCACGATGGCTTCAAACTAACATCAACACCATATATAGTAGCGTGCAATGAAGTACCTCACTTCATTTTATTTCCGGAACCACCCAAGCTCTCGAAATCTTTATCTAAAATTAATGTGCCGGAACGGGTCCACACCAGCCTTTTACGGCTTGCCTAAACTCCATAAACCCGGAATCCCCTTAGGGCCCATTGTAGACATTTCATGCTCCCTACTTCGATCACTATCCACATACTTGCACCAGATTGTATCACCACTCACTGGAAGGACAGCATCCCACGTGCGCAACCCCGAAAACTTCATCAAGCTCATATCAAATGTACGCCTCGAAGATGATGAATGCCTGGTCTCTTTTGATGTGATCTCTTTGTTCGCCAGAGTACCCACTCAGTTAGCTATATCAGCAACAAGGGATGCCCTGGAACGCGACGACACACTCGACGAGAGAACCACCTTGAGTCTAGACGAGTTCTGCCGCCTTCTCGAGCTATGCCTATCAAATACCTACTTCACCTTCCGAGGCAGCTACTACAAGCAGGTAAAAGGAACTCCCATGGGGGCCTCTATTTCCGTCACCATGGCTAACCTAACTATGGAAAATATCGAAGACAGAGCTCTGAGTACTTTTTCCCCAAAGCCAAAAGTTTTCCTCAGGTACATGGATGATTGCTTCTGTATCGTGAAGGAGTCGCAAATGGAAAACCTGCAGAGCCATTTAAATTCCATAGACCCGGATATACAGTTCACGTCGGAGCACGAACAAAACGGATCGCTAACATTCCTAGCTGTACAAGTTACACGAACCAACGGCAATCTAAAATTCTCAGTCTACCGAAAACCAACCCACACAGGCCGCTACCTACACTTCTCATCCAACCATCCGGCAAACCACAAGGCATCGGTCGTAAATTCTTTATTGAGAAGAGTCGAAACTCATTGCACATTGGAATCAGATCTAAAGAAATAAAGGAGAACGGTTCTCAACGAACTCAAAAGTAACGGCTATACAACGGAATTCATTCGAAAAACAACCCGACAACAAAAAAGAAAAAAAAAACTACGAGACCTACAACCGTTGACTACCCCTCGACCACAGAAACGAGTGTCCATCCCATACGTCAAAGGTACCAGCGAAGCTCTCAGCCGAATACTGAAAAAAGAAGGCCTCAAAGTCGCGCATAAACCGATGAACACTTTGAATATCCTCATTCCTAAACCAAAAGACTGTCCACCAAAAGAAAAAGCTCAAGGCGCCGTCTATAAAATCAGCTGTGCAGACTGTCCGGCGTCGTACATCGGGGAAACCAAAAATCTAAAAGAAAGAATCAGACAACATGAAAACGACGTCAGAACATTCAACCGAATACGCAGCGCCGTCGCCGAACATTTCGAAGACGCCGACCACAAGATTTCTTTCCAAGAAACTCAAATCCTTCAAACAGAGACAAACTGGCGAAAAAGGCTACTACTCGAGTCTTGGCACATTCTGAACACGGCGGGTAATATAAACCGCGTGAAGGGCATTCTTCCTTCTTTGTATGTTCATGGCCTGGCAGACGCGACGAAGGGAAGAAAGGACCCCTCGCTCTAGGTCAGCAACACCAAAACAACTCGTCCCCCCCTGTCCCTCGTCAACGCATTCCCGCGACTAAAGGGCGCCCGGCACCGGTCATCCCAGCCGACCAGCGACGCCGAAGCCCCCCCCCCCCTCCACCCCACCCCACCACCTATTTTGTCTGTCTAGAACAGGTGCCCGGACAAGTGTCTCCGCACCTTAGGCTCTCTCTCCCTTCCTCTCTTTTGTTACAACGGACCTTTTAAAGGTGGCACACCACCACCTCCGTAGAATACCCCCTGAAGAAGGAGCCGAATTGGTTCCGAAACGTCGGGCTAGTAAATTTCCTTATTTGGTTGGAGTCACTCTCTAAGTCTTTAGTAAGTACCTCACTAAGGTGTTCTCAGCAGTCATGATCGATTCAAACTTAACATCCAAACCATATATAAGAGTGTGCAATGGAGTAGCTGACTAAGGTGTTTTCAGCAGTCGTGATCACTTGTAAGGTACATTTAAACCATATAAATGAGCGTGCAATGAAGCCCCTCACTAAGTCGTTTTCAGCAGTCATGATCACTTCAAACTAACATCCAAACCATAAATAGTAGCGTGCAACGAAATCCCCACTAAGGTGTTTTCAGCAGTCGTGATCACATGTAATGTACATTCAAACCATATATAGGGGGTGCAACGGAGCCCCTCATTAGGGTCTTCTGAGCTGTCGTAATCACTTGAAACTTACATCCAAAACCATATATAGGAGCTTCCAATGGAGCCCCCCACTAAGGTGTTGTCAGCAGTCATGAAAACTTGCAACGTGCATCCAAACCATATATAGGAGCGTGCAATGGACTCCCGTACTATGGTGTTATCAGCAGTCGTGATCGCTTGCAAGTCACATCCAAACCATATATAGTAGCGTGCAATGAAGTACCTCACTAAGGTGCTATCACCAGCCATGATCGGTTGCAACGCACATCCAAACCATATATAGGAGTGTTCAATGGATCTCGTCACTAAGGTGTTATCAGCAGTTGTGATCGCTTGCAAGGCACATCCAAACCATATAAAGGAGTGTGCAATGGAGCCGTTCAATAGGTGTTCTTAGCAGTCATGATCACTTCAAACTAACATCCAAACCATATATAGTAGCGTGCATTGAAGTACCTCACTAAGGTGCTATCACCAGCCATGATTGGTTGCAACGCACATCCAAACCATATATAGGAATGTTCAATGGATCTCGTCACTAAGGTGATCTCAGAAGTCATGATCGATTCAAACTTAACATCCAAACCATATATAAGAGTGTGCAATGGAGCTCCACCCTAAAATGTTCTCAGCAGTCATTATCGCTTGCAACGCATATCCAAACCCTATATAGGAGCGTGCAATGGAACCCATTATTAAGGTGTTCTCAGATGTCGTAATCACTTGAAACTTTCATCCAAACCATATATAGGGGGTAAAATGGAGCCTATCATTAGGGTGTTCTCAGCAGTCATGATCGCTTATACTAACGTTCAAACCAAATATACGAGCGTGCAATGGAGTCCCTCACTAAAGTGTTTTCAGCTGTCATGATCACTTGTACATTCAAACCATATAAAGGAGCGTGCAATGAAGCCCCTCACTAAGTCGTTCTCAGCAGTCATGATCGCTCGTAGCATACATCCAAACGCTATGTAGGAGTGTGCAATGGAACCACTCACTAAGTTCTCTGCAGTCATGATCGCTTGAAACTAACATCCAAACTATATATATAGAGCATTGCAATGGAGTCGCTCACTAAGGTGTTCTCAGCCGCCATGATCCCTTGAAACGTACAATCAAACCGTATATAAGAATGTGAAATGAAACTAACATTTAGGCCATATATACCAGCGTGCAAAGGAGTCCCTCTCTAAAGTATTTTCAGCTCTTGAAACTTACATCCTAACCATATATAGGAGTGTGCGAAGGAGCCCCTCACTAAGGTGTTCTCAGCAGTCATGATCACTTCAAACTAACATCCAAACCAAAAATAGTAGCGTGCAATGAAATCCCCACTAAGGTGTTTTCAGCAGTCGTGATCACATGTAATGTACATTCAAACCATATATAGGGGGTGCAATGGAGCCCCTCATTAGGGTGTTCTGAGCTGTGGTAATCACTTAAAACTTACATCCAAACCATATATAGGAGCGTCCAATGGAGCCCCCCACTAAGGTGTTCTCAGCAGTCATGAACATTTGCAACGTACATCCAAGCCATATATAGGAGCGTGCAATGGACTCCCTCATTAAGGTGTTATCAGCAGTCGGGATCGCTTGCAAGGCACATCCAAACCATATATAGTAGCGTGCAATGAAGTACCTCACTAGGGTGCTATCACCAGCCATGATCGGCTGCAACGCACATGCATACCATATACAGGAGTGTGCAATGGATGCCCTCAAAAAGGTTTTCTCAGCAGTCATGATCGATTCAAACTTAACATCCAAACCCTATATAGGAGCGTGCAATGGAACCCATTATTAAGGTGTTCTCAGCTGTCGTAATCACTTGAAACTTTCATCCAAACCATCTATAGAAGTTTGCGATGGAGCCCCTCACTTAGGGGCTTTCAGCAGTCACGATCGCTTCAAACTAAGAAACCATATATTGAGCATGCAATGGAGTCCCTCACTAAGGTGTTATCACCAATTGTGATCGGTTGCAATGCACATCCACACCATATATAGGAGTGTGCGATAGAGCACCTCAGTAACGTTTTCTGAGCAGTCTTGATCACTTCAAACTATCATCCAAACCATATAGAGGAGCGTCCAATGGAGTCCCCCACTGAGTTGTTTTCAGCAGTCGTGATCACTTTTAATGTACATTCAAACCATATATAGGGGTGTGCAATGGAGCCCCTTCCTAAGGTGTTTTCAACAGTCGTGATTACTTGTAATGTACATTCAAACTATATAAATGAGCGTGAAATGAAGCTCCTCACTAAGTCGTTCTCAGCAGTCATGATCGCTCGTAGCATACATCCAAGCCCTATGTAGGAGAGTGCAATGGAGCCCCTCACTAAGTTGTTCTCTGCAGTCATGATCGCTTAAAACTAACATCCAAACTATATATAGAGCATGCAATGGAGTCGCTCACTAAGGTGTTCTCAGCAGTCGTGATCACATGTAATGTACATTCATACCATATATAAGAATGTGAAATGAAACTAAAATTTAGGCCATATATACCAGCGTGCAAAGCAGTCCCTCTCTAAATTATTTTCAGCTCTTGAAACTTACATCCTAACCATATATAGGAGTGTGGGATGAAGCCCCTCACTAAGGTGTTCTCAGCAGTCATGATAGCTTAAACTAACGTTCAAACTAAAATATACGAGCGTGCAATGGAGTCCCTCGCTAAAGTGTTTTCAGCTGTCATGATCACTTTTTATGTACATTTAAACCATTTATAGGAGTGTTCAATGGAGCCCCCCCACTAAGGTGTTCTGAGCAGTGATGAACACTTGCAACGTACATCCAAACCATATATAGGAGCGTACAATGAAGCCGTTCACTAAGGTGCTCTCAGCAGTCATGATCGCTTCCAACTAACATCCAAACCATATATAGTAGCGTGCAATGAAGTACCTCACTAAGGTGTTATCACCAGCCATGATCGGTTGCAACTCGCATCCAAACCATATATAGGAGTGTTCAATGGATCTCGTCATTAAGGTGTTCTCAGCAGTGATGATCAATTCAAACTGAACATCCAAACGATAAATAGTAGCGTGCAATGAAATCCCCACTAAGGTGTTTTCAGCAGTCGTGATCACATGTAATGTACACTCAAACCATATATAGGGGTTGCAATGGAGCCCCTCATTAGGGTGTTCTGAGCTGTCGTAATCACTTGAAACTTACATCCAAACCATATATAGGAGCGTCCAATGGAGCCCCCCCACTAAGGTGTTCTCAGCATTCATGAACACTTGCAACGTACATCCAAACCATATATAGTAGCGTGCAATGAAGTACCTCACTAAGGTGCTATCACCAGCCATGATCAGTTGCAACGCACATCTAAACCATATATACGAGTGTTCAATTGATGTCGTCAATAGGTGTTCTCAGCAGTCATGAGCGATTCAAACTTAACATCCAAACCATACATAATAGTGTGCAATGGAGCTCCTCCCTAAGATGTTCTCAGCAGTCATTATTGCTTGCAACGCATATCCAAACCACATATAGGAGCGCGCAATGGAAGCCATCATTAAGGTGTTTTCAGCAGTCGTGATCACATGTAATGTACATTCAAACAATATATAGGGGGTGCAATGGAGCCCCTCATTAGGGTGTTCTGAGCTGTGGTAATCACTTAAAACTTACATCCAAACCATATATAGGAGCGTCCAATGGAGCCCCCCACTAAGGTGTTCTCAGCAGTCATGAACATTTGCAACGTACATCCAAACCATATATAGGAACGTGCAATGGACTCCCTCATTAAGGTGTTATCAGCAGTCGGGATCGCTTGCAAGGCACATCCAAACCATATATAGTAGCGTGCAATGAAGTACCTCACTAGGGTGCTATAACCAGCCATGATCGGCTGCAACGCACATGCATACCATATACAGGAGTGTGCAATGGTTGCCCTCAAAAAGGTTTTCTCAGCAGTCATGATCGATTCAAACTTAACATCGAAACCATATATAGGAGTGTGCAATGGAGCTCCTCCCTAAGATGTTCTCAGCAGTCATTATCGCTTGCTACGCATATCCAAACCCTATATAGGAGCGTGCAATGGAACCCATTATTAAGGTGTTCTCAGCTGTCGTAATCACTTGAAACTTTCATCCAAACCATCTATAGGAGTTTGCGATGGAGCCCCTCACTTAGGGCCTTTCAGCAGTCACGATCGCTTCAAACTAAGAAACCATATATTGAGCATGCAATGGAGTCCCTCACTAAGGTGTTATCACCAATCGTGATCGGTTGCAACGCACATCCACACCATATATAGGAGTGTGCGATAGAGCCCCTCAGTAAGGTTTTCTGAGCAGTCTTGATCACTTCAAACTATCATCCAAACCATATAGAGGAGCGTCCAATGGAGTCCCCCACTGAGTTGTTTTCAGCAGTCGTGATCACTTTTAATGTACATTCAAACCATATATAGGGGTGTGCAATGGAGCCCCTTCCTAAGGTGTTTTCAGCAGTCGTGATTACTTGTAATGTACATTCAAACTATATAAATGAGCGTGAAATGAAGCTCCTCACTAAGTAGTTCTCAGCAGTCATGATCGCTCGTAGCATACATCCATGCCCTATGTAGGAGAGTGCAATGGAGCCCCTCACTAAGTTGTTCTCTGCAGTCATGATCGCTTAAAACTAACATCCAAACTATATATAGAGCATGCAATGGAGTCGCTCACTAAGGTGTTCTCAGCAGTCGTGATCACATGTAATGTACATTCATACCATATATAAGAATGTGAAATGAAACTAAAATTTAGGCCATATATACCAGCGTGCAAAGCAGTCCCTCTCTAAATTATTTTCAGCTCTTGAAACTTACATCCTAACCATATATAGGAGTGTGGGATGAAGCCCCTCACTAAGGTGTTCTCAGCAGTCATGATCGCTTAAACTAACGTTCAAACTAAAATATACGAGCGTGCAATGGAGTCCCTCGCTAAAGTGTTTTCAGCTGTCATGATCACTTTTTATGTACATTTAAACCATTTATAGGAGTGTTCAATGGAGCCCCCCACTAAGGTGTTCTGAGCAGTGATGAACACTTGCAACGTACATCCAAACCATATATAGGAGCGTACAATGGAGCCGTTCACTAAGGTGCTCTCAGCAGTCATGATCGCTTCCAACTAACATCCAAACGATAAATAGTAGCGTGCAATGAAATCCCCACTAAGGGGTTTTCAGCAGTCGTGATCACATGTAGTGTACACTCAAACCATATATAGGGGTTGCAATGGAGCCCCTCATTAGGGTGTTCTGAGCTGTCGTAATCACTTGAAACTTACATCCAAACCATATATAGGAGCATCCAATGGAGCCCCCCACTAAGGTGTTCTCAGCATTCATGAACACTTGCAACGTACATCCAAACCATATATGGTAGCGTGCAATGAAGTACCTCACTAAGGTGCTATCACCACCCATGATCAGTTGCAACGCACATCCAAACCATATATACAAGTGTTCAATGGATGTCGTCAATAAGGTGTTCTCAGCAGTCATGATCGATTCAAACTTAACATCCAAACCATACATAAGAGTGTGCAATGGAGCTCCTCCCTAAGATGTTCTCAGCAGTCATTATTGCTTGCAACGCATATCCAAACCATATATGGGAGCGCGCAATGGAAGCCATCATTAAGGTGTTTTCAGCAGTCGTGATCACATGTAATGTACATTCAAACCATATATACAGGGGGTGCAATGGCGCCCCTCATTAGGGTGTTCTGAGCTGTCCTAATCACTTGAAACTTACATCCAAACTATATATAGAGTATGCAATGGAGTCGCTCACTAAGGTGTTCTCAGCAGTCGTGATCACTTGTAATGTACATTCAAACCATACAGAGGGGTGTGCAAGGAGCCCCTTCCTAAGGTGTTCTCAGCCGCCATGATCCCTTGAAACGTACAATAAAACCATATATAAGAATGTGAAATGAAACTTCCATAATAACCATATATAGGAGTGTGCGATGGAGCCCCTCACTAAGGTGTTCTCAGCAGTCATGATCACTTCAAACTAACATCCAAACCATAAATAGTAGCGTGCAATGAAATCCACAATAAGGTGTTTTCAGCAGTCGTGATCACATGTAATGTACATTCAAACCATTTATAGGGGGTGCAATATGGCCCTCATTAGGGTGTTCTGAGCTGTTGTAATCACTTGAAACTTACATCCAAACCATATATAGGAGCGTCCAATGGAGCCCCCCACTAAGGTGTTCTTACCAGTCATGAACACTTGCAACCTACATCCAAACCATATATAGGAGTGTGCAATTAAGTACCTCACTAAGGTGCTATCACCAGCCATGATTGTTTGCAACGCACATCCAAATTATATATAGGAGTGTGCAATGGTGCTCCTCCCTAAGATGTTCTCAGCAGTCATTATCGCTTGCAACGCATATCCAAACCATATATAGGAGCGTGCAATGAAGTACCTCACTAAGGTGCTATCACCAGCCATGATCGGTTGCAACGCACATGCAAACCATATATACGAGTTTGCGATGTAGCCCCTCACTGAGGTGTTCTCAGCAGTCACGATCGCTTCAAACTAAGATAGAAACCATATATTGAGCATGCAATGGAGTCCCTCACTAAAGTGTTATCACCAATCGTTATCGGTTGCAACGCACATCCAAACCATACATAGGAGCGTCCAATGGAGTCCCCCACTGAGTTGTTTTCAGCAGTCGTGATGACATGTAATGTACATTCAAACCATGTATAGGCGTGTGCACTGAAGCCCCTCTCTAAGGTGTTCTCAGCAGTCATGATCACTTGTTATGTAAATTCAAACTATATAGAGAAGTGTGCAATGGAGCCCCTCACTAAGGTGTTCTCAGCAGTCACTATGGCTTCAAACTAACATCAACACCATATATAGTAGCGTGCAATGAAGTACCTCACTTCATTTTATTTCCGGAACCACCCAAGCTCTCGAAATCTTTATCTAAAATTAATGTGCAGGAACGGGTCCGCACCAGCCTTTTACGGCTTGCCTAAACTCCATAAACCCGGAATCCCCTTAGGGCCAATTGTAGACTTTTCATGCTCCCTACTTCGATCACTATCCACATACTTGCACCAGATTATATCACCACTCACTGGAAGGACAGCATCCCACGTGCGCAACCCCGAAAACTTCATCAAGCTCTTATCAAATGTACGCCTCGAAGATGATGAATGCCTGGTCTCTTTTGATGTGATCTCTTTGTTCGCCAGAGTACCCACTCAGTTAGCTATATCAGCAACAAGGGATGCCCTGGAACGCGACGACACACTCGACGAGAGAACCACCTTGAGTCTAGACGAGTTCTGCCGCCTTCTCCAGCTATACCTATCAAATACCTACTTCACCTTCCGAGGCAGCTACTACAAGCAGGTAAAAGGAACTCCCATGGGGGCCTCAATTTCCGTCACCATGGCTAACCTAACTATGGAAAATATCGAAGACAGAGCTCTGAGTACTTTTTCCCCAAAGCCAAAAGTTTTCCTCAGGTACATGGATGATTGCTTCTGTATCGTGAAGGAGTCGCAAATCGAAAACCTGCAGAGCCATTTAAATTCCATAGACCCGGATATACAGTTCACGTCGGAGCGCGAACAAAACTGATCGCTACCATTCCTAGCTGGACAAGTTACACGAACCAACGGCAATCTAAAATTCTCAGTCTACCGAAAACCAACCCACACAGGCCGCTACCTACACTTCTCATCCAACCATCCTGCAAACCACAAGGCATCGGTCGTAAATTCTTTATTGAGAAGAGTCGAAACTCATTGCACATTGGAATCAGATCTAAAGAAAGAAAGGAGAACGGTTCTCAACGAACTCAAAAGGAACGGCTATACAACGGAATTCATTCGAAAAACAACCCGACAACAAAAAAGAAAAAAACAAACTACGAGACCTACAACCGTTGACTACCCCTTGACCACAGAAACGAGTGTCCATCCCATACGTCAAAGGTACCAGCGAAGCTCTCAGCCGAATACTGAAAAAAGAAGGCCTCAAAGTCGCGCATAAACCGATGAACACGTTGAATATCCTCATTCCTAAACCAAAAGACTGTCCACCAAAAGAAAAAGCTCAAGGCGTCGTCTATAAAATCAGCTGTGCCGACTGTCCGGCGTCGTACATCGGGGAAACCAAAAATCTAAAAGAAAGAATCAGACAACATGAAAACGACGTCAGAACATTCAACCGAATACGCAGCGCCGTCGCCGAACATTTCGAAGACGCCGACCACAAGATTTCTTTCCAAGAAACTCAAATCCTTCAAACAGAGACAAACTGGCGAAAAAGGCTACTACTCGAGTCTTGGCACATTCTGAACACGGCGGGTAATATAAACCGCGTGAAGGGCATTCTTCCTTCTTTGTATGTTCATGGCCTGGCAGACGCGACGAAGGGAAGAAAGGACCCCTCGCTGTAGATCAGCAACACCAAAACAACTCGTCCCCCCCCCCCTGTCCCTCGTCAACGCATTCCCGCGACTAAAGGGCGCCCGGCACCGGTCATCCCAGCCGACCAGCGACGCCGAAGCCCCCCTCCACCCCACCCCACCACCTATTTTGTCTGTCTAGAACAGGTGCCCGGACAAGTGTCTCCGCACCTTAGGCTCTCTCTCCCTTCCTCTCTTTTGTTACGACGGACCTTTTAAAGGTGGCACACCACCACCTCCGAAGAATACCCCCTGAAGAAGGAGCCGAATTGGTTCCGAAACGTCGGGCTAGTAAATTTCCTTATTTGGTTGGAGTCACTCTCTAAGTCTTTAGTAAGTACCTCACTAAGGTGTTATCAACAGTCATGATCGGTTGCAACGCACATCCAAACCATACACAGGAGTGTACAATGGATCCCCACAATAAGGTGTTCTCAGCAGTCATGATCGATTCAAACTTAACATCCAAACCATATATAAGAGTGTGCAATGGAGTAGCTGACTAAGGTGTTTTCAGCAGTCGTGATCACTTGTAAGGTAGATTTAAACCATATAAATGAGCGTGCAATGAGGCCCCTCACTAAGTCGTTTTCAGCAGTCATGATCGCTCGTAGCCTACATCCAAACCCTATGTAGGAGTGTGCAATGGGCCCCTCACTAAGTTGTTCTCTGCATTCATCTTCGCTTGAAACTAGCATCCAAACTATATTTAGAGCGTGCAATGGAGTCGCTCACTAAGGTGTTCTCAGCAGTCGTGATCACTTGTAATGTACATTCAAACCGTATATAGGGGTGTGCAATGGAGCCCCTTCCTAAGGTGTTTTCAGCAGTCGTGATCACTTGTAATGTACATTCAAACCATATATAGGGGTGTGCAATGGAGCCCTTTCTAAGGTGTTTTCAGCAGTCGTGATCACTTGTAATGTACATTCAAACCATATAAATGAGCGTGCAATGAAGCCCCTCACTAAATCGTTCTCAGCAGTCATGATCGCTCGTAGCATATATCCAAGCTCTATGTAGTAGTGTGCAATGGAGCCCCTCACTAAGGTGTTTTCAGCAGTCGTGATCACATGTAATGTAAATTCAAACCATATATAGGGGGTGCAATGGAGCCTCTCATTGGGATGTTCTCAGCAGTCATGATCGCTTAAACTAACGTTCAAACCAAATATACGAACGTGAAATGGAGTCCCTCACTAAAGTGTTTTCAGCTGTCATGATCACTTGTAATGTACATTCAAACCATATAAAGGAGAGTGCCATGAAGCTCCTCACTAAGTCGTTCTCAGCAGTCATGATCGCTCGTAGCCTACATCCAAACCCTATGTAGGAGTGTGCAATGGGCCCCTCACTAAGTTGTTCTCTGCATTCATCTTCGCTTGAAACTAGCATCCAAACTATATTTAGAGCATGCAATGGAGTCGCTCACTAAGGTGTTCTTAGCAGTCGTGATCACTTGTAATGTACATTCAAACCATATATAGGGGTGTGCAATGGAGCCCCTTCCTAAGGTGTTCTCAGCCGCCATGATCCCTTGAAACGTACAATCAAACCATATATAAGAATGTGAAATGAAACTTACATCCTAACCATATATAGGAGTGTGCGATGGAGCCCCTCACTAAGGTGTTCTCAGCAGTCATGATCACTTCAAACTAACATCCAAACCATAAATAGTAGCGTGCAATGAAATCCCCACTAAGGTGTTTTCAGCAGTCGTGATCACATCAAATGTACATTCAAACCATATATAGGGGGTGCAATGGAGCCCCTCATTAGGGTGTTCTGAGCTGCCGTAATCACTTGAAACTTACATCCAAACCATATATAGGAGCTTCCAATGGAGCCCCCCACTAAGGTGTTGTCAGCAGTCATGACAACTTGCAACGTGCATCCAAACCATATATAGGAGCGTGCAATGGACTCCCTCACTATGGTGTTATCAGCAGTCGTGATCGCTTGCAAGGCACATCCAAACCATATATAGTAGCGTGCAATGAAGTGCCTCACTAAGGTGCTATCTCCAGCCATGATCGGTTGCAACGCACATCCAAACCATATATAGTAGCGTGCAATGAAGTACCTCACTAAGGTGCTATCACCAGCCATGATCGGTTGCAACGCACATCCAAACTATATAAAGGAGTGTGCAATGGAGCTCCACCCTAAGATGTTCTCAGCAGTCATTATCGCTTGCAACGCATATCCAAACCCTATATAGGAGCGTGCAATGGAACCCATTATTAAGGTGTTCTCAGATGTCGTAATCACTTGAAACTTTCATCCAAACCATATAAGGGGGTGCAATGGAGCCTATCATTAGGGTGTTTTCAGCTGTCATAATCACTTGTAATGTACATTGAAACCATATAAAGGAGCGTGCAATGGAGCCCCTCACTAAGGTGTTCTCAGCAGTAATGATCACTTCAAACTAACATCCAAACCATAAATAGTAGCGTGCAATGATATCCCCAGTAAGGTGTTTTCAGCCGTCGTGATCACATGTAATGTACATTCAAACCATATATATGGGGTGCAATGGAGCCCCTAATTAGGGCGTTCTGAGCTGTCGTAATCACTTGAAACTTACATCCAAACCATACATAGGAGTGTGCAATGGAGCCCCTCACTAACGTGTTCTCAGCAGTCATGATCGCTTCAAACTAACATCCAAACTATATATAGAGCATGCAATGGTGTCGCGCAGTAAGGTGTTTTCAGCAGTCGTGATCACTTGTAATGTACATTAAAACCATATATAGGGGTGTGCAATGGAGCCCCTTCCAAAGGTGTTCTCAGCCGCCATGATCGCTTGAAACGTACAATCAAACTATCTATAAGAATTGGAAATGAAACAAAAATTTAGGCCATATATACCAGCGTGCAAAGGAGTCCCTCTCTAAATTATTTTCAGCTATTGAAACTTACATCCTAACCATATATAGGAGTGTTCAATGGATCTCGTCACTAAGGTGTTCTCAGCAGTCATGATCGATTCAAACTTAACATCCAAACCATATATAAGAGTGTGCAATGGAGTAGCTGACTAAGGTGTTTTCAGCAGTCGTGATCACTTGTAAGGTAGATTTAAACCATATAAATGAGCGTGCAATGAGGCCCCTCACTAAGTCGTTTTCAGCAGTCATGATCGCTCGTAGCCTACATCCAAACCCTATGTAGGAGTGTGCAATGGGCCCCTCACTAAGTTGTTCTCTGCATTCATCTTCGCTTGAAACTAGCATCCAAACTATATTTAGAGCGTGCAATGGAGTCGCTCACTAAGGTGTTCTCAGCAGTCGTGATCACTTGTAATGTACATTCAAACCGTATATAGGGGTGTGCAATGGAGCCCCTTCCTAAGGTGTTTTCAGCAGTCGTGATCACTTGTAATGTACATTCAAACCGTATATAGGGGTGTGCAATGGAGCCCCTTCCTAAGGTGTTTTCAGCAGTCGTGATCACTTGTAATGTACATTCAAACCATATAAATGAGCGTGCAATGAAGCCCCTCACTAAGTAGTTCTCAGCAGTCATGATCGCTCGTAGCATATATCCAAGCTCTATGTAGGAGTGTGCAATGGAGCCCCTCACTAAGGTTTTCTCAGCAGTCATGATCACTTCAAACTAACATCCAAACCATAAATAGTAGCGTGCAATGAAGTCCCCACTAAGGTGTTTTCAGCAGTCGTGATCACATGTAATGTACATTCAAACCATATATAGGTGGTGCAATGGAGCCTCTCATTAGGATGTTCTCAGCAGTCATGATCGCTTAAACTAACGTTCAAACCAAATATACGAGCGTGCAATGGAGTCCCTCACTAAAGTGTTTTCAGCTGTCATGATCACTTGTAATGTACATTCAAACCATATAAAGGAGAGTGCCATGAAGCTCCTCACCAAGTCGTTCTCAGCAGTCATGATCGCTCGTAGCCTACATCCAAACCATATGTAGGAGTGTGCAATGGGCCCCTCACTAAGTTGTTCTCTGCATTCATCTTCGCTTGAAACTAGCATCCAAACTATATTTAGAGCATGCAATGGAGTCGCTCACTAAGGTGTTCTTAGCAGTCGTGATCACTTGTAATGTACATTCAAACCATATATAGGGGTGTGCAATGGAGCCCCTTCCTAAGGTGTTCTCAGCCGCCATGATCCCTTGAAACGTACAATCAAACCATATATAAGAATGTGAAATGAAACTTACATCCTAACCATATATAGGAGTGTGCGATGGAGCCCCTCACTAAGGTGTTCTCAGCAGTCATGATCACTTCAAACTAACATCCAAACCATAAATAGTAGCGTGCAATGAAATCCCCACTAAGGTGTTTTCAGCAGTCGTGATCACATCAAATGTACATTCAAACCATATATAGGGGGTGCAATGGAGCCCCTCATTAGGGTGTTCTGAGCTGCCGTAATCACTTGAAACTTACATCCAAACCATATATAGGAGCTTCCAATGGAGCCCCCCACTAAGGCGTTGTCAGCAGTCATGACAACTTGCAACGTGCATCCAAACCATATATAGTAGCGTGCAATGGACTCCCTCACTATGGTGTTATCAGCAGTCGTGATCGCTTGCAAGGCACATCCAAACCATATATAGTAGCGTGCAATGAAGTACCTCACTAAGGTGCTATCACCAGCCATGATCGGTTGCAACGCACATCCAAACTATATAAAGGAGTGTGCAATGGAGCTCCACCCTAAGATGTTCTCAGCAGTCATTATCGCTTGCAACGCATATCCAAACCCTATATAGGAGCGTGCAATGGAACCCATTATTAAGGTGTTCTCAGATGTCGTAATCACTTGAAACTTTCATCCAAACCATATATAGGGGGTGCAATGGAGCCTATCATTAGGGTGTTTTCAGCTGTCATGATCACTTGTAATGTACATTGAAACCATATAAAGGAGCGTGCAATGGAGCCCCTCACTAAGGTGTTCTCAGCAGTCATGATCACTTCAAACTAACATCCAAACCATAAATAGTAGCGTGCAATGATATCCCCAGTAAGGTGTTTTCAGCCGTCGTGATCACATGTAATGTACATTCAAACCATATATATGGGGTGCAATGGAGCCCCTCATTAGGGTGTTCTGAGCTGTCGTAATCACTTGAAACTTATATCCAAACCATACATAGGAGTGTGCAATGGAGCCCCTCACTAACGTGTTCTCAGCAGTCATGATCGCTTCAAACTAACATCCAAACTATATATAGAGCATGCAATGCTGTCGCGCAGTAAGTTGTTTTCAGCAGTCGTGATCACTTGTAATGTACATTAAAACCATATATAGGGGTGTGCAATGGAGCCCCTTCCAAAGGTGTTCTCAGCCGCCATGATCGCTTGAAACGTACAATCAAACTATCTATAAGAATTGGAAATGAAACTAAAATTTAGGCCATATATACCAGCGTGCAAAGGAGTCCCTCTCTAAATTATTTTCAGCTCTTGAAACTTACATCCTAACCATATATAGGAGTGTGCGATGAAGCCCCTCACTAAGGTGTTCTCAGCAGTCATGATCGCTTAAACTAACGTTCAAACCAATTATACGAGCGTGCAATGGAGTCCCTCGCTAAAGTGTTTTCAGCTGTCATGATCACTTTTTATGTACATATAAACCATTTATAGGAGTGTTCAATGGAGCCCCCCTCTAAGGTGTTCTCAGCAGTGATGAACACTTGCAACGTACATCCAAACCATATATAGGAGCGTACAATGGAGCCGTTCACTAAGGTGCTCTCAGCAGTCATGATCGCTTCAAACTAACATGCAAACCATATATAGTAGCGTGCAATGAAGTACCTCACTAAGGTGATATCACCAGTCATGATCGGTTGCAACGCACATCCACACCATATATAGGAGTGTTCAATGGATCTCGTCACTAAGGTGTTCTCAGCAGTCATGATCGATTCAAACTTAACATCCAAACCATATATAAGAGTGTGCAATGGTGTAGCTGACTAAGGTGTTTTCAGCAGTCGTGATCACTTGTAATGTACATTCAAACCATATATAGGGGTGTGCAATGGAGCCCCTTCCTAAGGTGTTTTCAGCAGTCGTGATCACTTGTAATGTACATTCAAACCATATAAATGAGCGTGCAATGAAGCCCCTCACTAAGTCGTTCTCAGCAGTCATGATCGCTCGTAGCATATATCCAAGCTCTATGTAGGAGTGTGCAATGGAGCCCCTCACTAAGGTTTTCTCAGCAGTCATGATCACTTCAAACTAACATCCAAACCATAAATAGTAGCGTGCAATGAAGTCCCCACTAAGGTGTTTTCAGCAGTCCTGATCACATGTAATGTACATTCAAACCATATATAGGGGGTGCAATGGAGCCTCTCATTAGGATGTTCTCAGCAGTCATGATCACTTAAACTAACGTTCAAACCAAATATATGAGCGTGCAATGGAGTCCCTCACTAAAGTGTTTTCAGCTGTCATGATCATTTGTAATGTACATTCAAACCATATAAAGGAGAGTGCCATAAAGCCCCTCACTAAGTCGTTATCAGCAGTCATGATCGCCTCTAGCCTACATCAAACCCTATGTAGGAGGGTGCAATGGGCCCCTCACTAAGTTGTTCTCTGCATTCATCTTCGCTTGAAACTAGCATCCAAACTATATTTAGAGCATGCAATGGAGTCGCTCACTAAGGTGTTCTTAGCAGTCGTGATCACTTGTAATGTACATTCAAACCATATATAGGGGTGTGCAATGGAGCCCCTTCCTAAGGTGTTCTCAGCTGCCATGATCCCTTGAAACGTACAATCAAACCATATATAAGAATGTGAAATGAAACTTACATCCTAACCATATATAGGAGTGTGCGATGGAGCCCCTCACTAAGGTGTTCTCAGCAGTCATGATCACTTCAAACTAACATCCAAACCATAAATAGTAGCGTGCGATGAAATCCCCACTAAGGTGTTTTCAGCAGTCGTGATCACATCAAATGTACATTCAAACCATATATAGGGGGTGCAATGGAGCCCCTCATTAGGGTGTTCTGAGCTGCCGTAATCACTTGAAACTTACATCTAAACCATATATAGGAGCTTCCAATGGAGCCCCCCACTAAGGTGTTGTCAGCAGTCATGACAACTTGCAACGTGCATCCAAACCATATATAGGAGCGTGCAATGGACTCCCTCACTATGGTGTTATCAGCAGTCGTGATCGCTTGCAAGGCACATCCAAACCATATATAGTAGCGTGCAATGAAGTACCTCACTAAGGTGCTATCACCAGCCATGATCGGTTGCAACGCACATCCAAACCATATATAGGAGTGATCAATGGATCTCGTCACTAAGGTGTTATCAGCAGTCGTTATCGCTTGCAACGCATATCCAAACCCTATATAGGAGCGTGCAATGGAACCCATTATTAAGGTGTTCTCAGATGTCGTAATCACTTGAAACTTTCATCCAAACCATATATAGGGGGTGCAATGGAGCCTATCATTAGGGTGTTTTCAGCTGTCATGATCACTTGTAATGTACATTGAAACCATATAAAGGAGCGTGCAATGGAGCCCCTCACTAAGGTGTTCTCAGCAGTCATGATCACTTCAAACTAACATCCAAACCATAAATAGTAGCGTGCAATGATATCCCCAGTAAGGTGTTTTCAGCCGTCGTGATCACATGTAATGTACAATCAAACCATATATATGGGGTGCAATGGAGCCCCTCATTAGGGTGTTCTGAGCTGTCGTAATCACTTGAAACTTACATCCAAACCATACATAGGAGTGTGCAATGGAGCCCCTCACTAAGGTGTTCTCAGCAGTCATGATCGCTTCAAACTAACATCCAAACTATATATAGAGCATGCAATGGAGTCGCGCAGTAAGGTGTTTTCAGCAGTCGTGATCACTTGTAATGTACATTAAAACCATATATAGGGGTGTGCAATGGAGCCCCTTCCAAAGGTGTTCTCAGCCGCCATGATCGCTTCAAACGTATAATCAAACTATCTATAAGAATTGGAAATGAAACTAAAATTTAGGCCATATATACCAGCGTGCAAAGGAGTCCCTCTCTAAATTATTTTCAGCTCTTGAAACTTACATCCTAACCATATATAGGAGTGTGCGATGAAGCCCCTCAGCAGTCATGATCGCTTAAACTAACGTTCAAACCAATTATACGAGCGTGCAATGGAGTCCCTCGCTAAAGTGTTTTCAGCTGTCATGATCACTTTTTATGTACATATAAACCATTTATAGGAGTGTTCAATGGAGCCCCCCCTCTAAGGTGTTCTCAGCAGTGATGAACACTTGCAACGTACATCCAAACCATATATAGGAGCGCACAATGGAGCCGTTCACTAAGGTGCTCTCAGCAGTCATGATCGCTTCAAACTAACATGCAAACCATATATAGTAGCGTGCAATGAAGTACCTCACTAAGGTGATATCACCAGTCATGATCGGTTGCAACGCACATCCACACCATATATAGGAGTGTTCAATGGATCTCGTCACTAAGGTGTTCTCAGCAGTCATGATCGACTCAAACTTAACATCAAAAGCATATTGCCGCCAGCATACTGAGAACGAAAAGACGCCCGCCGCATCATAGCTGTGTCTCAAAAGAACCGCCACAACATAAGCGTCAGGCAGGGCACCGCAAGGCAACGCTGCGCCGCACGTACCCACACCACGTGCTGACCGACCGGTGGCTCGTGCTCGAGGTTCGGATGAATGGCACGCGACAGGAGGTGAAAAAGTAGAGAACAACGTTCGAAGGAGTGAAGAACAAGGGACGCTTTTGTTTTGAGTCTACAACCTTTAGTTGACGGGCACAAGTTCGCCCAGAATAAATTAGTTTTTGTAGAAACGGCTGTCGTAACTGTTGGTTACATATCTGGTGGAGGTGCTGGGTATGATTCCAAGCCCCACACGCGCCAGGGAAGGTAACCCGGATCCCCGAAGTTTGGAGCCAGCGGAATTAACGCCTGTCCACCAACGGACAAGTCGCCGCATACGAGGTGAGGCCCCCGAGTTTGGTCCTCTCGTCGATTCAGCAAGGGCAGCGGCAGCAGTCAGCCTAGGAGCCAGTGCGATGGCTACTCAAGAGATCCCTCCTCACATCGTCGTTGACTCACCCCTGACGCCAGAATCCTTTCACGGAGACACATTCGAGGATGCCGAGGACTGGCTCGAAAAGTTTGAGCCTGTCGCCAGATGTAACGGTTGGGACGAAACAAAGAAACTCCGGTATGTGTACTTCGCGCTGGAGGAATCTGCACGCACATGGTTTCAAAACCACGAAGCGTCGTTATCATCGTGGAACGACTTCCGACGAGAGCTGCTTGCAACGTACCCGAGCACGGACCGCAGAGAGAGGGCAGAAGCCGCTCTTCAGGCGAGGAACCAGCGGAACAATGAAAGTGTGACCATGTACATTGAAGACATGTCCCACCTCTTCCGCCGAGCCAACCCAAACATGGCTGAGGACAAGAAATTACGGCACCTAATGCGCGGTGTTAAACAGGAGCTGTTTGCAGGCCTGGTACGTAATCCGCCCCGCACTGTAGCCGAATTCCGATCAGAAGCGACGACGATGGAGAAGACGCTGCAGCAGCGTGCAAGACAGTACAATAGAGACGCAAGCGTCGCATTATTTGAAGTTGGGACAGGAGCCCTCTCCAGCAACATCGACGCCCTACGTGAAATGGTGAGGTCTATCGTTAGGGAAGAGCTGCAGAAATTGAAGCTGGTTCAAAGCCCTCCTACGGTGTCATCACTCGCTGATGTCGTACGTGAAGAAGTACGACAAGTAATTTGTGAACCAGAGCCTCAGGTACGGCCCCTAGCACAACCGGAGCGTCAGCCGCGGATATCATACGCCCAAGCTTTACGGCAGGACATTGGACGCGCTGACTCTGCCCGAACTACCGCGACACCCCAGATGCTTCCTCGCAGTGTGCCGCCCATGCCGGAAGGAAGACCACGTAAAAGCGATGTATGGCGTACTCCAGACCGGCGTCCCCTCTGCTACCACTGTGGCGAGGCTGGTCACCTGTATCGGGAATGCCAGTATCGCCGAGTGGGACTTCGTGGCTTCTCCGTGAATGCGCCTTGCCCTCGAAACGGTGAGCGCCCTTACGAGATAGAAGCATTTTTATCTACACGCCGAAACATTCCGTACCCCCAGCAACATGAGCCTCGATCGGCAGCGCCTATGCGTTATCGGTCGCCGAGTCCGCGTCCATCCTCCATGTCACCGAGGCGTCGCTCACTAAGTCCTCGACGGGAAAACTAGAGCCAGCGACCTGTGGAGGCAAGGCCGCTGACGCCCAGGAAACCGAAGGCCCTCCATCGCTAACCCGACGAGACGACGGCAGTGACACCGCGACGAACAAATGCAGTGATGGCGACGCAACTTCTGAGTTGCGTGTCATCATCGACGACTTCGAAGTGACTGCGTTGATAGACACTGGTGCTGACTATTCAGTCATTAGTAGTGTACTCGCCAGAAAATTGAAAAAGGTATTGACCCATTGGACCGGATCTCCTATACGTACAGCCGGGGGACACTTAGTCGAGCCTGTAGGAATGTGCACAGCAAGGATCGGAATTAGTGGCTTTATGTACGTCAGCAGCTTTATTGTTCTACCCGAGTGTTCCCGTGATCTGATCCTGGGCATGGACTTTTTGCAAGCAAACGGCGCAATAATCGACTTGCAAGAATCTCGTGTGTTGTTTACTACGGAAAATGCTGTCACCTTTTCTGATGTGGAACAGCCACATGTTGCCTCTCTGCGTATTGTGGATGAACACGTGACGGTGCCGGCAAGGTGTAGTGTGACTGTCATTGTAAGGAGCGACGCAT
Source organism: Dermacentor silvarum (assembly GCF_013339745.2). Classification (NCBI taxonomy): domain Eukaryota; kingdom Metazoa; phylum Arthropoda; class Arachnida; order Ixodida; family Ixodidae; genus Dermacentor; species Dermacentor silvarum. The sequence goes on along the minus strand of NC_051158.1, from coordinate 103,606,394 downwards.
TTCGAGACTATGAGGGACTTGTAGACGGAAATATTGGGCTGCTACTGGAAAAGCAAATATGTGTGGCAAGGGGCCTTGTTCACCTGCGTAACGGATGTGCGGCTGTCCTCTTGACTAACTTTGGCAATGAGGCACAACACGTGGCGAAGGGAACAGCCATAGCATCTCTTCATGGCTATGAACAAGTTACGGATATATCGACTCTCGATACAGCATCACCAGCATCTGGGACTTTAGACAGTGTGCTCGCATCTATCGATATTGACCAAGAGCTGTCATCACCACAAAGACATACGATTGTGAGCTTGGTCAAAGAGTTCGCCGAATGCTTCTCTACTTCATCGAAAGTCCATCGCACTCCCGTTGCAAAGCACCGCATTATAGTCGAAGAACCCGTAAGACCAGTGCACCAACACCCGTACCGAGTGGCTCCAAAAGAAAGGGAAGCGATAAGAAGTCAAGTACAGGAAATGCTCAAGGACGACGTCATACAGCCATCCAATAGCCCGTGGGCATCTCCGGTAGTTATGGTCAAAAAGAAGGATAACACCCTACGTTTTTGTGTAGACTACAGGAAACTCAACCTCGTCACGAAGCGGGATGTTTATCCACTCCCACGCATCGACGACACCTTGGACAAACTACGCGATGCTCACTTCTTCTCTTCTTTGGATCTTAAAAGCGGGTACTGGCAAATAGAAGTGGACGAGCGAGATCGCGAAAAAACGGCATTTGTGACACCGGATGGTTTATATGAGTTTAAGGTGCTTCCATTTGGTCTGTGTTCTGCGCCCGCCACTTTCCAGCGCATGATGGACACTGTTCTTTCCGGACTGAAATGGCAGTCCTGCCTCGTTTACCTTGATGATGTGGTGGTCTTCTCCACTACATTCGAGCAGCACGTGCAGCGGCTGAGGGCAGTTCTGGATGCCTTTCGCACGGCGGGATTGACCATAAAACCCGAAAAATGTCACTTCGGTTTTCGCGAACTCCGCTTTCTCGGACACATTGTCAGTGCTCAAGGCGTCCGCCCTGATCCTGAGAAGATCACGGCAGTAGAAAAGTTTCCGAAGCCAAGAGATAAGAAAGCTATCAGGCGTTTCCTGGGACTGTGTGCCTACTACAGGCGTTTCGTAGAAAACTTTTCTAAAATTGCCGAACCTCTCACGCGGCTTACAAAAGAAGATGTCCCTTTCATGTGGCAGAAAGAACAAGAAGACGCCTTCTCTGAGCTACGACGACGTCTGCAGAGTCCTCCCATACTTGCCCATTTTGATGAAGATGCCGAAACAGACATCCACACCGACGCGAGTAACGTTGGTCTCGGCGCCATACTTATTCAGTGGCAGAATGGAGAAGAAAAAGTCATTGCGTACGCAAGCCGTACTCTATCGAAAGCTGAAACAAATTACTCAGCTACAGAAAAGGAATGCCTGGCGGTTATATGGGCCATCAGCAAGTTCCGGCCATACTTGTACGGCAGACCGTTCCGAGCCATCAGCGACCACCATTCATTGTGCTGGATGGCGAACCTCAAGGACCCTTCTGGAAGACTCGCTAGGTGGAGCTTGCGTTTACAGGAATATGACCTGCATTAAAATATGACATCACGGTTGTTGACATCAAGTCCGGTCTCAAGCACAATGATGCTGATTGCTTATCACGTGCACCGATCGAATCTACTGCTGCTGAATACGAGCAAGGTTTCCCGTTTCTTGGGGCTGTGAACACGTCGGAAATGGCTCATCATCAGCGTTCTGACCCGGAATTACTCCTGCTCATCCAGCACCTGGAGGGTCGGCAAGTAAAAGTTCCACGAGTTTTTGTCCGCGGATTGTGTTCGTATGTCCTCAAGAACAACGTCCTCTACAAAAGAAACTTCGAGCCCAGTGGCGAGACGTTTCTACTTCTCGTACCATCATCGCTACGACCTGAGATCTTAGAAGCTTGCCATGATGACCCTTCAGCTGGTCACTTGGGCGTTAGTAGGACTGTGGCAAGAATCCGCCAAAAATATTACTGGCCGAAGTTGATGAATTCAGTGCAGCACTATGTAAAATCGTGCCGAGATTGTCAAAGGCGCAAAACACCGCCACTCAAACCAGCAGGCCTTCTGCAACCAATACAGCCACCAGCAGTACCATTTGAACAGATCGGAGTAGATTTACTTGGGCCATTTCCCGTTTCGTCCTCAGGAAAGCGATGGATTGTGGTAGCGACCGATTACCTCACCCGGTATGCCGAGACTTCTTCTATCACAACAGCAACCGCCATTGAAGTGGCTCAGTTTTTCGTCACACACATCGTATTGCGACACGGCGCGCCTAAGGTTGTCATAACAGACAAGGGAACAGCTTTTATGGCCCGTTTGATGCAGTCTGTTATGAAACTAACGCATACTGATCATAGGAAAACCACAGCATACCATCCGCAAACAAATGGCCTGACTGAACGGCTCAATAGAACGCTCGCTGACATGATCTCGATGTACGTGGACATAGAGCATCGAACATGGGACAGTATTCTACCATACGCTACCTTTGCGTATAATACTGCAGTACAAGAGACGACACAGTTTACGCCATTTGAACTTGTTTACGGCCGGACCGTAACAACGACACTGGACGCGATGTTACCTGTGAATAACAGCAGCGAAGACGACCCTGACGTTAGTCAATACATAGAAAGGGCTGAAGAGGCACGACAGTTGGCGAGGCACCGCATCGTCCAACAGCAGCACGTCGACGCAAACCGATACAACCTAAGGCGAAGAGAGGTGCAGTACTACCCTGGAGACAAAGTGTGGGTATGGACGCCTATACGTACACCCGGTCTTTCGGAAAAGTTACTGCGCCGTTATTTTGGCCCCTATAAAGTACTTCGCCGGCTAAGTCCCTTAAACTACGAGGTAACTCCCGAAGGTCAAGTGCGCTCCACACGACGCAGGACTCGTCCAGAGGTCGTACACGTAGTACGAATGAAGCCTTACTACGAAAGGCATTGAATAACAGAATTTGCAGATGTGCCCAAGAATACCACCGGCCGTCCCTCAGCTTTGTTCTTTTAAAACTGTCGGCCTGTCTAGGCCTCTTCTACGCATCGGGACGATGCTTCTTCGGAGGGGGACTAATGCCGCCAGCATACTGAGAACGAAAAGACGCCCGCCGCATCATAGCTGTGTCTCAAAAGAACCGCCACAACATAAGCGTCAGGCAGGGCACCGCAAGGCAACGCTGCGCCGCACGTACCCACACCACGTGCTGACCGACCGGTGGCTCGTGCTCGAGGTTCGGATGAATGGCACGCGACAGGAGGTGAAAAAGAAGAGAACAACGTTCGAAGGAGTGAAGAACAAGGGACGCGTTTGTTTTGAGTCTACAACCTTTAGTTGACGGGCACAAGTTCGCCCAGAATAAATTAGTTTTTGTAGAAACGGCTGTCGTAACTGTTGGTTACAATATATAAGAGTGTACAATGGAGCTCGTCCCTAAGATGTTCTCAGCAGTCATTATCGCTTGCAACGCATATCCAAACCCTAATAGGAGCGTGCAATGGAACCCATTATTGAGGTGTTCTCAGCTGTCGTAATCACTTGAAACTTTCATCCAAACCATATATAGGAGTTTGCGATGGAGCCCCTTACTTAGGTGCTCTCAGCAGTCACGATCGCTTCAAACTAAGATAGAAACCATATATTGAGCATGCAATGGAGTCCCTCACTAAGGTGTTATCACCAATCGTGATCGGTTGCAACGCACATCCAAACGATATATAGGAGTGTGCAATAGAGCACCTCAGTAAGGTTTTTTCAGCAGTCTCGATCACTTCAAGCTATCATCCAAAAAATATATAGGAGCGTCCATTGGAGTCCCCTACTGAGTTGTTTTCAGCAGTCGTGATGACATGCAATGTACATTCAAACCATATATAGGCGTGTGCAATGAAGCCCCTCTCTAAGGTGTTATCACCAGTCATGATCGGTTGCAACGCACATCCAAACCATACACAGGAGTGTACGATGGATCCCTACAATAAGGTGTTCTCAGCAGTCATGATCGATTCAAACTTAACATCCAAACCATATATAAGAGTGTGCAATGGAGTAGCCGACTAAGGTGTTTTCAGCAGTCGTGATCACTTGTAATGTACTATCGGCCAAGAAAGTAAACGGACCACGGCTCCGGCGGCCGGAGCGGCTGCCTGGACACAACGGGGCGCTGCTGTCTCGCTCCGCGCGCTTGGGTCGAGAGTGCCGTAGGTGACGTTAAGCTTCTCCCTCACTCTCGCGCTGTGTCTTGTCACGCTTGACAAAATGTCTAGTGCGCCGTCCAGTTGCTCTGCGGTATTCAACCCATGGCGCTGATGCGCAGTAGCCGACGGCCGCAGTGAATCAAACGCCGGCACTGTGAAAAAAACGAAGACCTGCTCTGTTTTTCTTTGTTTTGTTTTTGCCTATATTGACCTTACCTTTATACTAGTGTTTGTCGCCTACGTCCCTTGTTGCTCGAATTTAGGCAACATTGCGCAAGGCGCCGCAGCGGCGGCTGACACGCGCGCTCTTTCACGCCTGCGAGATAAAGGCACGTTCGCGTTAGCGGCACGGCGACTTGCCGTGCACCGTTTGACGTTCTCAGGCTGACGTGCGCGGTCGGTTGTGCTCGCGCCCGTCAAGGTTTCCTTGCCGTGCAGAGAACCATATATAGGGGGTGCAATTTAGCCCCTCATTAGGGTGTTCTGAGCTGTCGTAATCACTTGAAACTTACATCCAAACCATATATAGGAGAGTGCAATGGGGCCCCTTACTAAGGTGTTCTCAGCAGTCATGATCGCTTCAAACTAACAGCCAAACTATATATAGAGCATGCAATGGAGTCGCGCACTGAGTTGTTTTCAGCCGTCGTGATGACATGTAATGTACATTCAAACCATATATAGGCGTGTGCAATGAAGCCCCTCTCTAAGGTGTTCTTAGCAGTCATGATCACTTTTTATGTACATTCAAACTATATAGAGAAGTGTGCAATGGAGCCCCTGACTAATGTGTTCTCAGCAGTCGGGATGGCTTGAAAACATAAATCCATATAATAGTTAGGGGCCTGCAATGTAGCCTCTCACCAAGATGTTCTCGGCAGTCATGATCGCTTCAAACTAACATCCCAACTATATATAGTAGCGTGCAATGAAGTACTTCACTAAGGTGTTATCACCAGCCATGATCGGTTGCAACGAACATCCAAACCATATATAGGAGTGTTAAATGGATCTCGTCACTAAGGTGTTCTCAGCAGTCATGATCGATTCAAACTTGACATGCAAACGATAAATAGTAGCGTGCAATGAAATCCCCACTAAGGTGTTTTCAGCAGTCGTGATCACATGTAATGTACATTCAAACCATATATAGGGGTTGCAATGGAGCCCCTCATTAGGGTGTTCTGAGCTGTCGTAATCGCTTGAAACTTACATCCAAACCATATATAGGAGCGTCCAATGGAGCCCCCACTAAGGTGTTCTCAGCAGCCATGAACACTTGCAACGTACATCCAAACCATATATAGGATTGTGCGATGGAGCCCCTCACTAAGGTGTTCTCAGCAGTCATGATCACTTCAAACTAACCTCCAAACCATAAATAGTAGCGTGCAATGAAATCCCCACTAAGGTGTTTTCAGCAGTCGTGATCACATGTAAGGTACATTCAAACCATATATAGGCGGTGCAATGGAGCCCCTCATTAGGGTGTTCTGAGCTGTCGTAATCACTTGAAACTTACATCCAAACCATATATAGGAGCGTCCAATGGAGCCCCCCACTAAGGTGTTCTCAGCAGTCGTGATCGCTTGCAAGTGTGATGAGCAGGTTCTTTTGTCTAATATTTCTGGCGGTTCTCTGAGGCGGAGCCTCCCAGAACCCAATCGAGGACAAAGCCGTTGGTTGGGAAACACACAAACTTTTTATAAAACTAAAAGGAAAAGAAAACCATAAACCAAACACACGATAACATGAAAACACGTAGCTGGAACGCTAATGTTATGAGGCGAGTTCTGGCAGGCTGCGGGTGCGCGTATGCACTACAGTCTCGACGCGGCGAAGCGGAGACGAGACGACGAGAGATGCGTTGTTGATCTCACCAAAAGACGTTGTGTCGGAGCGTCGTACAGGCTGCCAGAGCGTGGCAGCTCTGGCTCGGAGGGAGAAGACAGGCAGCTCGGCAGCACGAGCCGACGGTGGTGGTGTTCTGGTCGGGCAGCTGATCGTGGCACTCGGGCACGTAGCCCGACAGCTCAGGTTCTCCCCACGGACACAGATGCTCACCGGCCTCGGGCAGCAGCAGTTGATTATCGGGCAGGGTGGCGATGCCCGGAAAGGCAGGCGGCTTGGCAGCAGGGGTTGGTGGCGGCGTTCTGACCGGGCAGCTGGTCGTAGAGCTCGGGTCCGTAACCCGACAGCTCTCGGTCTGCCCACGGGCGCAGACACTTGCCGGTCTCAGTCAGCGGTTGACGATCAGGAAGAGTGGCGACTCCCAGGAACGGGTTGGCAGGAGGCCCCGGCCGGGTGAAGTCCTGGTGGCTCGGGTACGGAACCCGACGGCCGTCTTCAACTCCCGATCCGGTGGCCGACCTTGTCCTGGTGCCGCTTCTGGAACTCCTCCCCCTACTGCCAGCGTGCCTCGTTTTTTCTGCTGCTCTGGTCGATTCATCGACTTCTCATTCGCTGCTCGAGGCTCCGTGGTCTTTTGCGATTGGATTGGTTTTCTTTTGTTGTTTTTCTTGTGCCGCATGTTCACGTGCCGGACGGTCTTCGGCGTCGTCGTTTTCGGCGCGGCGCGGTAGAGTGGCGCGCGCTCTCCTTGTCATCTGCTTCTTGTTTGAATGCACCGCACCTTGTCGCATACCACAAATATCACCGTCGCGCACCACACATCACATAAGCCCCTTTTTGGGACAAGTTTTTCCACAGGAAAAACTGCCGGTCAGTGCGCGACACCTTTCAAACTTATGCTCAAAACACAACACTCATTGGGCGTTCACTGTTCAGCCGGGAAAGTTCGCTGAGCATACACAGCATAAAACTCACAAAAAAAACTTCAAATAATTCAAAGTTGCAGATCAAGTCCTCTATTCACTACAAATATGCTTCTCTCCAAGGTCAAAATCCTGATATGGCAACCGGCTAATCATCAGTTTCTTAAGTTATTGCGTCCCAGGTGAGACGAACCGCACGCCTCTTCTGCGTTTGAGATGATAGCACGGGAGCCGTTTTGCAGTGACATTGGAAATGCATACATGAAGGGCCCTGATAGATCTGGCGAAGGTGCTTAGCTGATTCGAACAAAAGCTGGGCCTCATTGGCACTAAACGAAATGTGCTGTGTATTTATGCACTCAGGCATCATATATATTACCAGGAACACTTTATGCACGCTAACATGTCGCTTGGACCCATCGCAAAAACATCCACACGGCACCTCAGTGGAAAGTCTTTCTGCTTCTGTTGACATCAGAGAGGACCGATTTGCTACCCCATTACACAAACAGGAAGACAAAGTTGCTTTGCTAACATCTATGAGTTTACTCTGCGAGATATCCCCACTGTGTTCCTCAGTGGAATTCCTTAGAGATGTCTCTAACTCCGCAAGTAAGCTATCTCGCCAAACTTGCCAATATATGCCATCATCAGGTGCTGACTCGATTGGTAACTTGCTTCGCAAGTCATAGGTCTCTTTCTTTGAGTCTTTACTAGACTCTTCGCCAAGGAGCTCTGTATTGGTCTCCTGGTCGAGCAGCTCTGTAATCATGTCCATTTTACGGTGGCCTAAGTGGCCTTTTGGGTTGCAGGCAGGCGACCTTATCCTCACTTGAGGTGAGGTATTCGAGTGGTCCACAAACCTACCGAGGCCACTTATCACCACGGCAAGTGGTACACCGGAAGAGTGGGGGAGCATTTCATCGCTCGCCTCGCACTCTTCGAGGCCATTGGCTTTGCGAGCGTTTGCCCAATCAGTCGGGCTTTGTAGAAGCATCTGCGCCTCTTTATGCGATGTGCTTTCAACTGCACTGGTTCGCAAGCGTACCTGCTTGTCGGTGGTGTCCTCTTCTAGGTCACTACCACTGCGCACCGTTGCCCAGTCAATCGGGCTTTCTGAAGGTACCTTTGCCTCTTTATGTGACGTGCTGTTGCTAGCACGGATGCGCATGCGTGCCTCGATCTCATTCATGGCTGCCTGCTCCTTCTCTAAATCTCCTATGTTTTCACTGCGGTCCATCTTAGGACCGACACTACCCTTTTTGCAGCCCGCCAGACTTTCATTCTCACTTTCTCGCTGCGCGTCTAACTCTAACGAAAGACCGCAACGGCGTTCGAGGCAGCCACTGGAGAGAGATTTCAAAACGTCGTGTCTGGAGCGCGTGTCAAACGCTCGCTCAATCGAGCTTGCATGAGACTCCAGCTCGCGAATCACTCTCAGTGCTCGTGCCCTTTCCGCCTCCGCTACCTTGATAAGAAGCTGCAGCACACGTTGTTCGTGTTCGATTTGCTGCTTTCTTGCATCTCGTTCCGCAGCTCTTTCCTCTCGTTGCGTAGCCCGTTCTTTTCGCTCTGCAGCGCGTTCTTCTCGCGCTCGCGCCACCCGCTCGTCTAACCACGCCTTTAACTCTGCTTCTTCCAGCCCCATGCGTTCTGCTAAAGCTAACAGCTCTCGCGTGCTAGCCATGGTTCGCAGCCGTTAGAATTAACAAAAAAGTTGTCGCAGTTTCACCTGAAAGGTGAAGCATCAATTGCGATAGCAAATTTGTAGAGAGATATACGGAGTAATGATATTAGCTTTATCAGCTGTATAAACTTGGACATGCAGCAGCACCGGCAACGCGCCGAACTGTTGTCGACGCCGTCGGCATTTTGCCCGCGTTCGCTCAAAATGCGTGCGGCGTTGGTGACAGTTGCCGGAGCCTCTGATATAAATAGGCACTTGGTGCCGCAGCTAAACGTCGCCTCCCTTCCCTCCCCCTTCCCCCCCTCCCCCACGGCCTCTCGCGCATCGGAAGAAGGCGCGTTTGCTCTACATATATGGTGATTGTAAAGGAGGAAAGAGACGCCTACTTCTGCAGCCCTTAAGGAAGCACGGCGCAGAACGCGCGTTTGTTCTCCGCCGTGCGTTCACTCCCCGTGAAAGAGCGCGTCCCTCGCGCCCTTTCACTCGCACATACAGCGTTCGGCGGCGCGCGGCCACGATTTCATCTCCATTGACGTCATACGGAACCTCACGGCGACGGCGACGGCGACGGCGACGGCGACGCCGACGGCGACGGCGACGCCGACGGCAGAAATCTGCTTTTGAGTGTCCATATAATTGCTATCGCAATAAAAAAATGTCACAGTTTCGCCCTAAGGGCGAAGCAATGAATGCGATAGCAACACAGCAATGTCATACGAAGTAAGGTGAGCGGTTTTGGTAGCAACAACACGCAGAACTGTTGTCGACGCCATCGGCGTTTTGCCCGCGTTAGCTCAAAATGCGTGCGGCGTTGGTGACTGTTGCTGGAGCCTCTGATATAAATAGGCACTTGGTGCCGCAGCTAAACGTCGCCTCCCTTCCCTCCCCCTCCCCCACGGCCTCTCGCGCGTCCGAAGAAGGCGCGTTTGCTCTACATATATGGTGATTGTAAAGGAGAAAAGAGACGCCTACTTCTGCAGCCCTTAAGCGAGCACGGCGCAGAACGCGCGTTTGTTCTCCGCCGTGCGTTCACTCCCCGTGAAAGACGCGCCCCTCGCGCCCTTTCACTCGCACATACAGCGTTCGGCGCGCGGCGACGATTTCATCTACAAATGACGTCATACGGAACCTCACGGCGACGGCGACGCCGACGGCGACGGCGACGCCGACGGCAGAAATCTGCTTTTGAGTGTCCATATAATTGCTATCGCAATAAAAATTCCAAACGAACGGCTTTGTCCTGTCGCGCGGACGCCAATTTGTGATGCAGCGTGACTGCAGACGGTTCTTCAATTGGGGGACAACCCCATTAGGGCAAAGCCCAATCGGGGACAAAGCCGTTCGTTGTAGAACGCACAAACTTTTAATAAAACTAAAAGGAAAAGAAAACCATAAACCAAACACACAACGATAACATGAAAACACGTAGCTGGAACGCTAATGTTATGAGGCGAGTTCGGGCAGGCTGCGGGTGTGCGTATGCACTACAGTCTCGACGCGGCGAAGCGGAGACGAGACGACGAGAGAAGCGTTGTTGATCTCACCAAAAGACGTTGTGTCGGAGCGTCGTACAGGCTGCCAGAGCGTGGCAGCTCTAGCTCGGAGGGAGAAGACAGGCAGCTCGGCAGCACGAGCCGACGGTGGTGGCATTCTGGTAGGGCAGCTGATCGTGGCACTCGGGCACGTAGCCCGACAGCTCAGGTTCTCCCCACGGACGCAGATGCTCACCGGCCTCGGGCAGCAGCAGTTGATTATCGGGCAGGGTGGCGATGCCCGGGAAGGCAGGCGGCTTGGCAGCAGGGGTTGACGGTGGCGGCGTTCTGACCGGGCAGCTGGTCGTAGAGCTCGGGCCCGTAGCCCGACAGCTCTCGTTCTGCCCACGGGCGCAGACGCTTGCCGGCCTCGGTCAGCGGTTGACGATCAGGAAGAGTGGCGACTCCCAGGAACGGGTTGGCAGGAGGCCCCGGCCGGGTGAAGTCCTGGTGGCTCGGGTCCGGAACCCGACGGCCGTCTTCAACTCCCGATCCGGTGGCCGACCTTGACCTTGTCCTGGTGCCGCTTCTGGAACTCCTCCCCCTACTGCCAGCGTGCCTCCTTATTCTGCTGCTCTGGTCGATTAGTCGACTTCTCATTGGCTGCTCGAGGCTCCGTGGTCTTTTGCGATTGGATTGGTTTTCTTTTATTGTTTTTCTTGTGCCGCGTGTTCACGTGCCGGACGGTCTTCGGCGTCGTCGTTTTCCGCGCGGCGCGGTAGAGTGGCGCGTGCTCTCCTTGTCGTCTGCTTCTTGTTTGAATGCACCGCACCTTCTCGCACACCACAAATATCACCATCGCACACCACACATCACAGCAAGGCACATCCAAACCATATATAGTAGCGTGCAATGAAGTACCTCCCTATGGTGTTATCACCAGTCATGATCGGTTGCAACGCCCACCCAAACCATATACAGGAGTGTGCAATGGATGCCCTCAATAATGTGTTCTCAGCAGTCATGATCGATTCAAACTTAACATCGAAAGCATATATACGAGTGTGCAATGGAGCTCCTCCCTAAGATGTTCCCAGCAGTCATTATCGCTTGCAATGCATATCCAAACCCTATATAGGAGCGTGCAATGGAACCCATTATTAAGGTGTTCTCAGCTGTCGTAATCACTTGAAACTTACATCCAAACCATATATAGGAGTTTGCGATGGAGCCCCTCACTTAGGTGCTCTCAGCAGTCACTATCGCTTCAAACTAAGATAGAAACCATATATTGAGCATGCAATGGAGTCCCTCACTAAAGTGTTATCACCAATCGTTATCGGTTGCAACGCACATCCAAACCATATATAGGAGTGTGCAATAGAGCACCTCAGTAAGGTTTTCTCAGCAGTCTTGATCACTTCAAACTATCATCCAAACCATACATAGGAGCGTCCAATGGAGTCCCCCACTGAGTTGTTTTCAGCAGTCGTGATGACATGTAATGTACATTCAAATGATATAAATGAGCGTGCAATGAAGCCTCTCTCTAAGGTGTTCTCAGCAGTCATGATCACTTGTTATGTACATTCAAACCATATAAATGAGCGTGCAATGAAGCTCCTCACTAAGTCGTTCTCAGCAGTCATGATCGCTCGTAGCATACATCCAAGCCCTATGTAGGAGAGTGCAATGGAGCTCCTCCCTAAGTTGTTCTCTGCAGTCATGATCGCTTAAAACTAACATCCAAACTACATATAGAGCATGCAATGGAGTCGCTCACTAAGGTGTTCTCAGCAGTCGTAATCACTTGTAATGTACATTCAAACCATATATAGGGGTGTGCAAAGGAGCCACTTCCGAAGGTATTCTCAGCCGCCATGATCCCTTGAAACGTACAATCAAACCATATATAAGAATGTGAAATGAAACTAACATTTAGGCCATACATTCCAGCGTGCAAAGGAGTCCCTATCTAAAGTATTTTCAGCTCTTGAAACTTACATCCTAACCATATATAGGAGTGTGCAATGGAGCCCCTCATTAGGGGCTCCATTGAGCTGTCGTAATCCTTGAGCCCCTCATTAGGGGCTCCTGAGCTGTCGTAATCACTTGAAACTTACATCCAAACCATATTGTCACGTTGTAGTGACGCTGAAGAAAACAGTCGTAAAACTGTGTACGACGAAACTGGTTGTTTATTGGGCGAACCTGTGCCCACAAAAGCAAGGTACACTCAAAGCACAACGATAGCGGCGAACACAGTCGGCGATCGTCGAAAATCTGATCAGCGGCGAAGCGCGTCGGCTTTTATACCTGAGTCATGGAAGGTTCCAGATTAATCCCTGATGCCCGCGCGTCTTCCAGAAAGTTCTAGACAATTCGCGTCGGTCATACAATCAGATAACATAAGCGTCGGTGAAAACAGGCAACGGAAAGAAGCATCGATAACGTTCTAGAAACTTCCGATACAGGCGCGTCCTGCGCCGAGCGATAACGTTTAACATTTGTTAGCCGGTGGAAAGCGGCCACCGGTGAAAGATAAACATGTATACGGGTCAATACCCTCCCCTTAAAGAGCATCGTCCCGATGCTACAAACACGAAAGCGAAAACAAAACCATGTGTAATAAACAAAAAAAAAACAATAACAATGTAACGAAGTACCTAAGGTCGTCAGCGGGCGTAGAAAGGTTTAAGACGCACCACATGGATGACTTCAGGTCGTGCCCGGCGCCGATGTGATTGCGAAATGCCGTCTGGCACGACCTCATAGTCCAGTGCGCCATTACGTCGGATTATCTTATATGGTCCGAAATAGCGACGCAACAGTTTCTCGCTAAGTCCTCGTCGGCGAATCGGAGTCCATACCCAAACACGGTCGCCGGGCTGGTACTCGACGTGGCGTCGTCGAACATTGTAGTGTCGGCAGTCGGTCCTCTGCTGGTTCATGATGCGCAGGCGGGCGAGCTGTCGACCTTCTTCGGCACGCTGCAAATAAGTGGCAACGTTGAGATTTTCTTCGTCAGCGACGTCTGGTAGCACGGCGTCAAGCGTCGTTGCCGGGTTCCTTCCGTAGACCAGGTTGAACGGCGCCATGTGCGTCGTTTCTTGCACGGTCGGGTTGTATGCGAAGGTCACGTACGGAAGGATGGCATCCCACGTCTTGTGTTCTACGTCGACGTACATTGCCAGCATGTCGGCGATGGTCTTATTTAGGCGCTCGGTGAGGCCATTCGTCTGCGGGTGGTAGGCGGTGGTGCGGCGATGGCTTGTCTGGCTGTACCGCAGGATGGCTTGAGTTAGTTTTGCCGTAAAGGCGGTGCCTCTGTCGGTGATGAGGACTTCTGGGGCACCGTGACGCAAGAGGATGTTCTCAACGAAGAATCGGGCTACCTCGGCGGCACTGCCTTTGGGCAAGGCTTTTGTTTCGGCGTAGCGGGTGATTAGTCCGTAGCGACGACGATCCATTTATTCCCGGACGTCGACGTCGGAAAAGGTCCCAGTAAGTCCATCCCGATCTGCTGGAACGGTCGGCGAGGTGGCTCGATTGGCTGTAGAAGTCCGGCTGGCCTTGTCGGCGGTGTTTTGCGTCGCTGACAGTCTCGGCATGTCCTTACGTAATGGGCGACGTCGGCAGAGAGGCGAGGCCAGTAGTATTTTTCTTGTATCCTCGCGAGAGTGCGTGAAAAACCGAGATGTCCAGCTGTTGGGTCGTCATGGAGAGCTTGCAGAATCTCTGGACGCAATGCTGAGGGTACCACGAGGAGGTAGTTGGCTCGGAGAGGCGAGTTCTTCTTTAGGAGAATGTCGTTTTGCAAGAAAAACGACGCCAATCCTCGCCTGAACACCTTCGGCACAATGATGGTCTTGCCTTCCAGGTAGTCTACAAGGCTCCTTAGTTCCGGGTCGTCTCGTTGTTGTTCGGCAAATTCGTCGGCACTGATGGGCCCCAAGAAACTGTCGTCATCCTGGTCGTCTTTTGGCGGCGGTTCGACGGGGGCGCGAGACAAACAATCGGCGTCAGAGTGCTTTCGCCCGGACTTGTAAACGACGGTGATGTCGAATGCTTGAAGTCTCAGGCTCCAGCGTGCGAGGCGACCTGAAGGATCCTTCAAGTTAGCTAGCCAACACAAGGCGTGGTGGTCGCTCACAACTTTAAAGGGCCTGCCATAGAGGTAGGGGCGAAACTTTGATGTAGCGCAGATGATGGCGAGGCACTCCTTTTCTGTTGTGGAATAATTTGCTTCCGCCTTCGATAGCTACCGGCTTGCGTAACTTACAACCCTTTCTAGTCCGTCAGTCCTCTGCACAAGCACGGCGCCGAGTCCTACGCTGCTTGCGTCGGTGTGGACTTCGGTATCGGCATTTTCGTCGAAATGCTCAAGTATTGGCGGCGATTGCAGGCATCGCTTCAGTTCTTCGAATGCTTCGACTTGCGGCGTCTCCCACTTGAACTCGACGTCGGCCTTCCTGAGATACGTCAGTGACTCAGCGATCCGTGAAAAATTCTTGCGAAGCGCCTGTAATAGGCGCACAGTCCAAGAAATCTACGCACTGCCTTCTTGTCAGCGGGCGGAGGAAAGTTGGAGATGGCCGCAGTTTTCTGAGGGTCGGAGCGCACTCCAGACTTGTTGATGACGTGGCCCAAAAAAAGAGCTCCTCATATGCGAAGCGGCACTTTTCGGGCTTTAACGTGAGTCCGGAGGTTTTGATTGCTTGAAGAACTGTTTCAAGGCGCCGCAGGTGTTCTTCGAAGCTTGAGGCAAACACAACGACGTCGTCCAAATAGACGAGGCAAGTCTGCCACTTCAAGCCTGCCAGTACTGTATCCATGGCGTGTTGGAAAGTCGCAGGTGCCGAGCAAAGACCAAACGGCATGACCTTGAACTCGAACAGTCCGTCTGGTGTTATAAAGGCAGTCTTCTCCCGGTCCCTCTCGTCGACTTCGATTTGCCAGTAGCCGGTTTTGAGGTCCATCGACGAAAAATACTTTGCGTTGTAGAGTCGATCCAAGGCGTCGTCAATCCGTGGGAGGGGGTATACGTCCTTCTTCGTGATCTTGTTGAGCCGACGATAATTGACGCAGAAACGTAGGGTTCCATCCATCTTCTTCACTAACACCACGGGGGACGCCCACGGACTCTTGGACGGCTGAATGATGTCGTCGCGTAGCATTTCGTCGACTTGTTGTCTTATGGCCTCGCGTTCGCGCGCCGAAACTCGGTACGGGCTCTGATGGAGTGGGCGGACATATTCGTCGGTTATAATGCGGTGCTTGGCGACAAGGGTTTGTCGAACTTTTGACGACGACGAGAAGCAGTCCTTGTATTGCAGGAGCAGAGCTTTTAGCTGTTCTTTCTTATGATTGGGAAGGTTCTGATTGACGTCGAAAGTTGGTTCAGGTACTACAGTCGTCGTTGAAGGTGCACTGGAATCCGTGAAGGCGAAAGCACTGCTGGCTTGTACTATTTCGTCGATGTAGGCGACAGTGGTGCCTTTGTTAATGTGCTTATATTCGTGGCTGAAGTCCGTGAGCATCACTCTTCCTTTCCCTTCGCGTAGTTGACCTATGCCTCTAGCGACGCAAATTTCATGGTCGAGCAGTAAGTGATGATCGCCCTCGATGACGCCCTCCACGTCTGCAGACACTTCGGTACCGACGGAAATCATTACGCTTGAGCGAGGCGGAATGGTGACTTGTTCTTCAAGCACATTCAAGGCATGGTAACTGATGCTTGTATCCGGCGGTATCGCTTTGTGTGTTGAAAGCGTTATCGACTTGGACCTTAAGTCGATGACTGCGCCATGTTGGTTTAGAAAGTCCATGCCTAGGATGACGTCCCTGGAGCAGTGCGGCAGGATTACGAAGCTCGCCGGGTAAGTGCGGTTGTTTACCGTGACTCGCGCTGTGCAGCTTCCAGCCGGCGTTATTAGGTGACCTCCCGCTGTCCGTATATCGGGTCCTTGCCAGGCCGTCTTCACCTTCTTTAACTTGGCGGCGAACGCGCCACTGAAAACTGAATAGTCGGCGCCAGTGTCGACGAAAGCGGTGACGTTATGACCATCGATGAGCACGTCTAGATCGGTAGACCTGCGTCTGGCGTTGCGGTTAATTCGTGGCGTCGGATCACGGCTGCGTCGGCTTGCTCTGCTGCTGCTACGTCGCGTCGGAAAGTCTTCGTTCGGCGGCGATGTGTTGTCAAGGCTGTTGCTAGGCGGCATGCTGATATCTCGTCGTGATGATTCGCGAATCGTCATCGTCGTCGGCGGCGGAGGATCTTCGGCATTGCGTCGTACAGCAACCGCACCTCCATCGGTTGCTGCTTTTAGTTTCCCGGGTATGGGCTGGGAGATCGGCCCCGGGTTGGGCCGGCATACAGGCGGCGATGCGGCGAGATGTAGCGGCCTGGTGACGGCGAGCGTGAGGGTCGTCGTGGTTGCCACTGGGCTCCGGCAAGGTAGTCCGCGATGTCACGTGGTCGCTCGCCAAGCTGTGGACGTGGCGCTTTGACGGCGAACCCTCGTAAGCCCATCTCGCGGTATGGGCATCGGCGGTAGACATGGCCGGCTTCCCCGCAGTGATAGCAGAGCGGGTGGTGGTCGGGGGCGCGCCAAATGTCCGTCTTCCGCTGGTAGCTGCGCTGGGCGACGCGCGGGCGTGCTGGCGGCGGCGGCGGTGGACGACGGAACTGCGGCGTTACGGGGCCCTGGCGCGAGCGCGGAGGGGGGCCTTCACGACGGGCGACAGCGGCGTAGGTCATCGCTTGCGGCTGTGGTTGAGGCGATGCCGGAACTTCTGGCACTTCCAGTGCTCGCTGAACCTCTTGTTTACCTATGTCAGCGATTGTAGCCACCTGAGGCTGCGATCTTGGGAATAATTTCTGTAGTTCTTCCCGTACAACTGCTCTGATCACCTCGTGCAGGTCGTCGGCGCCTAGAGCTTGAGCTTCGGCGTAGTTTGTCAGCGCACGTCGGTTGTATTGCCTGGCTCGCATTTCAAGCGTCTTCTCGATCGTTGTCGCCTCCGAACCAAATTCTGCCACAGTCTTGGGCAGGTTGCGCATCAATCCGGTGAATAGATGCTTCTTGACGCCCCGCATCAAGAACCTAACTTTCTTTTCTTCAGACATGTCGGGGTCGGCGTGACGGAAGAGGCGAGTCATCTCCTCCGTGAAGATCGCGATGCTCTGGTTCGGCAATTGAACTCTGGTTTCCAGGAGAACTTCAGCCCTTTCTTTTCGTACGACACTCGTGAAGGTCCTCACGAAGTTCTCGTGAAATAGGTCCCAAGTCACCAGGGTGGTCTCTCTGTTCTCAAACCATGTCCGAGCAGCGTCATCCAACAAAAAATAGACATGGCGCAGCTTGTCATCGTCGCTCCATTTGTTGAATGTCGCGGTCCTCTCGTACGTCTCCAGCCATGTTTCAGGGTCTTCAGCTGCTGATCCACGGAAGGTCGGTGGCTCCCGAGGTTGTTGCAGCAGGATGGGGGACGCTGGGGCTGCCATTGTGATCGTTGACTTGGCCTTGATTGCTGTGGTCTTCTCGGGAAGAAGTCCGTTTTCTGGCAAATGTCCTTGCTGCCTACGGCTAGCTCGCTGGTCCTTGGCGACGTTGGTCTCGTCCTCCGGTTTCGGGCTAGGGTCGCGGCTTTGCGGGGGCGTCCGCTGCATGGACACAAAAGCACCTCCACCAGATGTCACGTAGTAGTGACGCTGAAGAAAACAGTCGTAAAACTGTGTACGACGAAACTGGTTGTTTATTGGGCGAACCTGTGCCCACAAAATCAAGGTACACTCAAAGCACAACGATAGCGGCGAACACAGTCGGCGATCGCCGAAAATCTGATCAGCGGCGAAGCGCGTCGGCTTTTATACCTGAGTCATCGAAGGTTCCAGATTAATCCCTGATGCCCGCGTGTCTTCCAGAAAGTTCTAGACAATTCGCGTCGGTCATACAATCAGATAACATAAGCGTCTGTGAAAACAGGCAACGGAAAAAAGCATCGATAACGTTCTAGAAACTTCCGATACAGGCGCGTCCTGCGCCGAGCGATAACGTTTAACATTTGTTAGCCGGTGGAAAGCGGCCACCGGTGAAAGATAAACATGTATACGTGTCAATATATAGAAGTGTGCAATGGAGCCCCTCACTAAGGTGTTGTCAGCAGTCATGATCGCTTCAAACTAACATCCAAACTATATATAGAGCATGCAATGGAGTGGCGCAGTAAGGTGTTTTCAGCAGTCGTGATCACTTGTAATGTACATTAAAACCATGTATAGGGGTGTGCAATGGAGCCCCTTCCAAAGTGTTCTCAGCCGCCATGATCGCTTGAAACGTACAATCAAACCATCTATAAGAATGAGAAATGAAACTAAAATTTAGGCCATATATACCAGCGTGCAAAGGAGTCCCTCTCTAAATTATTTTCAGCTCTTGAAACTTACATCCTAACCATATATAGGAGTGTGCGATGAAGCCCCTCACTAAAGTGTTCTCAGCAGTCATGATCGCTTAAACTAACGTTCAAACCAAATATACGAGCGTGCAATGGAGTCTCTCGCTAAAGTGTTTTCAGCTGTCATGATCACTTTTTGTGTACATATAAACAATTTATAGGAGTGTTCAATGGAGCCCCCCACTAAGGTGTTCTCAGCAGTGATGAACACTTGCAACGTACATCCAAACCATATATAGGAGCGTACAATGGAGCCGTTCACTAAGGTGCTCTCAGCAGTCATGATCGCTTCAAACTAACATCCAAACCATATATAGTAGCGTGCATTGAAGTACCTCACTAAGGTGATATCACCAGCCATGATCGGTTGCAACGCACATCCAAACCATATATACGAGTGTTCAATGGATCTCGTCACTAAGTTGTTCTCAGCAGTCATAATCGATTCAAAATTAGCATTCAAACCATATATAAGAGTGTGCAATGGAGCTCCTCCGTAAGATGTTCTCAGCAGTCATTTTCGCTTGCAACGCATATCCAAACCATATATAGGAGCGTGCAATGGAACCCATCATCAGGGTGCTCTCAGCTGTCGTAATCACTTGAAACTTTCATCCAAATCATATATAGGAGTTTGCGATGGAGCCCCTCACTTAGGTGTTCTCAGCAGTCACGATCGCTTCAAACTAAGATAGAAACCATATATTGAGCATGCAATGGAGTCCCTCACTGAGGTGTTATCACCAATCGTGATCGGTTGCAACGCACATCCAAACCATATATAGGCGTGTGCAATGAAGCCCCTCTCTAAGGTGTTCTCAGCAGTCATGATCACTGGTTATGTACATTCAAACTATATAGAGGAGTGTGCAATGGAGCCCCTGACTAAGGTGTTCTCAGCAGTCACGATCGCTTCGAAGTAACATCCACACCCTATATAGTAGCGTGCATTGAAGTACCTCACTAAGGTGTTATCACCAGTCATCCACGGTTGCAGCGCACATCCAAACCATACACAGGCTTGTAGAATGGATCCCCACGATAAGGTGTTCTCAGCAGTCATGATCGATTCAAACTTAACACCCAAACCATATATAAGAGTGTGCAATGGAGTAGCTGACTAAGGTGTTTTCAGCAGTCGTGATCACTTGTAATGTATATTCAAACCATATATAGGGGTGTGCAATGGAGCCCCTTCCTAAGGTGTTTTCAGCAGTCGTGATCACTTGTAATGTACATTCAAACCATTTAAATGAGCGTGCAATGAAGCCCCTCACTAAGTCGTTCTCAGCAGTCATGATCACTCGTATCATACATCCAAGCCCTATGTAGGAGTGTGCAATGGAGCCCCTCACTAAGTTGTTCTCTGCAGTCATGATCGCTTGAAACTAACATCCAAACTATATATAGAGCATGCAATGGAGTAGCTGACTAAGGTGTTTTCAGCAGTCGTGATCACTTGTAATGTATATTCAAACCATATATAGGGGTGTGCAATGGAGCCCCTTCCTAAGGTGTTTTCAGCAGTCGTGATCACTTGTAATGTACATTCAAACCATTTAAATGAGCGTGCAATGAAGCCCCTCACTAAGTCGTTCTCAGCAGTCATGATCACTCGTATCATACATCCAAGCCCTATGTAGGAGTGTGCAATGGAGCCCCTCACTAAGTTGTTCTCTGCAGTCATGATCGCTTGAAACTAACATCCAAACTATATATAGAGCATGCAATGGAGTCGCTGATTAAGGTGTTCTCAGCAGTCGTGATCACTTGTAATGTACATTCAAACCATATATAGGGGTGTGCAATGGAGCCACTTCCTAAGGTTTTGCTCAGCTGCCATGATCCCTTGAAACGTACAATCAAACCATATATAAGAATGTGAAATGAAACTAACATTTAGGCCATACATACCAGCGTGCAAAGGAGTCCCTCTCTGAAGTATTTTCAGCTCTTGAAACTTACATCCCAACCATGTATAGGAGGAGGAGGAGGAAAAAACTTTATTAAATAGGTAAAAGGTTTAACGGCAGGTCTGGGTGGGGCCCTCAGTCCAGGGCTCCACTGGCTCTAGCGGCTCGCTGAGCTTGGTCCAGGAGGGCCAGTCGGCTCTCCCGGTCCTCGCTTGTGAGCAGTGCCTCCGACTGCCGTACGAAGTCTG
The DNA here is from genome assembly GCF_013339745.2 of Dermacentor silvarum. NCBI lineage: Eukaryota > Metazoa > Arthropoda > Arachnida > Ixodida > Ixodidae > Dermacentor > Dermacentor silvarum. Next base: position 103,585,586 of record NC_051158.1, on the reverse strand, counting down.
TCAGCCTTAGAAGGGGTGAGTTGACATCTCCCGGCCTAGCCATACAGTACCACGTTATGTGAGCCAGCGTGGGTTTTGCTCCACACCACGGGCAGGTGTCTGTGTAATGCGCCGGGTGCATCTTGCATAGGAGATTTACGTGTGGGTATGTGTTGGTTTGGATGCGACGCCAGTCCCGCGCTTGTATTCTGGTTAGTTTGGAGTGCGGAAGGCCGAATGTCCGTCTCTCCCTTCTCTGATTTTCCAATATGTCGCGCACTGCGGACGGAGGTTCCTCTAGGTTTCTGGCCGCCGCTCGGTTGTTACTTCCTCGAGCTATGCGGTCTGCCCTTTCGTTCCCATCCAGTCCGTTGTGCGCTGGGCACCATATTATGCCATGATCCAGGTCGAGGCGTGAGCCCAGTATTCTTGTAGTGCTGCGCGGTAGAATTCCCCGCATTAAGAGTCGACACGCTGCCTGCGAGTCTGTAAGCACGTAAGCCGGTTGACCCTTAAAGTCGGCGTCCCGTATGGCCAGCGCTATGGCTGCAGCCTCAGCTGTGCATACCGAGGTAGGCTTCACTGTGGCAGTTATCGTAGTGACTTGGTTGGTTGCGGTGATTGTGTAGAAGTCCTTGCGAGTAGTTGCACTCGCGTCCGTGTAGTAGGCGGCCGGATCATTGTCGAATCGCTTCTGCAGAGCTCTCGTCCTGGCTTGTCTGCGGCCTGCGTAGTATTTAGTATTCATGTTTCGTGGAATGGGCGAGACGTAGAGGTGGTCCCTCAAATTTCGAGACAACAAGTCTGTGTCGTCGCCGCAGAACAGGGGTCTAGGTTCGTACCCCAGCCGTCGGAGGATAGACCGGCCCTGCGGCATAGAGCTCAGCCTTTCTCTTTGTGATATCAGAACTGCGGCGGCATGTTCTTCATATTTGTTGTATATACCCAAGCGCTCCAGGCGATCCGTGCTGACTGTGTTCGGGAGACCCAGAGCAGATTTGTATGCCGTTCTGATAAGGGTGTCTACTTGCCTCATTTCCGTTTTGTTGAGGTTTTGGAAAGGGAGGCCGTAGGTGATGCGGTTAATCACAAACAATTGCACCAGCCTTATAGTTTCGTCCTCCGCGAGACCGTTGCGGCTGCGTCCCACTCGACAGATCATGCGTTCCACGTTCTGCACGGTTGGTCTTAAACTCCGAATTGTGGCATCGACGTTGCCGTTATCTTGTATAAGTAAGCCCAGCACTCTCATGTGGGTGACTTCGCGAATGGGGCCGCCATCGAGATTTAAGTCAATCCTTGGGATGGCAACTTTCTTACGACGCTTGCTGCGTACTTTCATGAACTCAGATTTTTCAGGTGCGCACGTCATACCCGCGTGTTTGGTGAAGTTTACCACTTTGTCTATGGCCTCCTGTAGTAGGTCTTGTTTCTCTCCATAGGAACCCCGGTGTGCCCAGAGCGTAATGTCATCGGCATAGATTGTACATCCGAGGTCTCGTGCTTGTTCAAGTTCTAGGGCCAGTCGCCTCATCCCAACGTTGAAAAGAAGCGGTGACAAGATTGAGCCCTGTGGAGTCCCTCTATTGGGCATTGCAAAGATGTCAGAGCGAGTGCTGCCCAAACCAATCGTTGCCTTCCTCTCGCGAAGAAAGGTAAGGACATACTGAAACACCCTCCTTCCGCAACCTATGTTTTCGAGGCCTTCGAGGATCGTTTCATGAGATATTGTGTCAAACGCTTTCTTGACATCAAGTGCCAAAACTATCCTGTCTTCCTTGTTTTGTAGCGGGTCCAAAACTTCGTCACGGAACATGAGGAAGGCGTCCTGTGCCGAAACATGTGGCCTGAAGCCAAGCATAGAGTCAGGAAAAAGTCCATGCCGCTCGATGTAGTTGCTCAGTCTGGTTTGGATCACCTTCTCAAAAAGCTTCCCTACGCACGACGTGAGCGATATTGGCCTGAGGTTATGTAGATCTCTAGGTTTACCCGGTTTTGGTATGAGTATGATTGTAGCCTCTTTCCAGTCTTCTGGTACCGCCCCGCCGTCGGACCATACGTTATTGTTGAAGTAGGTCGTGAGCTGCTTCAGTGACTCCCGGCTCAGGTTGCGCAGCATCGCATTCGTAACCTGGTCTGGACCCGGTGCGGTGTTTTTCCGGAATGATTGTGCGGCTACATAGAGCTCTGCCGTTGTTATGGGCTCGTCCAGCTCGGCGTTGTCAGGTCCCTTATAGTTGTATTGCATTAATTTTGTGTCATGCACTCCTATGTATATGCTTTTAATGTCCTCAATGAGGGCATCGGTCGTGCCATCGTATTCATGTTCGATTAACTTCAATGTTCGGCTTGTGGTGGTCCTTGTTCCTGCGGGATCTATCATACTCCTGAGAATAGCCCATGTTCGCTTTGTGCTAAGCGTTCCTTTAAGTGCATCACAAAGCTGAAGCCAATTGGTGTCTTGCAGCTGCCGTGCGTACTCATTGGATTCCTGCGCAAGCTGGGCTATCCTAATCCTCAGCTTTCTGTTATGTCTCTGTCTCTTCCACCGTCTGGTCAGGCTTCTCCGTGCTTCCCATAGGTGTAGTAAGTGCCCGTCGACTGCCGGTGTTTCGACAGTTGTCGCAATTTCCCGTGTAGTACTTCTGTGTATGGCCTTGATGAATTCCGTCCATTCTCTAGTACTATCACATGGTGCGGTTTGCCTCTGTTTCTCTCTGTAACCTACCCAATCGGTTATGGTGGCTTGCCCTAATCTATGCCGAACACGCGTTGTATTAATTGAAACACTGATTATACAGTGGTCACTGCCAAGGTCTTCCCCTAGGTTGGTCCAGGTGACGCCTCTGCCATTGTTTCCGAAAGTTATGTCCGGTGACGTGTCCTTTGCTACACTGTTTCCCGTTCTGGTTGGTTCGCCAGGCCTCGTGAGCAAGACCAGCTCATGCTCCTCCGCGAGGTCGACTAGCCTTTGGCCCTTGGGTGTATCTCGATCGTAGCCCCAATCAGAATGCGGAGCGTTAAAATCACCTAGGATGATCGCCCGGTCGTTTCGTTTCACTTTGCGCAAAGTGGCCATAACTAGCACGTCGAATTTTGCCTTCCTGTCCCTAGGTGGGCTGTAGACGTTGGCAATAACTGTTTTCGGTTTGCCGCGCTTACATGGCCAGACCGTGAGGACTTGGTGTTGGATACTGCAGTTAGGGACGTAGTCCACGCTCACCGCTATGTCCGCCCGTGCCAGCATTGCTATCTGAGGATTGTCAGGGTGCGTGTGCATCTTGTATCCAATGAGGTTCGGTATCCCCTTTCCGGGTTCTTGTAGGCATATGATATCCGGGGGAACAGGCGTCGCATCTATGAAACGCGAAAGTGCTGCGTGTTTCGTTCTTAGAGTCCTGCAATTCCACTGCCAGACCTCGAGGTTTTCGGCTACTCTCGTGTGGTGATTAGCCATCGATAGTGCTTTCGCTGTCGGTCAGCGCTATCTGTTTGGGCCTGCGTGTCGGAGTTCCTGGGCTGGCATTCCTGCGTTTGTTTGGTCCCTCTTTCGCGGTGTGGGAAGAGGAGTCTTCTACCTGTCGTTTGAGCTTGTACAGCTCCGCAAAAAGAAGTTGTATTTGTTGCGCTATATTGTCCAGCTTGTCACCTTTTCCTGTCGCCTGTGGCATCGCGTTCGTGGTTTCTGGCGTGGGTTTGTTTGTATGGGAGCCATTCCTTTGTCTGAGATCAGCTAGCTCCCTTCGAATTTCTCCAAGACTAGCTTTTAACATTCTGTTCTCCTCTAAAATTTTTTGATATGCTGGACTCTGAGTTATTGGATCGGCAGTGGGAGACACTACTCGCGCCCAGCTTACCTGTTGTATGTCTGTGGCCGCTGTGTGATATTTAGCCTGTGGAGCCCTCTTCTGTTTGGGTGCTGGAGTCTTGATATAGCGCGCCCAGGATGTTGACCTAGATCTGTGATGATTTCGCCGTCTGGTACTCGACGTCGACCGCGATCTTGATCTTGATTCTCTTGCTTGCCAAGGGTCAGAGCGGGTCCTTTCTTGGCGTTAAGGGAGCTCTGGGAAATCGCTGAGTTCCAATTCTTCGTCTTCATTTCCAAACCACCGTGAACGGTGTTGTTGAGCAGATCCGTGCTTTCCGCTCGTCGGTCTACCTTTTGGTCGCGTTCGCTTCAGGCGTTTCTGGCAGCTGCGGTCGCCCGTGAGGTGCTGCTCCCCGCAGACGGCACATCGTGGTGAGCAGTCGTGTGTGTCTTCAGGCTCGCGAACCCCACAGATTGTGCACACTTTCGTGTCCGGTTGTGGACAAACGTCCGTGCGATGGCCGACACTATGGCAAGTCTTCCAAACTTGCACCGAGTTGCGGTATGGATGGCATGTAATCTCCCCACCGCAATAATAGACGAACCGCGGTAGGACCGTTCCGATGAAAGTGATAGCTGCGCTCTTGGAGTCCCCTAGCATTCTTGCCTGGATTATTTCTATCCCTTGTGTTCGGACTCTGAGGTTTGCCTTGATTGTCTCTCCGGGCGTATGCGGGGGGAGTCCATGAATGACTCCTTTGATGGCGCCTTCTCCGATGGCAGCGTAGGCATTGAACGCGTGCTTCTTGCCATTGACTGTGAGGGCTGTGATCTTGCGCAGGAGATCAGCAGTCTCTTGCTCAGGTGTCGAATATATATATATATTATATATATATATATATATATATGTATATATATAGGAGTGTGTATATGTATAGTGTGTATATGTATATGGGAGTGTGCGATGGAGCCCCTCACTAAGCAGTCATGATCACTTCAAACTAACATCCAAACCATAAATAGTACCGTGCAATGAAATCCCTACTAAGGTGTTTTCAGCTGTCGTGATCACATGTAATGTACATTCAAACCATATATAGGGGGCGCAATGGCGCCCCTCATTAGGGTGTTCTGAGCTGTCGTAATCACTTGAAACTTACATCCAAACCATATATAGCGGTGTGCAATGGAGCCCCTCACTAAGGTGTTCTCAGCAGTAATGATCGCTTCAAACTAACATCCAAACTATATATAGAGCATGCAATGGAGTCGCTCACTAAGGTGTTCTCAGCAGTCGTGATCACATGTAATGTACATTCAAACCATATATAGGGGTGTGCAATGGAGCCCCTTCCAAAGGTGTTCTCAGCCGCCATGATCGCTTGAAACGTACAATCAAACCATCTATATGAATGTTAAATGAAACTAAAATTTAGGTCATATATACCAGCGTGCAAAGGAGTCCCTCTCTAAATTATTTTCAGCTCTTGAAACTTACATCCTAACCATATATAGGAGTGTGGGATGAAGCCCCTCACTAAGGTGTTCTCAGCAGTCATGATCGCTTAAACTAACGTTCAAACCAAATATACGAGCGTGCAATGGAGTCCTTCGCTAAAGTGTTTTCAGCTGTCATGATCACTTTTTATGTACATTTAAACCATTTATAGGAGTGTTCAATTGAGTAGCCCCCACTAAGGTGTTCTCAGCAGTGATAAACACTTGCAACGTACATCCAAACCATATATAGGAGTGTTAAATGGATCTCGTCACTCAGGTGTTCTCAGCAGTCATGATCGATTCAAACTTAACATCCAAATGATAAATAGTAGCGGGTAATGAAATCCCCACTAAGGTGTTTTCAGCAGTCGTGATCACATGTAATGTACATTCAAACCATATATAGGGGTTGCAATGCAGCCCCTCATTAGGGTGTTCTGAGCTGTCGTAATCACTTGAAACTTACATCCAAACCATATATAGGAGCGTCCAATGGAGCCCCCCACTAAGGTGTTCTCAGCAGTCATGAACACTTGCAACGTACATCCAAACCATATATAGTAGCGTGCAATGAAGTACCTCACTAAGGTGTTATCACCAGCCATGATCTTTTGCAACGCACATCCAAACCATATATAGGATTGTTAAATGGATCTCGTCACCAAGGGGTTCTGAGCAGTCATGATCGATTCAAACTTAACACCCAAACGAGAAATAGTAGCGTGCAATGAAATCCCCACTAAGGTGTTTTCAGCAGTCGTGATCACATGTAATGTACATTCAAACCATATATAAAGGTGCAATGGAGCCCCTCATTAGGGCGTTCTGAGCTGTCGTAATCACTTGAAACTTACATCCAAACCATATATAGGAGTGTGAAATGGAGCCCCTCACTATGGTGTTCTCAGCAGTGATGATCGCTTCAAACTAACATCCACACCATATATAGTAGCGTGCAATGAAGTACCTCCCTAAGGTGTTAACACCGGTCATGATCGGTTGCAACGCCCACCCAAACCATATACAGCAGTGTGCAATGGATCCCCCCACTAAGGTGTTCGCAGCAGACGTAATGCGTTGAAACTTACATCCAAACCATATTCAGGAGCGTGCGATGGAGTCCCTCACTAAGGTGTCATCAACAGTCCTGATCGCTTCAAACTGACATCCAAACCATATATAGAGCATGCAATGGCGTCCCTCACTAAGGTGTTTTCAGCACTCGTGATCACTTGTAATGTATATTCAAACCATATATAGGGGTATGCAATGGGGCCCCTCACTAATGTGTTCCCAGCCGTCATGATCGCTTCAAACTAAGATACAAACCATATATAGAGCATGCAATGGCGTCCCTCACTAAGGTGTTTTCAGCTCTCGTGATCACTTGTAATGTACATTCAAACCATATATAGGGGTGTGCAATGGAGCCCCTCACTAAGGTGTTCTCAGCCGTCATGATCGCTTGAAACTAACATCCAACCCATATATAGGAGCGTGCAACGGAGCCAATCACTAAGGTGTTCTCAGCAGATGTAATCGCTTGAAATTTACATGCAAATAAAATAAAGGAACATGCAATGCAGCCCCTCACTAATCTGTTATCAGCAGTCGTGGTCGCTTAAAGCTTACATCAAAACCATATTCAGGAGCGCGCAATGAAGTACCTCCCTAAGGTCTTATCACCAGTCATGATCGGTTGCAACGCGCACCCAAACCATATACAGGAGTGTGCAATGGATGCCCTCAATAAGGTGTTCTCAGCAGTCATGATCGATTCAAACTTAACATCCAAACCATAAATAACAGTGTGCAATGGAGCTCCTCCCTAAGATGTTCTCAGCAGTCGTAATCAGTTGAAACTTACATCCAAACCAAATATAGAAGGGTGCAATGGAGCACCTCACTAAGGTGTTCTCAGCAGTCTTGATCGCTTCAAACGAACATCCAAACCATATATGGAGCATGCAATGGCGTCTCTCACTAATGTGTTTTCAGCACTCGTGATAGCTTGTAATGTACTTTCAAACCAAATATATGGGTGTGCAATGAAGCCCCTCACTGAGGTGTTCTCAGCCGTCATGATCGCTTGAAACTAACATCCAACCCATATATAGGATCGTGCAACAGAGCTCATCACTAAGGTTTCTCAGCAGTCGTAATTGCTTGAAATTTACATGCTAATAAAATAAAGGAACATGCAATGCAGCCCCTCACTAATGTGTTATCAGCAGTCGTGGTCGCTTAAAGCTTAAATCCAAACCATATTCACGAGCGTGCAATGAAGTTCCTCACACAAGGTGGTATCACCAATCGTGATCGTTTGCAACACACATCCACACCATATATAGGAGTGTGCAATGGAGCACCTCACTAAGGTGTTCTCAGCTTTCATGATCGCCTCAAACTATCATCCAAACCATATATAGGAGCGTCCAATGGAGTCCCTCACTGAGTTGTTTTCAGCAGTCGTGATCACATGTAATGTACAATCATACCATATTGTCACGAGCCTCGAGGAGTAGCCCGGAAGGTTTAATAAACGTAGAGCAGCTGGCTCTTGGAAGACGCGACCGTCGGGGCTGGCTCGAGCAGAGAAGGGGCGCGCGGTCTTCTTTCTTCTCTTGGGCTCGACGCACTCTTGCCCTCGAGCCACTACATACAGGTGGCAATATCCCCCCTTACGAACAAAAGCATCGCCTCGATGCTAAAAAAAGAATAAGTGTAGAAGACAAAGAAGAAGAAGGCAGGCAAAGCGAAAGTACACACAAAAAAAGTAGCCGTCACGCCGGCACAGTCAATGAACGAAGAAGCAATCTCCCAAAGATAAATGAAAAGTAGAAACAAAGAAGGCAATGAGAGAAAAAAAAACGAAAACAAAAAAAAAAGTTACGGACGCGCAATGTACGGCTTCATGCGCACAACATGAACTATGTCTGAGGTCGGTTGTCTTTGTGTCCTATTCCGCGTCTGCGATGTTGTGTCCGGAACAACTTCGTAGTTTACATCACTGACGCGGCGGAGCACTTTATACGGACCGAAATACCGGCTCAGCAGCTTTTCACAGAGGCCACGACGGCGAACGGGGGTCCACACCCAAACTTGGTCCCCGGGGTTGTAGGACACGTCCCTCTGGCGGATGTTGTAGCGTCGTGCGTCTGCCTGCTGCTGCTGGCCCATATGCAGCCGCGCGAGCTGCCGAGCTTCCTCAGCACGCTCTGCAAATTCCTCGGCGTCAGTTGTAAATAGGTCAGCGTCTTGACACGGAAGCATAGCGTCCAGCATCGTCTGGACTTCGCGACCGTAGAGAAGGCGAAAGGGCGTGAAGCACGTCGTCTCTTGCACGGCGGTGTTATAGGCGAAGGTCACGTAAGGCAAGATCTGATCCCAAGTTTTATGTTGAACGTCGATGTACATTGCGAGCATGTCTGTTACCGTCTTATTCAGTCGCTCTGTAAGTCCGTTGGTCTGCGGATGGTACGCGGTCGTCTTGCGATGCCTGGTGTTGCTCAATTCAAAAACTTCGTCCATAAGCTGCGCTGTGAATGCTGTCCCTCTGTCGGTTATTAGAGTGGAGGGAGCACCGTGACGCAAGACGATGTGGCGCATGAAGAACTGCGCTACCTCTGAGGCCGTGGCTCGTGGGATCGCCTGCGTCTCAGCATAGCGTGTTAAATAATCAGTCGCGACGATCACGCATTTGTTGCCGTCGGTCGAGAGAGGAAACGGTCCGAGAATGTCCATGCCCACTTGGTCGAAAGGCGTGTGAGGTGCTTCAATTGGCTGAAGTAAGCCAGCCGGTTTAACGGATGGAGTCTTGCGGCGCTGGCATTCACGACAGCCTTTAACGTACTGTTTGACGCTTGCCGAAAGCCCGGGCCAATAGTACATTTCGCTTACTATAGCGAGTGTTCGCGAAAAGCCTAAATGACCAGATGTCGGTTCGTCATGGCAAGCGAAGAGGATGTCGTCGCGCATGTCCCTTGGAACCACCAGGAGGTAAGCACGACTGGTCGAACGAGCATTCTTCTTATAAAGCAGGTTGTCTCGCAGACAGAAGATCGTCAGCGAGCGGGACAGATGGCGTGGTATGGTTGTGTCGCGGCCCTCTAAATGATCGATGATCGGTCTAATCTCAGCGTCGTCACGCTGCCGTCTGCTCAGGTCCGACGAACTAATGGCGCCCAGGAAGCCGTCATCATCCTCTGTTTCCTGACTGGCAGGATCAATGGGTGCGCGGGACAGCGTGTCAGCGTCTTCATGCTTACGGCCAGACTTATAAACGATGGTGATGTCAAATTCCTGTAGCCGCAAGCTCCACCGTGCCAGTCGTCCTGAAGGGTCGCGCATGCTTGCCAGCCAACAGAGGGCATGGTGGTCCGTCACTACTTTGAAGGGACGACCATAGAGATAGGGGCGAAACTTGATGATCGCCCACACGACCGCGAGGCACTCTTTCTCCGTAGTCGAATAATTCGCCTCGGCACGGGACAGGGAGCGGCTGGCATACGCTATAACTCTTTCCACTCCATCTTGAAGCTGAACGAGCACTGCGCCAAGGCCAATGCTGCTAGCATCGGTATGCACCTCAGTATCAGCATCATCGTCAAAATGTGCAAGAACGGGTGCTGACTGCAGGCGCTGTCGTAATTCAGCAAAAGCCGCCTGTTGCTCGTTATGCCACACAAATGGCGTATCGTCCCTTGTAAGGCGTGTCAGGGGTTCCGCTATCTTCGAAAAGCCTTTAATAAACCGGCGATAGTAGGCGCACAAACCCAGGAAGCGCCGGACGGCCTTCTTATCGGCAGGAGCTGGAAACGCGGCCACAGCGGCAAGCTTGTCTGGATCGGGTCGGACCCCTTTGGCGCTTACTACATGCCCGAGGAACTTGAGCTCTTCGTAACCAAAGTGGCACTTTTCGGGCTTAAGTGTGAGGTCTGCCGATCGGATGGCTTCTAGCACACTCCGTAGGCGGTGAAGATGCTGCTCGAACGTTTCGGAGAAGATGACCACATCATCCAGGTACACAAGACAGGCCTGCCACTTCAGTCCAGTAAGTACAGTGTCCATCATTCGTTGGAAAGTAGCCGGGGCTGAACACAAGCCAAAAGGAAGCACTCGAAATTCATAGAGCCCATCTGGAGTCACAAAGGCTGTTTTCTCTCGGTCGCGTTCGTCTACCTCGATTTGCCAGTACCCGCTTTTTAAATCGAGAGAAGAAAAATAGTGGGCACGCCGTAGTCTATCTAACGAGTCGTCGATACGCGGCAGCGGGTACACGTCCTTTTTAGTCACGTTGTTGAGCTTGCGGTAGTCGACACAGAAGCGTAGCGTTCCGTCTTTCTTTTTGACAAGAACGACCGGAGACGACCACGGGCTGTTGGAAGGTTCGATGACGCCATCGTCAAGCATCTCCCGGACTTGCGTACGTATGGCTTCGCGTTCTTTTGCTGACACGCGGTAAGGCTGCTGGTGTATCGGGCGTGCGTCTTCGTACGTGATGATCCTGTGTTTAGTGATGGAAGTCTGGCGTACCTTGGAAGAATGTGCGAAGCATGTCCTGAATTCAAGGAAGAGCTTGCGCAGTGCTGTCTGGCTATCGGTGGACAGTTCAGAATTGATGTCGAGATGGCCCAGAGACGTGTCTGCTGTCTCCACTACTTCTGACGTGAAACAGTTGTTAACGTCTGCTACTGCGTCTGCAAACGCTAATGAAGTGCCGTGGAACAGGTGTCGGTGCTCGTAGCTAAAGTTGGTGACAAACAATTGCGAATGACCAGCACGAATCTGTATAACACTTCGAGCCACGCAAACACCTTGCTTCAGTAGGTGTTCCAAGTTGCTTTCGGCCACCGCTTCGCCATCGCGTAAGCCAGAGCATGTGACGTCGACGAGGACACTGGCTCGTGGAGGAAGCGTTACACTGTCTGCCGAAACACGGAGTACGTCGTCGCGCCGTTGGCCGTCTTGCACGTCGACTGCTCGTTCGGAAGAGAAAGTGATACGACGCTCTTGCAGATCGATAATCGCGCCGTACTCCTGCAGGAAGTCAACCCCAAGAATAACGTCGCGGGAGCATTCGCGTAAGACAAGGCAGCTCGCTATGAATGTTGATCCTTGAATCTCAACTCTAGTCGTGCAGGCGCCCAGTGGAGTAACGACGTGGCCGCCAGCCGTCTGAATCTGTGAGTTATGCCAGGGCGTGATAACTTTCTTCAGCTGCGTTGCTATTTTCCACCTTAGAATCGTGTAGTCTGCGCCGGTGTCCACTAAAGCACTAACGGCATAACCGTCAATAGTCACTGGTATATCGAGCGAAAGCCGGTCGTCCCGTTCAGCTGCAGGTGATGTCGGATCGGTAGGTTTCTGTAACTGCGTCCGTCGGAGGTCTTCAGCGCTTCGACCGTCACCGATCTCGCCCCCAAAGATCGCCTCTGTTAGTTTTCCCGGCGGGGACTGGTCGACCGCTCGGGAGAATACCGCTGGGGCGGAGGTGAAAATCGTCTCGGAGACGGCGATCGCGACTGCCGCCTGGCAGGCGGTGGCAAGCGCTGCTGAGAGAGGTAGTCCTCAATGTCCCGGGGTCGCTGGCCGTATCGGGGCGGCGGCGAGTATGCGGAAAAGCCGCGAATCCCAAGGCACCGGTATGGGCACTGGCGGTACAGGTGGTCAGCTTCACCGCAGTGGAAGCACAGAGGCCGATGATCGGGTGTGCGCCAAACAACCGACTTCCGAGGGGGCGGGCGTCTGTCGTCGACGTGGTGAACCGCTCGCTCCGAATGGTGGGCAAATGGAGCGGCATGAACAACGGGCGGCGTGGTGTACCCAGCGTCGTAGTACGGTATCGGCTGTGCCGACTGAACTGACACCGTAGGAACAGCACGAACGAACAGCAACGGAGAGGAAGCAGGGCGCTTCAGGGCTTCCGTGTAGGTCGCACGGGGGTATTCAGGAGGTACTGGCGCGGCGTTAGCCGGAGGCAAGGTGTCACGAAGGGCCTGGTGCAGTTCGTCCTTTATAATGCTTGCTATGGAGCTTACCGTAGGTTGCGGTGTTACAGCGGCCTTTTGCAACTCCTCACGCACTACAGAGCGGATGAGTTCTCGCAGAGAGTCACCGTTGCTTCCTATGGCCGCGAAAATGTCAGCAGTAGACATGCTGTTCGCTTGCCGCTCATATAGGTTCGAGCGGTGCAGAAGCATTTTTTCCATGGTCACGGCCTCGGACAAGAACTCCGCGACCGTCTTCGGAGGGCTCCGTACGAGGCCAGCGAAGAGTTGCTCCTTGACCCCGCGCATCAGATGACGTAACTTCTTCTCCTCCGTCATCCTTGGATCCGCTCGTCGGAAGAGGCGCGTCATGTATTCGACGTACGTGGTCACAGTTTCGTTTGGCAACTGGACGCGGGCTTGAATCGCACGTTCCGCTCGTTCGTGGCGATCGGCACTGGTGTAGGTCTCCAAGAGCTGCCGACAAAACTCGCGCCACGACGTCAGTTGCTCCTCGCGGTTCTGAAACCACGTACGCGCGCTATCCTCCAGGTAGAAGTAGACGTGTCGGAGTTTTTTCCGTTTTGTTCCATTCGTTCACGGAGGCCACGCGCTCGTATTCGACCATCCAGTCTTCGACGTCTTCGAACACTGTGCCGTGAAACGTCTTCGGGATCCGTGGGCTCTCAAGTCCCCTGATCCTGCGGCTGGTCCGATGCACGGGAGTGTCGACAGGCACTGGATTCGTAGCGCGGATCCTTGGAGGGGTCTGCAACATCCGTGAAGACGCTTACCCAGCCCCTCCACCAGTTTGTCACGAGCCTCGAGGAGTAGCCCGGAAGGTTTATTAAACGTAGAGCAGCTGGCTCTTGGAAGACGCGACCGTCGGGGCTGGCTCGAGCAGAGAAGGGGCGCGCGGTCTTCTTTCTTCTCTTGGGCTCGACCCACTTTTGCCCTCGACCCACTACCTACAGGTGGCAATATATAGGCGTGTGCAATGGAGTTCCCTCACTAACGTGTTATCAGCAGTCGTGATCGTTTGCAGCGCACATCAAAACCGTATATAGGAGTGTGCAAAGGAGCCCCTCACTAAGGTGTTCTCAGCAGTCATGATCGCTTCAAAGTAACATCCAAACCATATATGGAGCATGCAATGGCATCCCTCACTAATGTGTTTCAGCACTTGTGACACTTGTAATGTACATTCAAACCATATATAGGGGTGTGCAATGGAGCCCCTCACTACGCCGTTCTCAGCCGTCATGATCGGTTGCAACGCACATCTAAACCATATATAGGAGTGTGCAATGGAGCACCTCACTAAGGTGTTCTCAGCAGTCTTGATCGCTTCAATCTATCATCCAAACCATAAATAGTAGCGTACAATGAAATTCCTCACTAAGGTGTTTTCAGCAGTCGTGATCACCTGTAATGTACATTCAAACCAGATATAGGGGGTGCAACGGAGCGCGTCTTTAGGGTGTTCTCAGCAGTCATGATCACTTGTTATTTACATCCAAACCAAATATAGGACTGCGCGATAAAGCTCCTCCCTCAGATGTTCTCAGCACTCGTGATCCCTTGAAACACACACCCAAACCACATATAGGAGTGTGCTATGAAGCCCCTCACTAAGGTGTTCTCAGCAGTCATGATCGCTTCAAACTAACATCCACACCATATATAGTAGCGTGCAATGAAGTACCTCCCTAAGGTGTTATCACCGGTCATGATCGGTTCCAACGCCCACCCAAACCATATACAGCAGTGTGCAATGGATCCCCCCACTAAGGTGTTCGCAGTAGTCATGATCGATTCAAACTTACCATCCAAACCATATATAAGAGTGTGCAATGGAGCGCCTCTCTAAGATGTTCTCCGCAGACGTAATGCGTTGAAACACACATCCAAACCATATTCAGGAGCGTGCGATGGAGTCCCTCACTAAGGTGTCATCAACAGTCCTGATCGCTTCAAACTGACATCCAAACCATATATTGAGCATGCAATGGCGTCCCTCACTAAGGTGTTTTCAGCACTCGTGATCACTTGTAATGTACATTCAAACCATATATAGGGGTGTGCAATGGTGCCCCTTACTAAGGTGTTCTCAGCCGTCATGATCGCTTGAAACTAACATCCAATGCATATATAGGAGCGTCCAACGGAGCCAATCACTAAGGTGTTCTCAGCAGACGTAATCGCTTGAAATTTACATGCAAATAAAATAAAGGAACATGCAATGCAGCCCCTCACTAATCTGTTATCAGCAGTCGTGGTCGCTTAAAGCTTACATCCAAACCATATTCAGGAGCGCGCAATGAAGTACCTCCCTAAAGTCTCATCACCAGTCATGATCGGTTGCAATGCCCACCCAAACCATATACAGGAGTGTGCAATGGATGCCCTCAATAAGGTGTTCTAAGCAGTCACGATCGATTCAAACTTAACATCCAAACCATAAATAACAGTGTGCAATAGAGCTCCTCCCTTAAGATGTCCTCAGCAGTCGTAATCAGTGGAAACTTACATCCAAACCATACATAGGAGTGTGCAATGGAGCCCCTCACTAAGGTGTTCTTAGCCGTCATGATCGCTTCAAACTAAGATACAAACTATATATACAGCATGCAATGGCGTGCCTCACTAAGGTGTTTTCAGCTCTCGTGATCACTTGTAATGTACATTCAAACCATATATAGGGGTGTGCAATGGAGCCCCTTACTAAGGTGTTCTCAGCCGTCATGATCGCTTGAAACTAACATCCAACCCATATATAGGATCGTGCAACGGAGCCAATCACTAAGGTGTTCTCAGCAGACGTAATCGCTTGAAATTTACATGCAAATAAAATAAAGGAACATGCAATGCAGCCCCTCACTAATCTGTTATCAGCAGTCGTGGTCGCTTAAAGCTTACATCCAAACCATATTCAGGAGCGCGCAATGAAGTACCTCCCTAAGGTCTCATCACCAGTCATGATCGGTTGCAACGCCCACCCAAACCATATACAGGAGTGTGCAATGGATGCCCTCAATCAGGTGTTCTAAGTAGTCATGATCGATTCAAACTTAACATCCAAACCATAAATAACAGTGTGCAATGGAGCTCCTCCCTTAAGATGTTCTCAGCAGTCGTAATCAGTTGAAACTTACATCCAAACCATACATAGGGGTGTGCAATGGAGCCCCTCACTAAGGTGTTCTCAGCCGTCATGATCGCTTCAAACTAAGATACAAACCATATATAGAGCATGCAATGGCGTCCCTCACTAAGGTGTTTTCAGTTCTCGTGATCACTTGTACATCCAACCCATATATAGGAGCGTGCAACGGAGCCAATGACTAAGATGTTCTCAGCAGTTGTAATCAGTTGAAACTTACATCCAAACCATACATAGGGGTGTGCAATGGAGCCCTTCACTAAGGTGTTCTCAGCCGCCATGATCGCTTCAAACTAAGATACAAACCATATATAGAGCATGCAATGGCGTCCCTCACTAAGGTGTTTTCAGTTCTCGTGATCACTTGTACATCCAACCCATATATAGGAGCGTGCAACGGAGCCAATGACTAAGGTGTTCTCAGCAGTCGTAATCGCTTGAAATTTACATGCAAATAAAAGGAACATGCAATGCAGCCCCTCACTAATGTGTTATCAGCAGTCGTGGTCGCTTAAAGCTTACATCCAAACCATATTCAGGAGCCTGCAATGAAGTTCCTCAAAAAAGGTTTTATCACCAATCGTGATCGGTTGCAACGCACATCCAAACCATATATAGAAGTGTGCAATGGAGCACCTCACTAAGGTGTTCGTAGCTTTCATGATCGCTTCAAACTATCATCCAAACCATATATAGAAGCTTACAATGGAGTCCCTCACTGAGTTGTTTTCAGCAGTCGTGATCACATGTAATGCACAATCAAACGATATATAGGCGTGTGCAACAGCGCCCCTCACTAAGGTGTTCTCAGCAGTCATGGTCGACTGCAACGTACATCCAAAGCATAGATATCATGTTGCAATGGCGCTCCTCCCTAAGATGTTCTCAGCCGTGGTCATCGCTTGAAACTAACATCGAGACCATATATAGGAGCGTGCAACGGAGCCCATCACATGGTGTTCTCAGCAGTCGTGATCGCTTGAAATTTACATGCAAGTAATATAAAGGAACGTGCAATGCAGCCCGTCACTAAGGTGTTTTCAGCAGTCGTGATCACTTGTAATGTACATTCAAACCAACTATAGGGGTATGCAATGGAGCCCCTCAGTAAGTAGTTATCACCAATCGTGATAGGTTGCAACGCACATCCAAACCAAATATAGGAGGGTGCAATGGAGCACCTTACTAAGGTGTTCTCAGCAGTCTTGATCGCTTCAAACTACCATCCAAACCATATATAGGAGCGTCCAATGGAGTGCCTCACTCAGTTGTTTTCAGCAGTCGTGATGACATGTAATGTACACCCAAACCACATATAGGAGTGTGCAATGAAGCCCCTCACTAAGGTGTTCTCAGCAGTCATGATCGATTCAAACTAACATCCACACCATATATAGTAGCGTGCAATGAAGTACCTCCCTAAGGTGTTATCACCAGTCATGATCGGTTGCAACGCACACCCAAACCATATACAGGAGTGTGCAATGGCTGCCCTCACTAAGGTGTCCTCAGCAGTCATGATCGATTCAAACCTAACATCCAAACCTTATATAGGAGTGTGCAATGGAGCCCCTCGCTAAGGTGTTCTCAGCAGTCATGATCGCTTCAAACTTAACATCCAATAAATATATAAGGGTGTGCAATGGAGCTCCTCCCTAAGATGTTCTCAGCAATCCTATTCAATTGAAACTTACATCCAAACCATATTGAGGAGCGTGCAATGGAGTCCCTCACTAAGGTGTTATCAGCAGTCGTGATCGTTTGCAGCGCACGTCAAAACCATATATAGGAGTGTGCAATGGAGCCCCTCACTAAGGTGTTCTCAGCTGTCATGATCGCTTCAAACGAACATCCAAACCATATATGGAGCATGCAATGGCGTCCCTCACTAAGGTGTTTTCAGCGCTCGTGATAGCTTGTAATGTACTTTCAAACCATATATATGGGTGTGCAATGGAGCCCCTCACTAAGGTATTCTCAGCCGTCGTGATCGCTTGAAACTAACATCCAACCCATATATAGGAGCATGCAACGGAGCCAATCACTAAGGTGTTCTCAGCAGTCGTAAGCGCTTGAAATTTACATGCAAATAAAATATAGGAACATGCAACGCAGCCCCTCACTAATGTGTTATCAGCAGTCGTGGTCGCCTAAAGCTTACATCGAAACCATATTCAGGAGCGTGCAATGAAGTTTCTCACACAAGGTTTTATCACCAATCGTGATCGGTTGCAACGCACATCCAAACCATATACAGGAGTGTGCAATGGATGCCCTCACTAAGGTGTTCGCAGTAGTCATGATCGATTCAAACCTAACATCCAAACCATATATAAGAGTGTGCAATGGAGCACCTCACTAAAGTGTTCTCAGCAGTCATGATCGCTTCAAACTATCATCCAAACCATAGATAAGAGCGTCCAATGGAGTCCCTTACTGAGTTGTTTTCAGCAGTCGTGATCACATGTAATGTACATTCAAACCACATATAGGCGTGTGCAATGGTGCCCCTCACTGAGGTGTTCTCAGCAGTCATGATCGATTGCAACGTACATCCAAACTATATATAGGAGTGTGCAATGGCGCTCCTCCCTAAGGTGTTATCAGCAGTGGTAATCACTTGAAACTTACATCCATACCATATTCAGGAGCGTGCAATGGAGTCCCTCACTAAGGTGTTATCAGTAGTCGTGATCGTTTGCAACGCACATCGAGTGTGCAATGGGGCCGTTCACTAAGGTGTTCTCAGCCGTCATGGTCGCTTGAAACTTACATTCAAACTATATATTGCTGCGTGCAGTGTAGTCCCCCACTAACGAGTTTTCGGCAATCGTGATGGCTTGAACAAAAATTCAAATAAAAAAAAGAGCATGCAATGGAGTCTCTCACTAAAGTGTTTTCAGCTGTCATGATCATTTGTTACGTACATCCAAACTATATAGAGGAGTGCATAATGGAACCCCTCCCTAATGTGTTCTCAGCAGTCGTGATGGCTTAAAAACTTACATCCAAATAATAGTTAGGGGGTGCAATGAAGCCCCTCACTGAGGTGTTGTCAGCAATCGTAATCGCTTGAGACTAACACCCAAACCATATATAGAGCATGCAATGGAGTCCCTCACTAAGGTGTTTTGAGCAGTCGTGATCACTTGTTTTACATTCAAACCATATCTAGGGGTGTGCAATGGAGCCCCACACTAGGTTTCCTCAGCCGTCATGATCGATTGCAGCGTACATCCAAACCATATATAGGATTGTGCAATGGCGCTCCTCCCTAAGAGGTTCTAAGCCGTGGTGATCGCTTGAAACTAACATCGAAACCATATATAGGAGCGTGCAACGGAGCCCGTCACTAAGGTGTTATCACCAGTGGTAATCACGTGAAACTTACATCAAAACTATATATAGGAGTGTGCAATGGAGCCCCTCCCTAACGTGTTATCAGCAGTGGTAATCAGTTGAATCTTACATCCAAACCATATTCAGGATCGTGAAATGGAGTCCCGCACTAAGGTCTTATAACCAGTCGTGATCGTTTTCAACGCACATCAAAACCATATATAGGAATGTGTAATGGAGCCGTTTACTTGTTCTCAGCCGTCATGATCGCTTGAAACTTACATTCAAACTATATATTGGTGCGTGCAGTGTAGTCCCTCACTAAGGAGATTTCAGCAGTCATGATGGCTTAAACTAACATTCAGACCACATATAGGAGTGTGCAATGAAGCATCTCACTAAGGTGTTCTCAGCAGTCATGATCGCTTCAAAGTAACATCAAAACCATATATAGTAGCGTGTAATGAAGTACCTCACTAAGGTGTTCTCAGCAGTCATGATCGATTCAAACTTAACATCCACACCATATAAAAGAGTGTGCAATGGAGCTCCTCCCTAAGGTGTTCCCAACAGTCGTGATCGCTTGAAACTTTCATCTAAATAATATAGAGGAGTGCGCAATAAAGCCCCTCACTAAGGTGTTCTCAGCAGTCGTAATCGCTTGAAACTTACATGAAAACCATATATAGGAGTGTGCAATGGAGCCCCCAATTAAGGTGTTCGCACCAATCGTGATTGCTTGAACCTTGCACCCAATTATATAAAGGAGCGTGCAATAAAGCCCCTCACTAAGTCGTTCTCAGTAGTCATGATCGCTCGTTGCGTACATCCAAACCCAAGGAAGGTGCGTGCAATGAAGCCGCTCACTAAGGTGTTCTCAGCAGTCATGATCGCTTGCAACGTACGTTATAACCATATATAGGAATGTGAAATGAAACTAACTTTTAAGCCATATATACGAGCGTGCAATGAAGTCCGTCACTAAAGTATTTTCAGCTCTTGAAACTTACATGCAAACCATATATAGGAGTGTGTGCAATAGAGCACCTCAATAAGGTTTTCTCAGCAGTCATGATCGCATCAAACTAACATCCAAACCATATATTGGAGCGTGCAATGGAGTCCCTCCCTAAGGTGTTCTCAGCGGCCGTAATCGCTAGAAACTTACATCCAAACCACGTATACACACTAAACATTTAACACCTTTACGGGTGTAAATCAATTTGTCGCCAGACGGACACCCTAAGGGTGCTGTTTCCTACACCCTACAATTGGGGTGCCATATAACACCCTAGAAGAAGGGTGTCCAGCAAAAATTTTGAAGGGTGTTTGGGTGTTAGTCTTCTTTAATATCCATTTTCATAGGTGTTGAAAGGGTGTACACCCTTCTATTTCCACAGTATACGGAAGGCAGGCTCAGCTGTACATGCCTTGAATTATGACTATATAGAACGATCCACGCATAACTCGTGTGTGCCATAAGGTTCAGCTACCAAACACAGCTTCCGATAGCCAAGCCTGAAGCTTCGATGGACATACACAACATTTATACCTGTGGATCACAATAAATATTAGAAATTCAGTGCCAAACCTGTCTTCACGGCACAAATGCAACCTAGCAATTATAACTTCTGAGCGTGTATATCTACATCAACCATATAATATGTAATACAGACCAGGAAAACATATATGATACTGCATTTTCAATTATGTATTCTAGCATGGAATAGTTCTTCCATGCTAGAATGCATAACTACGTATTACATATAAAACAACCTAAAACGTGCAATCACCAAATACATTTGTAAGTACATAAAAATTTACATTTCCTACAATAATATGTCTTTTTTTACATATAACTGATCAAATCGGTCCTATATACAGGGTGTTTCAGTTAACTTGCGACAAACGTTAAAAATATGCAAATGCTCCGTCGGTGGACAGAACCAAGGTAATGTTGCTTGCCGTCGCTTGGGGATACTCAGACTATTTTTTGTGTTGTGCCTAATTAGACATAATTATTTATTCAACTTCTCAATTATTATAATTAGATGACAATTGTCGATTAGAAAATTGTATAGAGCAACATGAGAAACTCCCGATACAGCTTTCTGTTGCTCAAAACGTGTAACACAAAAGTGTTGCACGTATTTGCACGTTACATAAATGTTAAAAAAAAAAACATTTTATGTTGCACGTATTTAGCAAATCGCACGCTGTTGCACGCTGACCGGTTAGATTCACAGCGCGAGCCGAGCTCCTTCTCCCTCTACTTTATTCAAGTGGTGACGCCCGCGCGCCTCGTTCAAAGAACCAAATACCACACGCATGTAGCATAATCCCCCGGCTGCAGAAGTGACGTCCCGGAGCGTCTAAATGTCATCACCGGGAGGGTGATACTGCTTCAGTCGTGTAACGTGCACGATATCGCTGGAATGGGAAGCAGATGGGGCGTCAGGGGTGATCTCGTAGGTGCCGGGAGTCACGGCACGAAGGACTCGGTAGTGGCCTGTGTAACGAGACAGCAGTTTTTCTGACAGGCCGACCTGACGCGACGGAGACCACCAAACAACCAGGCGGGAAGTGCACGTCGCGGTGTCGCTGGTCGTACAAACGCCTTTGACTCTCTTGGGAGTGCAGAAGGCGGTCACGCGCCATTTCCCTTGCGTGGGCAGCGCGGGCGACGTTATCAAGTGCATATTCACTGGTGGGTGCTGCGTGAACAGGGAGGGTCGTTTCGAGGGGCAGTGCTGGTTCTCGGCCGAACAGAAGGAAAATGGCGAATAAACGGCTGTGTCGTGGCAGTAGAGCAAGGTCCCATTCAGTGTGGTCGGAAGACACATACTTCGCGAGCATGTCTGTGATAGTGCGATTAAGACGCTCCGTGAGGCCATTTGTTTGCGGATGGTATGAAGTAGATAGCTTTTGCCTCGTGGCACAGCACTGCAGGATGTCCGCGATAACTTTTGACAGGAATGTCCAGCCACGGTCTGTGAGAAGTTGTCGTGGAGGCCCATGTAATAAAATCATGTCGCGTATAAGAAAATCGGCAACATCTGTGGCGCAGCTTGTAGGGAGCGCTCGGGTGATGGCGTAGCGCGTGGCGTAATCTGTGGCCACAGCGATCCACCTGTTCCCAGAGGTAGAAAGATGAAAAGGACCAAGTAAATCTAAACCAACCCGAAAGAATGATTCCGCGGGAATGTCAATTGGTTGAAGGTACCCAGCAGGGCGTGTCGACGGTGTCTTGCGTCGCTGGCATTTCTCACACGCAGCTACGTATCTTCGAACGGAGCGACCAAGCCCTGGCCAAAGAAGCGTCGGCGGATCCGGTCGTAGGTACGTGACACACCGAGGTGACCGGCAGTGGGGAGGTCGTGAAGTTCGTGGAGAACAGCCGAGCGAAGGTGTTTAGGGATCACAAGGAGTAATGCTGGGCCGTTGGGGTGAACGTTGTGGCGGTAGACTACGTCATCTTCAAGTGTGAATAAGCGAAGGGAGCTGTCGGCAAGTGATGATTCCAGGCGGTCAATGATGATACGCAAGGACGGGTCACGGCGGTGCTCGTCGGCGACATGGACCAGTGGAAAAACAGAACACAGGCGTCGGTGTCAGGTTCAGACGTAGAGGTCGGGTCTTGGACTGGGTAGCGAGAGAGGCAATCTGCGTCCTGGTGTTGGCGTCCCGACTTGTACGTCACTGTGTAGGAATGTTCTTGTAGTCGGAGAGCCCAACGACCAAGCCTGCCAGTAGGATCCTTGAGCGACGAAAGCCAACACAGCGCATGATGGTCTGTGATTACTGAGAAGGGCTTGCAAATATGGGCGGAACTTTGAAACAGCCCAGACGAGAGCAAGACATTCACGCTCGGTAATCGAATAGTTGCGCTCTGCCGTTGTCAGGAGCCGGCTAGCGTAGGCTATAACGCGGTCGTGTCTGCATTGCCGTTGCGCTAAGACTGTGCCGATCCCATAACCACTGGCATCGGTTCGGACCTCTGTAGGTGCGGACGGGTCAAAGTGGGCCAAGATCAGTTGATTGGTCAGAATCGTGATAAGGCGTGAAAATGCGGCAGCCTGAGGGGAACCCCACGTAAAAGGCACGTCTTTCTTCACAAGTTCAGTGAGTGGTCGAGCGATTGCTGCGAAATCTTTCGCAAACCGTCTGAAATAAGAGCAGAGCCCCAGAAAACTCCGGACGTCTTTGACAGACTGAGGTACAGGAAAAGCTGTTACTGTTTGAACCTTCTCCGGGTTGAGTTGTACTCCGGAAGCATCGACGAGATGGCCGAGCGCTATAATCTGTCCGCGCCCGAAGTGGCATCTTCGATGAGTTCAATTGGAGCCCAGCCTTGCGGAAGACGTCAAGGATAGCTGCGACGCGCTCAAGGTGCGTCTCAAACGTAGGAGAAAACACAAGGACGTCGTCGAGGTAACAAAGGCAAGTTGGCCATTTGAAGCCTTGAAGCAGAGAGTCCATCATCCGTTCGAACGCGGTGGGGGCATTGCATAAACCAAACGACATAACCTTAAATTGGTAGAGGCCATCTGTAGCGGTTTTTTCTTGGTCTTGCTCATCGACGGAAATTTGCCAATAACCAGATCGAAGGTCAATCGACGAAAAGTATTTGGCACCGTGAAGACAATCAAGAGCGTCGTCAATTCGTGGTAACGGGTAAACGACCTTTTTAGTGATTCGGTTTAGGTGGCGGTAATCAATGCAGAAACGCCAAGTGCCATCTTTCTTTTTGACGAGCACGACCGGCGACGCCCAAGGGCTCGACGAGGGCTCAACAATGCCTTTGGCGAGCATCTTGTTGACTTCCTGCTGAAAAACTTGCCGCTCTGGCGTGGACACGCGATACTGTCGGCGATGAATGGGAACAGC
This sequence comes from Dermacentor silvarum, assembly GCF_013339745.2. NCBI lineage: Eukaryota > Metazoa > Arthropoda > Arachnida > Ixodida > Ixodidae > Dermacentor > Dermacentor silvarum. The sequence continues at coordinate 103,561,918 of NC_051158.1, read as the reverse complement.
ATCACCAGTGCTTATCCGATGCTTAACAAGGGACGTTTGACCTAGCGGGCGATTTTCAGTGTCAAATGTGTGGCGGCCAAGCAGGGGTGAGGTCCGGAGCGACCATGGGACGTAATGGGCCGTCGAGGTTCAAGGCATGCTGCGGGTAATCAGGAGGATCCGGAGAAGCGTCGGCTGCAAAAACAGTGACGTGGTCGTCTGTCACTGACCGGAGCGTGGTCACCGCTATGCCTTCAGGTAACACTTGCGTCGTCAAGCCAAAATTGACAATGGGGAGACACATATGATTAGCGGCAAGGGTAACGACGGAGTGTGGCACAGAGATGTCGCGTGCCAGGAGGACATCACGAATAGGGGCGACGACATAGTCGCCATCAGGCCAATTCGACGAAGGTTAGGGCTTTTGGAGGTAACCGAACAAATGCTGTAGTGCATAGGGTGTTCGGTTGTTCGGGGCGAACGTCGGAAAGAAGAGGAAGGTCGAGGCACAGCGTACCGGTCGAACAGTCGATGAGGGCAGAATGCGTCGTCAGAAAATCGAGCCTGAAGATTAGGTCATGAGGGCAACAGGTCAGCACAGAGAACAGGACTGGAACTTGGCGGCCAGCAATTCCTACGCGAGCAGTGCACATACCACGGACGGCAACAGTGGCGCCATTGACTACGCGTACGGCTCGAGTGACGGCAGGCGTAAGAACATTTTTGAGGCGACGACATAGGTTAGCGCTCATTAAATAGACACTTGGGCTCCAGTATCAATCAATGCCGTCAACGCGACACCATCTACGTCTACTTCAATTAGGTTCGTGTTCGTGAGGAGCGTCAACGGAGGATTTGGACAGGACGAACGTGATGCAGCACTACCTCCAAAAGCTGCATGGCCTAGTTTTCCGTCCGGCGGTGTGGTGAGGAAAAGCGGCGAGGTCGGGGCAACGGGGAGCGACGGTGTTGAGGCGACGGCGATCACCCGGAGGAGCGGCTGTCAGGGGCATCAGAAGAAGGGTAAGGACGGCGAGGGGATTAACGGAGAGCGTCGGCGTATGGGCGAGGAGCAGGGAATGAGCTCCAGTACTGCGGCATCCGGGTGGTGCGGCAGTGGCGGGATACGTGACCAACTCGGTGGCAGCGGAAGCAGATCGCTTTGTCGTCAGGTGTTCGCCATTCAGCAGGATTGCGTGGTCTGGGAGCGAAATACTGGTCATCAAAGGTTGTGGACATAAGAATGGGTGCCGAATCAGGTCGGGAGACGGAGCAGGCGGTAGGGATGCCAAGGTTTGTCATTTCTTGCCGCACAACCGCTTGTATAACAGAAATAGTAGGGGCCACTGGGTGAAAGGTACCGTCGAGGGGTCGAGGATGAAGGCGGGCCGGACTCGCCACTTGAATCTCATGCCGAACGATACGCGTGACGTTCTCTTGAAATGGTCGTGTGGCAGGAAGAGCGGAGCAAGTGGACGTGGCAGGGGTGTTTGCGAGCCGGGAAAACTCTGGGACGACGCGGCCGCTTTTGGCTACCTCGAAGCGGCGGCATTCTTTGACGATGGCTTCTACAGTAGAAACGTCGTTATATACAAGCAAATTGAAGGCGTCGTCCGCGATGCCTTTTAGGATATGGCCCACCTTGTCAACCTCGGTCATGTGCTCGTCGACTTTCCGGCAAAGCACGAGCACTTCCTGTATGTAGGAGACATACGATTCTGTCGACGACTGGACACGGAAGCAAGCTCTTTTCGCGCAGCCTATTGGCGACCTGACGGGTTGCCAATAGGTCGCGAAGCCTCTCTTTGAAAGTGTCCCAGCTGGATATCTCAACCTCATGGGTGCGAAACCAGACAAGCGGTGTCCCGTCCAGATAAAACATCTCATTGGCAAGCGTGATCGTAGGGTACCAGTGGTGGCTTCGGCTAACACGCTCATACATGGTGAGCCAGTCGTCGATGTCTACGCCTTTTAGGGCGGAGAATGTCCCAGGATAACGGAGACTAGGAACCGTAACGTTCGTTTTGTTTGGCGCCACAGGTTTAGGTGGCGACGAGGTGTTTCCATCGGAAGCCATGGCTGAGAAGACGACGGTGCGGCCGCTTCGGAGCTCCGTGGCGTGGACGGGGTACGTTTCACCTCCACCAGAATGTTACGCGAAGGACGAGTCAGTAAGACTACCAACTATTTACAGGTTGTATTTATAACAGTGGTTGCAGCGCTGACCGGTTAGATTCAGAGCGCGAGCCCGGCTCTTTCTTCCTCTTCTTTTCTCGAGTGATGGCGCCAGCGCGCCTCGTTCAAACAACCAAATACCACACGCATGTAGCAATATAAAGGAGCGTGCAATGGAGCCCCTCACTAAGTTGTTATATGCAGTCATGATCGCTTGAAACTTGAATGCAAACTATATATAGGAGCCTGCAATGGAGCCCCTCACTAAGGTGTTCTGAGCAGCCGTGATGGCTTAAAAACTTACATCCAAATAATAGTTAGGGAGGTGCAATGGTGCCCCTCACTAAGATGTTGTCTGCAATCGTGATCGCTTGAAACTTACATCCAAACCATATATAGGAGCATGCAATACAACCTCTCATTAAGGTGTTCTCAGCAGTCGTGATCGCTTGCAACTTACATTCAAACCATATATAGGAGTGTGCAATGGTGCTCCTCCCTATGATGTTCTCAGTAGTCGTGATCACTTGAAAGTTACATTTAAACCACATGTAAGTCTGTGCAATCCAGCCCCTCACTAAGTTGTTCTCAGCCGTCCTGATCGCTTGAAACGTACATCCAAACCATATATAAGAATGTGCAGTGGCGCTCCTCCCTAAGATGCTCTCAGCCGCGGTGATCGCTCGTAGCGTACATCCAAACCCTATGTAGGAGTGTGCAATGGAGCCCCTCACCATGGTGTTCTCAGCAGTCATGATCGCTTGCAACGTACATTCAAACCACATATAGGGGTGTGCAATAGAGCTCTTCACAAAGGTGTTCTCAGCAGTCATGATCGCTTTAAACTTGCATCCAAACTATATATTGGTGCGTGCAATGTAGTCCCTCACTAAGGAGTTTTCGGCAGTGGTGATGGCTTAAAAGCTTACATCCAAATATAGTTGGGCGGGTGCAATGGCGCCCCCTCACTAAGGTGTTCTCAGCAGTCATGATCGCTTAAGCCAACGTTCAAACCATATATACGAGCGTGCCATGGAGTCCATGCAAACCATAAATAGTAGCGTGTAATGAAATCCATCGATCACTAAGGTGTTTTAAGCAGTCATGATGACCTGTAATGTACATTCAAACCATATCTATGGCGGTGCAATGAGCGCCTCATTTGGGTGTTCTCAGCAATCATGATCGCTTGAAACTTACAACCAAACTCTACACAAGTGCTTGCAATGAAGTCCCTCACTAATGAGTTTTTAGCAGTCGTGATCGCTTGAAACTTACATCCAAATCATATGTAGGATCTACCAATGGAGCCCCTCATTTAGGTGTTTTCACCCGTCGTGATCAGATGTAATGTACATTCAAACCATATATATGGGGTGCAATGGAGCCCCTCATTAGGGTGTGCTGAGCTGTCGAAATCACTTGAAACTTACATCCAAACCATACATAGGAGTGTGCAATGGGGCCCCTCACTAAGGTGTTCTCAGCAGTCATGATCGCTTCAAACTAACATCCAAACTATATATAGAGCATGCAATGGAGTCCCTCACAAAGTGTTTTCAGCAGTCGTGATCACTTCTAATGTACATTCAAACCATATATACAGGTTGGCAATGGACCCCTCATTAAGGTGTTCTCAGCAGTCATGATGGCTTGCAATGTACATACAAGCCATATATAGGAGCGTGCAACGGAGCCCATCACTAAGATCTTAGTAGTCGTGATTGTTTGAACTTTGCATGCAAATAATATAAAGGATTATGCAATGAAGTCCCTCACAAAGGTGTTCTCGGCAGTCGTGATCGCAAAATGCTTACACCCAAACCATAAGCAGGAGCGTGCAATTGAGTCCCTCACTAAGGTGTTATCAACATTCGTTATCGCTTGCAATGCACATCCAAACCATATATATGAGTGCGCAATGCAGCCCATGACTAAAGTGTTCTCAGCAGTCGCAATCGCTTCAAACTTACATCCAAACCATATATAGGAGTGTGCAATAAAGCCCCTCACTATGGTGTTCTCAGCAGTCATGATCGCTTGCACCGTACATTCAAACCACATATAGGGGTGTGCAATAGAGCTATTCACAAAGGTGTTCTCAGCAGACATGATCGCTTAAACTAACGCTCAAACCAAATATACTAGCGTGCAATGGAGTCCCTCACTAAAGTGTTTTCAGCTGTCACGAACACTTGCAACGTACATCCAAACCATATATAGGAGCGTGCAATGGACTCCCTCACTAAGGTGTTATCAGCAGTCGTGATCGCTTGCAAGGCACATGCAAACCATATATAAGAGTGTACAATGGAGCCGTTCACTAAGGTGTTCTCAGCAGTCATGATCGCTTCAAACTAATATCCAAACCATATATAGGAGCGTTCAATGGACTCCCTCACTAAGGTGTTATCAGCAGTCGTGATCGCTTGCAAGGCACATCCAAACCATATATAGGAGTGTGCAATGGAGCCGTTCAATAGGTGTTCTCAGCAGTCATGATCGCTTCAAACTAACATCCAAACCATACATAGTAGCGTGCAATGAAGTACCTCACTAAGGTGCTATCACCAGTCATGATCGGTTGCAACGCACATACAAACCATATATAGGAGTGTTCAATGGATCTCGTCACTAAGGTGTTCTGAGCTGTCGTAATCACTTGAAACTTTCATCCAAACCATATATAGGAGTTTGCGATGGAGCCCCTCACTTAGGTGTTCTCAGCAGTCACGATCGCTTCAAACTAAGATAGAAACCATATATTTAGCATGCAATGGAGTCCCTCACTGAGGTGTTATCACCAATCGTGATCGGTTGCAACGCACATCCAAACCATACACAGGGGTGTACAATGCATCCCCACAATAAGGTGTACTCAGCAGTCATGATCGATTGAAACTTAACATCCAAACCATATATAAGAGTGTGGAATGGAGTCGCTCACTAAGGTGTTTTCAGCAGTCGTGATCACTTGCAATGTACATTCAAACCATATATAAGAATGTGAAATGAAACTTACATCCTAACCATATGTAGGAGTGTGCGATGGAGCCCCTCACTAAGGTGTTCTCAGCAGTCATGATCACTTCAAACTAACATCCAAACCATAAATATTAGCGTGCAATGAAATACCAACTAAGCTGTTTTCAGCAGTCGTGATCACATGTAATGTACATTAAAACCATATATAGGGGGTGCAATGGAGCCCCTCATTAGGGTGTTCTGAGCTGTCGTAATTTCTTGAAACTTACATCCAAACCATATATAGGAGCGTGCAATGGACTCCTTCACTAAGGTGTTATCAGCAGTCGTGATCGCTTGCAAGGCACATCCAAACCATATATAGGAGTGTGCAATGGATCTCGTCACTAAGGTGTTCTCAGCAGTCATGATCGATTGAAACTTAGCATTCAAACCATATATAAGAGTGTGCAATGGAGCTCCTCCCTAAGATGTTCTCAGCACTCATTATCGCTTGCAACGCATACCCGAACCATATACAGAGTGTTTTTTTTTAGCTGCACAAAATTTTTAAAATTAGAAAAATATATATCTTGTTCACGTTATCTTTACCACTTGTATGCACCGATTGGCGGCCTCCAGATAGAGAGCAATTTCCGCACTTAGGTGCGAAATTAGCAAAGTTACGCTAATTAACTTTTTAATTATCAACAATAGGTGACTACAGGAAATGAGTACTTTGGGGCCCGTCCTCGACACTACCTATCCCAATGATCAAATTTTCAATAGCGGAGTTCATGTGAGAGCTAAGCGACCAATTAGTTCCCCCTGGCAGTCTCCTTGAAACCGAAACTGGCCGCAAAAAGAGCGTCGTTGTCGTCGATGTCGCCGTCCCCCTGCCTTTCGTCACGTCTCCGAGGTAGGCGCCGGTCTGGCCCGCGAGCAGCTTGCGTTATCTCCTTGCTATCTGCGGCGTTCACCGTCGACGCTACAGACTGATATGACGCCGTGCCTGTAGTATCTAAAAGCCCAAGGAGCGGGGTTCACGCTACAGCGCAACGTGGCGCCCGAAGGAATGACGAAGTAAATTTGATGGCCCGCCGGCATTCAAGCGTTAAGCCAACGCCGCAAACAGCAAGGAGATAACGCAAGCTGCCCGTTGGGCCGGACCAGCGGTGACGTCGAAGACGTGACGAAAGGCTGGGGGGCAGCGACTTCGACGACACAGACGCTTTTTTTTGCGGCCAGTTTCAGTTTCAAGCAGCCTGCCAAGGGGAATTAATTGTTCGCGTAGCTCCCACATGAACTCCGCTATTCAAAATTTGATCGCTGGGCTAGGTAGTGTTGAGGACGGGCCCCAAAGTACTAATTTGCTATAGCCACCTATTGTTGATAATTAGAAAGTTAATTAGCGTAACTTCGCTAATTAAGCACGTAAGTGCGGAAATTGCTCTGAATCTAGAGGCCGCCAATACGTACACTCGTATGGTAAACATAACGTGACCAAGATTTACATTTTTATAATTTTAAAAATTTGGTGCAGCTAAAAAAACACCCTGTATAGGAGCGTGCAAAGGAACTCATCTATAAGGTGTTCTCAGCTTTCGTAATCAATTGAAACTTTCATCCAAACCATATATAGGAGTTTGCGATGAAGCCCCCCACTTAGGTGTTCTCACAGTCACGATCGCTTCAAACTAAGATAGAAACCATATATTGAGCATGCAATGGAGTCCCTCACTAAGGTTTTATCACCTATCGTGATCGGTTGCAACGCACATCCAAACCATATATAGGAGCGTGCAATGGACTCCTTCACTAAGGTGTTATCAGCAGTCGTGATCGCTTGCAAGGCACATCCAAACCATATATAGGAGTGTGCAATGGATCTCGTCACTAAGGTGTTCTCAGCAGTCATGATCGATTGAAACTTAGCATTCAAACCATATATAAGAGTGTGCAATGGAGCTCCTCCCTAAGATGTTCTCAGCACTCATTATCGCTTGCAACGCATACCCGAACCATATACAGAGTGTTTTTTTTTAGCTGCACAAAATTTTTAAAATTAGAAAAATATATATCTTGTTCACGTTATCTTTACCACTTGTATGCACCGATTGGCGGCCTCCAGATAGAGAGCAATTTCCGCACTTAGGTGCGAAATTAGCAAAGTTACGCTAATTAACTTTTTAATTATCAACAATAGGTGACTACAGGAAATGAGTACTTTGGGGCCCGTCCTCGACACTACCTATCCCAATGATCAAATTTTCAATAGCGGAGTTCATGTGAGAGCTAAGCGACCAATTAGTTCCCCCTGGCAGTCTCCTTGAAACCGAAACTGGCCGCAAAAAGAGCGTCGTTGTCGTCGATGTCGCCGTCCCCCTGCCTTTCGTCACGTCTCCGAGGTAGGCGCCGGTCCGGCCCGCGAGCAGCTTGCGTTATCTCCTTGCTATCTGCGGCGTTCACCGTCGACGCTACAGACTGATATGACGCCGTGCCTGTAGTATCTAAAAGCCCAAGGAGCGGGGTTCACGCTACAGCGCAACGTGGCGCCCGAAGGAATGACGAAGTAAATTTGATGGCCCGCCGGCATTCAAGCGTTAAGCCAACGCCGCAAACAGCAAGGAGATAACGCAAGCTGCCCGTTGGGCCGGACCAGCGGTGACGTCGAAGACGTGACGAAAGGCTGGGGGGCAGCGACTTCGACGACACAGACGCTTTTTTTTGCGGCCAGTTTCAGTTTCAAGCAGCCTGCCAAGGGGAATTAATTGTTCGCGTAGCTCCCACATGAACTCCGCTATTCAAAATTTGATCGCTGGGCTAGGTAGTGTTGAGGACGGGCCCCAAAGTACTAATTTGCTATAGCCACCTATTGTTGATAATTAGAAAGTTAATTAGCGTAACTTCGCTAATTAAGCACGTAAGTGCGGAAATTGCTCTGAATCTAGAGGCCGCCAATACGTACACTCGTATGGTAAACATAACGTGACCAAGATTTACATTTTTATAATTTTAAAAATTTGGTGCAGCTAAAAAAACACCCTGTATAGGAGCGTGCAAAGGAACCCATCTATAAGGTGTTCTCAGCTTTCGTAATCAATTGAAACTTTCATCCAAACCATATATAGGAGTTTGCGATGAAGCCCCCCACTTAGGTGTTCTCACAGTCACGATCGCTTCAAACTAAGATAGAAACCATATATTGAGCATGCAATGGAGTCCCTCACTAAGGTTTTATCACCTATCGTGATCGGTTGCAACGCACATCCAAACCATATATAGGAGTGTGCAATGGAGTCCCCACTGAGTTGTTTTCAGCAGTCGTGATGACATGTAATGTACATTCAAACCATATATAGGAGTGTGCAATGAAGCGCCTCTCTAAGGTGTTCTCAGCAGTCATGATCACTTGTTATGTACATTCAAACTATATGGAGGAGTGTGCAATGGAGCCCCTCACTAAGGTGTTCTCAGCAGTCACGATCGCTTCAAACTAACATCCACACCATATATAGTAGCGTGCAATCAAGTACCTCACTAAGGTGTTATCACCAGTCATGATCCGTTGCAACGCACATCCAAACCATGCACATCAGTGTATAATGGATCCCCACAATAAGGTGTTCTCTGCAGTCATGATCGATTCAAACTTAACATCGAAACCATATATAAGAGTGTGCAATGGAGCTCCTCCCTAAGATGTTTTCAGCAGTCATTATAGCTTGCAACGCATATCTAAACGCTATATAGGAGCGTGCAAAGGAACCCATTATTAAGGTGTTCTCAGCTGTCGTAATCACTTGAAACTTAAATCCAAACCATATATAGGGGGTGCAATGGCGCCTCTCATTAGGGTGTTCTCAGCAGTCATGATCGCTTAAACTAACGTTCAAACCAAATATACGAGCGTGCAATGGAGTCCCTCACTAAAGTGTTTTCAGCTGTCATGATCACTTGTAATGTACATTCAAACCATATGAAGGAGCGTGCAATAAAGCCCCTCACTAAGTCGTTCTCAGCAGTCATGATCGCTTGAAACTAACATCCAAGCTATATATAGAGCATGCAATGGAGTCGCTCACTAAGGTGTTCTGAGCAGTCGTGATCACTTGTAATGTACATTCAAACCATATATAGGGGTGTGCAATGGAGCCCCTTCCTAGGGTGTTCTCAGCCGCCATGATCCCTTGAAACGTAAAATCAAACCATATATAAGAATGTGAAATAAAACTAACATTTAGGCCAGATATACCAGCGTGCAAAGGAGTCCCTCTAAAGTATTTTCAGCTCTTGAAACTTACATCCTAACCATATATAGGAGTGTGCGATGGAGCCCCTCATTAAGGCGTTCTAAGCAGTCATGATCATTTCAAACTAACATCCAAACCATAAATAGTAGCATGCAATGAAATCCCCACTAAGGTGTTTTCAGCAGTCGTGATCACATGTAATGTACATTCAAACCATATATAGGGGTTGCAATGGAGCCCCTCATTAGGGTGTTCTGAGCTGTCGTAATCACTTGAAACTTACATCGAAGCCATATAAAGGAGCGTCCAATAGAGCCCCCCCCCTAAGGTGTTCTCAGCAGTCATGAACACTTGCGACGTACACCCAAACCATATATATGATTGTGCGATGGAGCCCCTCACTAATGTGTTCTCAGCAGTCATGATCACTTCAAACTAACATCCAAACGATAAATAGGAGCGTGCAATGGACTCCCTCACTAAGGTGTTATCAGCAGTCGTGATCGCTTGCAAGGCACATCCAAACCATATATAAGAGTGTGCAATGGAGCCGTTCAATAGGTGATCTCAGCAGTCATGATCGCTTCAAGCTTACATCCAAACTATATATTGGTGAGTGCAATGTAGTCCCTCACTAAGGAGTTTTCAGCAGTAGTGATCGGTTGAAACTTGCACGCAAATCATATGTAGGAGCTAGCAATGGAGCCACTCGGTTAGGTGTTCTCAGCAGTCATGTTCGCTTGCAACATGCATCCAAACCAAATATAGCAGTGCGCAATGAAGCTCCTCCCTAAGATGTTCTCAGCAGTCGTGATCCCTTGAAACTTACATCCAGACCATATATAGGAGTCTGCAATGGAGCCCCTCATTAAGGTGTTCTCAGCAGTCATGATCGCCGCAAACGAACAGCCAAACCATATAAAGAGCATCCATTGGAGTCCCTCACTAAGGTGTTTTCAGCAGTCGTGATAACTTGTAATGTACATTCAAACCATATATACAGGTATGTAATTTAGCCCCTTAATAAGGTGTTCTCCGCAGCCATCATCACATGCAATGTACATCCAAGCCATATATAGGAGCGTGCAACGGAGCCCATCACTAAGGGGTTCTCAGCAGTCGTGATCGCTTGAAATTTACATGCAAATAAAATAAAGGAACATGCAATGCAACCCCTCACTAAGGTGTTATCAGCAGGCGTGGTCGCTTAAAGCTTACATCCAAACCATATTCCGGAGCGTGCAATGGAGTCCCTCACTAAGGTGTTATCAGCAGTCGTGATCGGTTGCAGCGCACATGCAAACCATATATGAGTTTGCACTGGGGCCCCTCACTAACGTGTTCGAAACAGTCATGACAGCTTGCAACGTACATTCAAACCACATATAGGGGTATGCAACGGAGCCCTTCAGTAAGGTGTTCTAAGCAGTCATGATCGCTTGAAACGTACAACCAAACTATATATTGGTGAGTGCAATGTAGTCCCTCACTAAGGAGTTTCAGCAGTCGTGATCGCTTGAAACTTACATCCAAATCATATGTAGGAGCTAGCAATGGAGCCCCTCACTAAGGTGTTCTCAGCAGTCATGATCGCTCTCAACGTACATTCAAACCACATATAGGGGTATGCATTCGAGCCCTTCAGTAAGGTGTTCTCAGCAGTCATTATCGCTTGAAACTTACATCCAAATGATATGTAGGAGCTAGTGTGCTTGCATTGTAGTGCACGTTAAAGAACCCCAGGTGGGCAAAATTAATCCGGCGCCCTCCACTACGGCGTGCCTCATAATCAGAACTGGTTTTGGCACCTAAAACCAAAGAAAGAAGAAGAAGCAATGGAGCCCCTCACTTAGGTGTTCTCAGCTGTCATGATCGCTTGCAACGTGCATCCAAACCAAATATAGCAGTGAGCAATGAAGCTTCTCCCTAAGATGTTCTCAGCAGTCGTGATTCCTTGAAACTTACATCCAAAACATATACAGGAGTGTGCAATGGAGACCCTCATTAAGGTGTTCTCAGCAGTCATGATCGCTGCAAACGAACAGCCGAACCATATATAGAGCATGCAATGGAGTCCCTCACAAAGGTGTTTTCAGCAGTCGTGATGACTGGAAACTAACATCCAAACCATATATAGGAGCGTGCCACGGAGCCCATCACTAAAGTGTTCTCAGCAGTCCTGATTGCTCAAATCTTACATTGAAACCATATTCAGGAGTGTGTAATGATGTTCCTCACTAAGGTTTCATCAGCTGTCGTGATCGCTTCCAAAATACATCCAAATATTATAGAGGAGGGTGCAAAGGGGCTCCTCCCTAAGGTGTTCTCAGCAGGCATGATCGCTTGACACTTACATCCAAACAATATATAAGAGCGTGCAATGCAGCCCCTCACTAAGGTGTTCTCAGCAGTCATAATCACTTGAATCTTACATCCAAACCATATTCAGGAGCGTGCAATGGAGTCCCTCACTAAGGTGTTATCAGCAGTCGTGATCGTTTGCAACGCACATCCTAACCGAAACATTCATCGAAGTGTCCCAGGACCGGTGGATTTTGAAGGCGTTGCCGTAGCTCGTCGAATGCTTCCTGCTGTTCTTCATCCCATACGAATGCTACATCTTCTCTGGTGAGGCATGTCAACGGCGACGCAATGCGTGAAATGTTCTGAATAAAACGCCGGTAATATGCGCATAAGCCTAAAAATCGTCTCACTGCCTTCTTGTCGGATGGCACAGGAAAATGTTCAACGGCAGCTATCTTTTCCGGATCAGGTCGTACCCCCTCATTACTGACAACATGGCCTAGAAAAAGAAGCTCTTCGAAGCCAAATAGGCATTTTTCCGGCTTAAGCGTTTGATCGGCGGGCCGTATGGCTTGAAAAAGAGCACGTAGTCGCCTCAAGTGCTCGTCAAATGTCGCAGAGAATACAATTACATCGTCTAGATATACTAAGCACGTTTGCCACTTGAGTCCTGATAAAACGGTGTCCATTAGCCGCTGAAATGTTGCCTGCGCGGAGCACAAGCCGAAGGGAAGTACCCTAAATTCATAGAGGCCATCAGGTGTCATGAATGCTGTTTTCTCGCGGTCTCTTTCGTCTACTTCTATTTGCCAATAGCCGCTTCTTAGATCCATCGACGAGAAATAGCGTGCATGCCGTAGTCTATCGAGAGAATCGTCTATGCGGGGTAGCGGGTAAACGTCCTTCTTAGTGAATTGGTTGAGTTTGCGGTAGTCGACGCAAAAGCGCAAGCTGCCATCCTTCTTTTTGACTAACACTACCGGCGATGCCTAGGAACTTTTCGACGGCTGAATAACGTCATCTTGAAGCATTTTCTGTACCTGGTTTTCTATCGCTTCGAGTTCTCGCGCTGCCACCCGGTATGGGTTTTGCCGTATTGGTCTGGCCCTTTCGTCTGTAATAATTCGATGTTTGATCAGTGGCGTTTGGCCAACTTTGTACGTCGAAGAGAAACAGTTCCGAAACTCATCAATAAGCTCGAGGAGTCTTTCTTTCTGTTTAAGTAGCAAACTTGGGCCGACATCAATGGATAGAGGCACGCTCGGCAGACCGGGGGAATAGTCTTGCTCAACAGTCATGCAGTCGGTAACCTCATTCAGCTCTTCCACGTACGCGACTGCCATACCTCTTGTAAGATGCCGGCGTTCAGGACTAAAGTTTGTTAGTAGGACGTCCGTCTGTCCGCGAGGAATGTCAACTATACCTCTTGCAACTGATACGCCATTACTAAACAGCAGACCAGGAATTTGTTCGGCGATCATGTTGGAGCACCTTGGTGAGTCGCATGTTACAGGCACAAGAGCGCTGGAGCGCGGAAGGATGGTCACATCGTCATCGAAGATACGTAAATGCTCACGTCGCTGATAATCACAGGGTACGGCGAAATCTGCATTCATCCAAAACGTGACCGACCTGTCCGGAATGTTTATAATAGCGCCGTATTCGTGCAGGAAATCCATTCCCAGTACCACGTCTCTGCAGCACTCCAGCAATATAACGAAAGTTGCAATAAACGTCGAGTCACCAATATCAATTCTGCCCGTGCATTTGCCTGTAGGGGTCATCAATTGACCTCCTGCCATTCTTATGTGGCGACCAGTCCATGATGTCTTGACTTTATTAAGGCTATCGGAGAGTTTCAGGCTAATTATTGAGAAATCGGCCCCCGTATCTACTAACGCGGTTACTGGGTGTCCGTCTATGAAAACAGCGAGGTCGGCACTTACGACTTCCCTTGGGGGCGGCAGAGGCATATTGTCCGATTGCACAGATGGTGTTGGTGGTGTTGAAGCATTTCGACGGTCGGCAACCTCCCCCCAGAAGGTCGCTTCTGTTAGTTTCCCCGACGAGGGCTAGGGGACCTGCCGCCCCTGACTACATCGGCGTAACTGCGACCTTGCGGCGAAGAGCTCGGTGCAGGTGACGGAGAGCGGGTTCGACGAGTGAATGGATGTCCTTGTGGAGCAACATCGTCACTGTAGCGCCTGTTTTCGAAGCGAACGCGAGGAAAGGTGGGTGGAAAGCTCTGGTATCCGGGGTCACGATACGGACAAAAACGGTAAACGTGGCCGGCTTCTCCACAATGAAAGCACAAAGGACGGCGGTCGACGGTGCGCCACATTTCCGTCCTGCGAACCAATGGTCGACTTGTGGGCGTCCTCTGCGGCCAAGCTGCAGTTGCCTGCGGAGGGAAGTAGGCCGATGTTTCCACAGGTACACTAGGTTGCGTGGTCAGTGGCTGCGCGTTGTACGGCGGGGATGGCGGCTCGTTGTAAGGACGAGCAATTGGTGATGAGTTGTTGGCTGCTGCTGGAGGAGGACGACGAACAGCCGATGCGTAGCTGAGAGACCGTTGGTCCGGTAGGGATTCGGGCATCGAGAATGCCTGCCTGATTTCTTGTCGCACAACCTCTGCTACAGAAGCCCCGACTGACTCCTGCGGGGTCACAAGGAGTTTGCGAATCTCTTCACGATCAACCTCCCGGATGAGCTCACGAAGCTCATTGCCGGCAGCTAGAGCAGAAACGTTGCTCGAGGCGTTGCTTGGGCGATCGAAGGGTCGGCAACGTTGTTGCAGTGCTCGTTCGATGGACGTAGCTTCCGAGGTGAATTCCGCAACGGTTGTCGGCGGGTTGCGAAGAAGACCGGCGAAAAGTTGTTCCTTGACGCCTCGCATCAGATGGCGGATTTTCTTTGCTTCCGGCATCTCTGGGTCAGCGCGGCGGAACAGGCGGGTCATGTCCTCCGCAAACATGGCGACGCTCTCATTCGGTTTCTGGATGCGCGACTCGATTAGTTGGTGGGCAGAATCGCAACGATCGTTGTTTGCGAAGGTGGTGGAAAGCTGCTGTCCGCCAGAGCGAAGTAGACACGTGAGAGTTTTTCTTCTGCAGTCCACCGATTCGCCTTGGCGACTCGCTCGTATTGCGCGAGCCACTCTTCGACGTCCTCGAAAACATCACCATGGAATGTCTCGGGAGCCTGAGGATGCTGCAAAGTCACCTGAGAAGGTCCTGCTGTTGCCATCTCGTTAGGTAGAGGTCCGGTTGGTGGGGAGTTCTCCTAGAAGATTACCTCTGGGCTGAGGCCCCGCAGTCGACGACTGTAGCGGTGGACAGGAATGTCCACTGCAGGAACTGATTGCGGGTTTGAACTGGGCGTTGCATTCCTCACAGGATTTACGGGCATCAGGGACTACCCAGCACTTCCACCAGTGTCGCAAGATGCGAAGAATG
The DNA here is from genome assembly GCF_013339745.2 of Dermacentor silvarum. Lineage (NCBI taxonomy): Eukaryota > Metazoa > Arthropoda > Arachnida > Ixodida > Ixodidae > Dermacentor > Dermacentor silvarum. The sequence goes on along the minus strand of NC_051158.1, from coordinate 103,546,788 downwards.
GCACACAGAATGACGGTGGTGCGACATCAAACACAGGCTCTATATTCAAGGCCCAACAATAATTGTCCGCGCCAACTTTATCTTTTTCGGAGGGCGAGATGCTTGCGCTCTAGTCCCTCCCTTCATTGTCTTCTTTAGTAGTGACAATATATAGGAGTGTGCAATGGAGCCCGTCTCTAAGGTGTTCTCAGCCGTCATGATCGCTTGCAATGTACATTCAAACCACATATAGGGGTGTCCAATAGAGCCCTTCACTAAAGTGTTCTCAGCAGTCAAGATCGCTTGAAACTTACCTCCAAACTGTATATTGGTTCGTGAAATGTTGTCCCTCACTAAGCAGTTTTCGGCAGTCGTGATGGCTTAAAAACTTACACCCATATATAGTTGGGAAGGTGCAATGTAGCCCCTCACTAAGGTGTTTTGAGCAGTCGTGATCAGTTGTACATTCAAACCATGTATCGGAGTGTGCAATGGCGCTCCTGCATAAGATGTTCTCCGCCGTGGTGGTCGCTTGAAACTAACATCGAAACCATATATTGGAGCAGTCAACGGAGCCCGCCACAAAGGTGTTCTCACCAGTCGTGATCGCTTGAACCTTACGCCCAAATAATATAAAGGAGCGTGCACTGAAGCCCGTCACTAAGTCGTCCTCAGCAGTCATGATCGCTCGTAGCGTACATCCAAACCCAATGTAGGAGTGTAAAATGGAGCTCCTAAGGTGTTCTCAGCAGTCGTGACGGCTTGCAACGTACATATAAACCATATAAAGGAGTTTCCAATCGAGCCCCTCACTAAGGTGTTCTCAGCAGTGGCGATTGCTTAAAAACTTACCTCCAAATAATATAAAGGAGGATGCAATGGTGCCCGTCTCTAAGGTGTTATCGACAGTCGCGATCACTTTCAACGTACTTCCAAATAATATATAGGAGAGTTTATTGGAGCACTTTGCTGAGTTGTTCTCAGCCGTCTTGATTGCTTAAATACTTACATCCAAATCATATAAAGGAGGGTGTATTGGCACCCCTCCCTAAGGTGTTCTCAGCAGTCGTGATCGCTTGAAACTTCCATCCAAACGGGGTTCTCAGTGGTAGCGATCGCTTGAAACTTACATCCACTATATATTGATGAGTGCAATGTAGTCCCTCGCTATGGAGTTTACAGCAGTCGTGATCGCTTGAAACTTACATCCAAATCATATGTAGGAGCTAGCAATGGAGCCCCTCACTTAGGTGTTCTCAACAGTCGTCATACCTTGTAATGTGCATTCAAACCATATATACAGGCATGTAATTTAGCCCCTTATTAAGGTGTTCTCAGCAGTCATGATCGCTTGCCATGTACATCCAAGCCATATATAGGAGCGTGCAACGAAGCCCATCACTAAGATGCTCTCAGCAGTCGTGATCGCTTGAAACGTACGTCCAAACCATAAATAGGTGCGTGCAATGGAGTCCCTTACTAAGTTGTTCTCTGAAATCACGATCGCTTGAAACTTGAATGCAAACCATATATAGGAGCGTGCAATGAAACCCATCAATAAGGTGTTCTCAGCTGCCGTAATCACTTGAAACTTACATCCAAACCATATATAGAAGTGTGCAATGGAGCCCCTCGCTAAGGTGTTCTCAGCAATCATGATCGCTTCAAACTAACATCCAAACCATACATAGAGCATGCGATGGAGTCCCTCACTAAGGTGTTTGAGCAGTCGTGATCAGTTGTAATGCACATTCAAACCATGTATAGGAGTGTACAAGGGCGCTCCTCCCTAAGATGTTCTCAGCCATGGTAATCGCTTGAAAATAACATCGAAACCATATATAGGAGCGTGCAACGGAGCCCATCACGTGGTGTTCTCAGCAGTCGTGATTGCTTGAAATTTACATGCAAATTATATAAAGGAACGTGCAATGCAGCCCGTCACTATGGTCTTACCAGCAGTCATAATCACTTGAAATGTACATCCAAACCATATATTAGAGTCGGCAATAGTGCTGCTCGCTAAGATGTTCTCAGCCATGGTGATCGATTGAAACTAACATCAAAACCATATATACGAGCGTGCAACGGAGCCCCTCACTAAGTCGTTCTCAGCAGTCATGATCGCTCGTAGCGTACATCCAAACCCAATGCAGGAGTAAAGTAATAATAATATTGTAATAATATAAAGGCGGATGCAATGGTGCCCGTCTCTAAGGCGTTATCAGCAGTCGTGATCGCTTTCAACGTAATTCCAAATGATATATAGAAGAGTTTATTGGAGCCCTTTGCTGAGGTGTTCTCAGCAGTCGTGATTGCTTTAAACTTACATCCAAACCAAATATAGGAGTGCGCAATGAAGCTCCTCCCTATGATGTTTTCAGCAGTCGTGATCCCTTGAAACTTACATCCAAACCATATATAGGAGTGTGCAATGGAGCCCCTCATTAAGGTATTCTCAGCAGTCATGATCGCTGCAACAGAACAGCCAAACCATATATAGAGCATGCAATGGAGCTACGCAATGGAGAAAACACTAAGGTGTTTTCAGCAGTCGCAATCACTTGTAATGTACATTCCAACCATCTATTGTTTGTATGCAATGGAGCCCCTAACTAAGGTGTCCTCAGCAGTCATGATCGCTTGAAACTTACATCCAAACCATACATTAGAGTCGGCAATGGTGCTGCTCCCGAAGGTGTTCTCTGCCATGATGATCGCTTGAAACTAACATCAAAACCATATATAGGAGCGTGCAACGGAGCACATCACTAAGGGGTTCTCCGCAGTCGTGATCGCTTGAAGTTTACATGCAAATAAAATAAAGGAACATGCAATGCAGCCCCTCACTAAGGTGTTATCAGCAGGCGTGGTCGCTTAAAGCTTAAATCTAAACCACATTCAGGAGCGTGCAATGGAGTCCCTCACTAAGGTGTTATCAGCAGTCGTGATCGGTTGCAGCGCACATCCAAACCAAATATAGGAGTTTTTACTGGGGCCCCTCACTAACGTGTTCTCAGCAGTCATGATCGCTTGAAACTTACATCGAAATCATATGTAGGAGCTAGCAATAGAGCCCCTCACTTATGTGTTCTCAGCAGTCATGATCGATTGCAACGAACATCCAAACCAAATATAGCAGTGCGCAATGAAGCTCCTCCCTAAGATGTTCTCAGCAGTCGTGATCCCTTGAAACTTACATCCAATCCATATATAGGAGTGTGCAATAGAGCCCCTCATTAAGGTGTTCTCATCAGTCATGATCGCTACAAACGAACAGCCAAACCATATATAGAGCATGCAATGAAGTCCCTCACTAAGGTGTTTTCAGCAGTCGTGATCGCCTAAAGCTTACATCCGAACCATATTCAGGAGCGTGCAATGGAGTCCCTCAATAAGGTGGTATCAGCAGTCGTGATCATTCGCATTGCACATCCAAACCATATATAGTAGTGTGCAATGAGTTCCCTCACTAAAGTGTTCTCAGCAGTCATTATCGCTTGCAACGTACATTCACACCACATATAGGGGTATGCAATGGAACCCTTCAGTAAGGTGTTGCCAGCAGTCGTGATCGCTAGAAACATATATCCAAATCATATGTAGGAGCTAGCAATGGAGCCCCTCACTTAGGTGTTCTCAGCAGTCGTGATCGCTGGAAACTAACATCCAAACCATATATAGGAGCGTGCAACGGAGTCCATCACTTAAGTGTTCTCAGCCGTCCGGATCGCTTGAAATTTACATACAATAATATAATAGAATGTGCCATGCAGTGCCTTACTATGGTGTTATCAGCAGTCGTAATCCCTTGAAACTTACATCCAAACGATATTCATGAGCGTGCAATGGAGTCCCTCACTATGGTGTTATCAGCAGTTGTGATCGTTTGCAACGCACATCCAAACCATATATAGGGGTGTGCAATTGAGCCCTTCACTAAGGTGCTCTGGCAGTCAAGATCGCTTGAAACTTACCTCCAAACTATGTATTGGTTCGTGAAGTGCAGTCCCTCACTAAGGAGTTTTCGGCAGTCGTGATGGCTTAAAAACGTACATCCAAATATAGTTGGGAAGATGCAATGGAGCCCCTCACCAATGTGTTTTGAGCAGTCGTGATCAGTTGTAATGTACATTCAAACCATGTATCGGAATGTGCAATGGCGCTCCTCCATTAGATGTTCTCAGCCGTGGTGATCGCTTGAAACTAACATCGAAACCATATATTGGAGCGGTCAACGGAGCCCATCACGAAGGTGTGCTCAGCAGTCGTGATCGCTAGAAATTTACATGCAAATAATATAAAGGAACGTGCAATGGAAGCCGCCACTAAGGTGTTCTCACTAGCCGTGATCGCTGGAAGCTTACGCCAAAATAATATAAAGGAGCGTGCACTGAAGCCCCTCACTAAGTCGTTTTCAGCAGTCATGATCGCTCGTAGCGTACATCTAAACCCAATGTAGTAGTGTGGAATGGAGCCCCTAAGTTGTTCTCAGCAGTCGTGATGGCTTGCAACGTACATCTAAACCTCATAAATGAGTTTGCAATCGAGCCCCTCCCTGAGGTGTTCTCAGCAGTGGCGATCGCTTAAAAACTTATCTCCAAATAATATAAAGGAGGATGCAATGGTGCCCGTCTCTAAGGCGTTATCAGCAGTCGTGAACGCTTTCAACGTACTTCCAAATGATACATAGGAGAGTTTATCGGAGCCCTTTGCTGAGGTGTTCTCAGCAGTCTTGATTGCTTAAAAACTTACATCCAAATTATATAAAAGAGGGTGTAATGGCACCCCTCCCTAAGGTGTTCTCAGCAGTCGTGATCGCTTAAAACTTCCATCCAAATGGGGTTCTCAGCGGTCACTTGAAACTTACATCCAAACTATATATTGGTGCGTGCAATGTAGTCCCTCACTACGGAGTTTACAGCAGTCGTGATGGCTTTAAACTTACATCCAAATCATATGTAGGAGCTAGCAATGGAGCCCCTCACTTAGGTGTTCTCTGCAGTCATGATCGCTTGCAACGTGCATCCAAACCAAATATAGGAGTGCACAATCAAGCTCCTCCCTAAGATGTTTTCAGCAGTCGTGATCCCTTGAAACTTACATCCAAACCATATATTGGAGTGTGCAATGGCGCCCCTCATTAAGGTATTCTCAGCAGTCATGATCGCTGCAAACGAACAGCCAAAGCATATATAGATGATGCAATGGAGCTACGCAATGGAGAAAACACTAAGGTGTTTTCAGCAGTCGCGATCACTTGTAATGTACATTCAAACCATCTATAGCTTGTATGCAATGGAGCCCCTCACTTATGTGTACTCAGCAGTCATGATCGATTGCAACGAACATCCAAACCAAATATAGCAGTGCGCAATGAAGCTCCTCCCTAAGATGTTCTCAGCAGTCGTGATCCCTTGAAACTTACATCCAAACCATAAATAGTAATGTGCAATGGAGCCCCTCATTAAGGTGTTCTCATCAGTCATGATCGCTGCAAACGAACAGCCAAACAATATATAAAGCATGCAGTGGAGTCCCTCACTAAGGTGTTTTCAGCAGTCGTGATCGCTTGAAATTTACATCCAAACCATATATAGGAGCGTGCAATGGAGCCCATCACTAAAGTGTTCTCAGCGGTCCTGATCGCTTGAAATTGACATGCACTAATATAATGGAACCTGCAATGCAGCCCGTCACTAAGGTGATATCAGCAGTCTTGATCGCCTAAAGCTTACACCCAAGCCATATTCAGGAGCGTGCAATGGAGTCCCTCAATAAGGTGGTATCAGCAGTCGTGATCGTTCGCATTGCACATCCAAACCATATATAGGAGTGTGCAATGAGTCCCCTCACTAAAGTGTTCTCAGCAGTCATGATCGCTTGCAACGTACATTCACACCACATATAGGGGTATGCAATGGAACCCTTCAGTAAGGTGTTGTCAGCAGTCGTGATCGCTAGAAACATACATCCAAATCATATGTAGGAGCTAGCAATGGAGCCCCTCACTTGGGTGTTCTCAGCAGTCGTGATCGCTGGAAACTAACATCCTAACCGTATATAAGAGCGTGCAACGGAGTCCATCACTTAAGTGTTCTCAGCCGTCCTGATCACTTGAAATTTACATACAATATTATATTAGAACGTGCACTGCAGTGCCTTACTAAGGTGTTATCAGCAGGCGTGGTCGCTTGAAATTTACATCCATATAATATAAAGGAACGTGCAATGCATCCCCTCACTAAAGTGTTATCAGCAGTCCTGATTGCTCAAAGCTTACATTCAAACCATACTCAGGAGTGTGCAATGATGTTCCTCACTAAGGTTTCATCAGCTGCCGTGATCGTTTCCAACGTACATCCAAAAATTATAGTGGAGGGTGCAATGGGGCTCCTCCCTAAGGTGTTCTCAGCAGGCATGATCGCTTGACACTTACATCCAAACAATATATAAGAGCGTGCTATGAAGTCCCTCACTAAAGTGTGCTGAGCAGTCGTGATCGCTCAAAGCTTAAAGCTTAAAGCTCCAAACCATATTCAGGAGCGTGCAATGGAGTCCCTCACTAAGGTTTTATCACCAGTCGCGATCGGTTGCAACGCCCATCCAAACCATATATAGGTGTGCAATGAATCCCCTCACTAATGTGTTCTCAGCAGTCATGATCGCTTGCAACGTACATTCAAACCACATATAGGGGTATGCAATGGAGCCCTTCAGTAAGGTGTTCTCAGCAGTCATGATCGCTTGAAACTTACATCCAAACTATATATTGGGGGGTGCAACGGAGCCCTGATATCACTAAGATGTTCTCAGCAGTCGTGATCGCTTGAAGTTTGGATGCAAATAATATAAAGGAACATGCGACGCAGCCCCTCACTAAGGTGTCATCAGCAGCCGTGATCGCTTGAAACGTACATCCAAACCATATATAGGAGCGTGCAATGGAGTCTCTCACTATGGTGTTTACAGCAGTCGTGATCGCTTGAAGATTACATCCGAATCATAAATAGGTGCGTGCAATGAAGTTCCTGACTAAGGTGATCTCAGCAGTCGTGATCGCTTGAAACTTGCATCCAAACCATATATAGGAGCGTGCAACGGAGGTCCTCACTAAGGTGTTGTCAGCTGTCATGATCGCTGCAAACGAACAGCCAAACCTTATATAGAGTATGCAAAGGAGTGCCTCACTAAGGTGTTTTCAACAGTCGTGATCACTTGTAATGTACATTCAAACCATATATACAGGTATGCAATTTAGCCCCTCATTTAAGGTGTTCTCAGCAGTCATGATCGCTTGAAATTTGGATGCAAATAATATAAAGGAACATGCGATGCAGCCCCTGACTAAGGTGTCATCAGCAGCCGTGATCGCTTGAAACGTGCATCCAAACCATATATAGGAGCGTGCAATGAAGTCCCTCACTAAGGTGTTAACAGCAGTCGTGATCGCTTGAAAATTACATCCAAATCATATATAGGTGCGTGCAATGAAGTTCCTGACTAAGGTGATCTCAGCAGTCGTGATCGCTTGAAACTTGCATCCAAACCATATATAGGAGCGTGCAACGGAGCCCATCACTAAGATGTTCTCAGCAGTCGTGATCGCTTGAAATTTGGATGCAAATAATATAAAGGAACATGCCATGCAGCCCCTTACTAAGGTGTCATCAGCAGTCGTGATCACTTGAAACTTAAATTCAAACTGTATATTGGTGAGTGCAGTGTAGTCGCTCACTAAGGTGTTATCACTAGTGATCCGTTGCAAAGCACATCCAAAACATATAGGAGTGTTCCAAAGAGCCCCTCACTAAGGTGTTCTCAGCGGTCGTGATCACTTGTAATGTATATTCAAACCATACGTACAGGTATGCAATTTAGCCCCTCATTAAGGTGTTCTCAGCAGTCATGATTCCTGCAAACGAAAAGCAAAGCATATATAGAGCATGCAATGGAGTGTCTCACTAAGGTGTTCTCAGCAGTCATGATCGCTTGCAACGTACACCCAAATGATATATAGGAGCTTTTAATGGAGCCCTTTGCTAAGGTGTTCTCAGCAGTCTTGATTCCTTAAAAACGTACATCGAAATCATATAAAGGAGGTAGTAATGGAACCCCTCCCTAAGGTGTTTTCAGCAGTCGCGATCGCTTGAAACTTCCATCCAAGCGCTGTTCTCTGCGGTCGCGATCGCTTGAAACTTAGATCCAAACCATATATAGGAGTGTGCAATGGAGCCTGTCACTAAGGTTTTTTTCAGCAGTCATGATCGATTCAAACTAACATCTAAACCATATTTAGGAGCATGCAGTGGAGAAGCCTGCGAATACACGCAGAGTTTCCGCACGACTAGCCACTTAATGCACTTTACGTGTATTCGCGGGCTTCTTTCATGCTCAGAAAAACTTTTATGTAGCACGTATTGAGCAACAGAGAGCTGTATCGGGAGTTTTTCATGTTGGTCTACAACTTTCTCATTCAGACTTTGATAACTAGGACAGTACTTCTCGAGTTAGATAAATAATTACAATTATTTAATAACATCTCAGTAACCAAAGACGTACTGGCGGCTACTCCACTGTACTAGAAACAATACGCACTAGGTTTGCTTCGCGTGACGCAGTTACACTTTTTTAAAATCATGTTGCATTATAGCTGCGACACCCTGTATAGGAGTGTGCGATGGAGCCCCTTACTAAGGTGTTATCAGCAGTCGTGATCGTTTGCAACGCACATCCAAACCATATGTAGAACTCTGTAATGGAGCTCGTCCCTAAGAAGTCCTCAGCAGTCGTGATCGCTTGAAACTAACATCCAAACCATATATGGGAGCGTGCAATGGAGTCAATCACTAAGGTGTTCTCAGCAGTCGTGATTGCTTGAAATTTACATCCAAATAATATAAAGGAACGTGCAATGCAGCCCCTCTCTAAAGTGTTATCAGCAGTCCTGATTGCTTAAATCTTACATTCAAACCATATTCAGGAGCGTACAATGATGTTCCTCACTAAGGTTTCATCAGCTGTCGTGATCGCTTCCAATGTACATCCAAATAATATAGAGGAGGGTGCAATGGGGCTCCTCCCTAAGGTGTTCTCAGCAGGCATGATCGCTTGACACTTACATCCAAACAATATATAAGAGCGTGCTATGAAGTCCCTCACTAAAGTGTTCTCAGCAGTCGTGATCGCTTAAGGCTTACTCTAAACCATATTCAGGAGCGTGCAGTGAAGTCACTCACAAAGGTTTTAGCAGCAGTCGTAATCGCTTGCAACGCACATCCAAACCATATATAGGAGTGTGCCATTGAGCCCCTCACCAAGGTGTTCACAGCAGTCGTGATCGCTTAAAAACGTACATCCAAATAATAGATAAGAGGATACAATGTAGCCCCTGCCTAAGGTGTTATTAGCAGTCGTGATCGCTTGCAACGTACATACAAACCATATATAGGAACGTGCAATGGCGCCCCTCCTTAAGGTTTTATAAGCAGTCATGATCGCTTGAAACGAACATCCAAACCCCATGCAGGAGCGTGTAACCGCGCCTCTCACTAAGGTGTTCACAGCAATCGTGATCTCTTGTAACGTACATCCAATCCCTATGTAGGGGCGTGCAATGGTGCCCCTCTTTAACATGTTCTCAGCAGTGTTGATCGCTTGTAACATGCATCCAAACCCTTTGTAGGACCGTGCAATGAACGCTCCTACATATCCACATATCCACTAGCGACAAAGCTGCTATTTTAAGCGGCTTTGTCAAGCCGCCTAAAATAGGGGCTTTTTGCTCCTGTCCTAGCATATGTACATTTAAAGATGAATGCTGAAATAAAGGAATGGAATGGAATGAAAGATGTAGTAGTTCTTCAACAACTGTCGCTGTGAACTGCCGTCCATGATCACTAATCACAATGCGTGGAGCATCGTGTTGGAGAGTGACGGAGTACAGAAAGAACGATGAAGCATCAGCTGCTGCAGGGGAAGCGAGCGCTGCCGTCTCTGTATACCCGGTGAAATTGTCCACACACACACACGAACACTAATCCAGCGACGCCCGGTAGTATATATACTTGAGGAAGGGATCTAGCAAGTCGACACCACCTCTTCAAAAGATAAGGTTGGCGGTTTAACTGGCTGCAAGGAACCCGCAGGAGGCCTTGTTCACTGCTTATTATGTTGACAAATGCCAATGGCACAGCAGGAAACGTATTGCTTTATCTTCTTCCGGAGCTTGAGCCAGTGGAAACGCTGGCTCAGTCGGTGGTACGTTCGAGCAAAGGCAAGGTGCCTTGGAATTATGTCATCGTCCATGGCTTGAACAATAATAGGCCTCAATCTCTGGGGAACCGCGAGCAGAAGTGGAGCACATTCAGTTGACTTATTCCTCTTCTACAATCAATCGTAAAAAATAATGAAGGTGAGCCTCGTGCTGGGGACCGAGCGATTTCAAAAATAGTTTGAATTGACGGGTTATGCTGTTGCTCACGCCACAAGGCGGAGACATTAGGAAACTCAGCGGAAATGGCAATACGGTATTCATCTAAGTCATCGTACATATCTCGCGTGCTTGCTGACGGAATGCGATAGAAATAGCCAGCATCGGTGTGACAGCGATCACTCTTGTATGTAATAGAACAGTCGTATTCTTGAAGCCGTAATGACCACCGAGCTAATCGGCTAGATAGATCGCGTAATGGTAATGGATCGCGTAGCCGAGATATGATGGTCTATCACTATCGTGAAGTGGTGGCCGTACCAGTGTGGTCGAATCCTGTCGGTGGCGAAGACTACCGCCAGGCATTCCTGTTACGGTGTAATTCCGCTCAGCTTTCGTAATAGTACGGCTTGCGTAGGCGATTACTTGTTGGCGTCGGTCATGTATTTGTACGAGTTTTGCTCCAACACTTTGACCACTATAGAATCGATGTGAAGCTCTGTTGGGGCCACTGCATCAAGGTGGCGCAAAATTGAAGCTGAGGTTAGCAGAAATTTTAGTTGACAGAATGCAGACTCACACTCAGTAGTCCATATAAACGGTGTGTCCTTGTGAAGTAGCGACGTCAGCAGATAAGCTAGGCGTGCAAAGAACTCAATGAAACGGCGAAAGTACCAGCATACTTCTAATAAGCTGCATAGGTCTTTCACCGTCTTCGGCTGATTAAAGTCAGGAACTGCTGTAAGCTTCTGGGGGTTGGGCAGATGCCTTCTTTGTCGATGAGGCAACCCAAAACAAGCGTCTGACGCTTGCCAAAGTGGCACTTTTTCGAGTTTAAAATAAGTCCAGATCGCCGTATACAGTCAAGCGCAACTTCGAGTCGTTGGTTGTGCTCGTGAAATCTCTTGCCGTAAATGGCAACATCGTCCAGGTAACACATACATATTTCCCATCGAAGCCCGCAGGATTGTGCCCATGAACCATTCGAATGTCGCCTGAACATTACCCAAACGAAAATGCATTACGGTAAACTAAAAGAGTCCATCCGGCGTTACGAAGACAGTCTTCTCCTTGTCTGGCGGGTCCATCGGTATCTGCCAATAGCCTGAGCACAGATCGACAGAGGAGAAGTACGAGGTAGAATGTAAACAGTCACACGCGTTATATGTACTTGGGGAGGATGCGCTTCCTTCTTCCTCACTGCGTTTAGGCGTCTTCAGTCGACGCAGAATCGCCAAGAATCATACTTTTTATGACCAATATAACTGGTTCCGCCCAGGGACTATTCGACCCCTGGAAGATACCTTTCTCTAGCATGTCTGTAACTTGTTCGGTGGCCACTTTGCGCTCGGCAGGAGAAACGTGTTACGGCTTCTGTCGTAGTGGCGACGCTGGCCACTATTGATGCGGGGGTGTACGCGGGAGTGTGGTGGTAAGTGCAGACGCCTGACGCATACCGGGCAAGGAGCTCTTGGAGCGCTTGTTGGTGGGAAGCGGGCGCGATAGAAACCATGCTCCTAAATGTAGAAGAGGTGAGTTTGAATTGCAGGACGCAAGCTCACCACTGAGTAGGGAGTTGGCGTCCATAGAAGTTGCGTTCAATGCGTTCTACCGTCGGTCAAATAGGCAGGATAACTTACTCGGAGGACACATTCACCGTCCAAATACAAGCACAACAACTTCGATAAGTGACCGAGGGACAAGTAGTTTCTTCTTTAGAGTTTTGGCGTATTCGGCTTCAATTAATCGACAGCAGGAACCAGCACGGATGCGGGACGAGGTCACAGGGATGAACATTACCGTCTGCACAGGCAAAGGTACATCAGTGGACACGGATATTACTTCTTTATGATCGGATGAAATGTCATCTAGCACGGGTTGTCTGGTATTGTTGCTGAGGAAACTTTCACCAGCCCTGCAGCCTAATTTTGCTCCACACTCTGGTAAAAAGTTAATACCAAGAATTCTGTCATGCGGGGCACGTGCTAGTACAAGAAATTCGGTTCGAAATGGCCTTCCCAACCAAAGGTTATCACAACAGAACATACTCCCGACAGGACGTAACAGTTCACCGCCAACTCCACGATACGTGGTATTTCCATCACAAGCAAACATCACGTTCGGTGCTAGGAGATTCTTGAAAGAAGCATCACAGACACAGAAGCACCAGTATCTACTAAAGCCACATTATTGATACCATCGGCACAAACACACTTTGTTTTTTTACCATGACGACAGACAGAGACATTTGAACAAGTGACAAAGCCACATTATTTATACCATCGACACAAAGACACACTTTGTTTTTTACCATGCTGACAGACAGAGGCATTTGAACAAGTGACCGTTCCGCGACCTCTCCTCCATCGGTCGCACCAGCTAGTTTCCCAGCTGGCGCGGCGTAGGCGAGAGGCGACGTGGACCTCAGATGGCAATCGATGGGTTTAAGTCGGCGGTGGAGTCAGGCTGCGGTCGGACACTGGGGAGCCATTCCTTGGCGTGTAAGTATAGACTCGATGTTGCAGGAGGAAAAGCACGCATGGTTGCCAGTATGTAGCTTCTTGCATGTGAAGAGGATATGCGCGATCTCGCCGAGCAAGCAGTGGGCGACTGTGACAATACCCTGCGATGTGTCCATGAGCCCCGCAGCTGTAGCACAGAGGTGAGCTGTGATTTTTATTGATATTGGGCACCAACCTCCAAGGAGAATTGTAGACGGGAGGCCCACGTTGAGGCTGTCATGTCGACCTCCGAAACTCGTTGCTTGTGGCTGGGTCATGGTGCTCTAGGCCGCCGGCACCTCCAAGTAGCGATCATCAACGGAGCATTAGTGGCACATGCAGTTGGCATGTGGGTCTTGAAAATGAGCCAATTCATCTCTGATTACTCGCCGTAACACATCAGACAGGCCGTTCGAGGCATGTATGTCCACACTTGCTATGTTGGTCTCGTTGTACAGCCGACCAAACTATGGAAGAATGCGGTGTGTTTTCAGAGCGTCGAACGTACGAAAGTGCCGACCTAAGTCGGATGGGGTAGTGAGGTCTTCCTTAGAGATAAAAAAAAAACGTGTATACATCTTTGGCAATTCCCTTGAGTAGGTATTCGACCTTGTCTTCCTCCGACATGTTTACGTTCAGAATTCCGCAAAGCTTCAGGATTTCTTTAATATAGGTAGTACACGTCTCTCTCGGTAACTGTGCTCGTCGTGAAAGTATCTGCTCAGTCTTTTTTTCTTTTTCGAAAGCGAATCGCCAAAGCATTTCTTTATCTCGTCGATGAAGACAGTGGTAATTGGAGATCGCTGGCAGAGGCCTTTATCCTCCAGTGGACATAAATGTAGACTGGTGATGAGGATTATATTTAAATTAGGAGTACCCAAGGAACTGTGCTTTAATATGGCATTCCCACACAAGTGTTGTTCGCTGCACTTATCCGCTGCATAAATGGCTAATTTTCATTTGCGAGAACGGCCAGGGTCTTACGGCCTGAAAAAGCAGCGGCTTCGACGCCTCCTTGCCATTCTAAAGCATGACTTACATTCAGGAGTGAATGAATAAGTTTGCATGTCGGTCTACCGTAAAGAGAAATTCCGCCATTATTTATATAACCAATATTTCGGGGCTTGGAGATGTGTCTTCACTAATTTTGTCACTAAATTTGCTCTTACGGAATCTTTCACATCCTTTAATAGATTCAACTCATAGTACGACAGTAGCTTTTAATTGCAACAAGTGACGGCTGCAGACGATGGACAGCTGTCTCAGATTGCGAGCGTCACTCGTTGTGTTTTTGGTAGAGGTTCGCCACGCGTGGCAAATTACGTGCGCATTCAGCACCATTTATTATTGCGATAGCAATTATATGGACACTTCAACCGGATTTCTGCCGTGGTCGTCGCCGTGAGGGTCCCTATAGATAAAATCTTCGCCGCGTGCCGTATGCCCGAGCGGAAGCGTGCGGGGCGCGCGCTATCACGGAGAGCGAACGCACTCAAGCTCCCACGCGCAAGCAAGGAAGCGGGAAGCCAGCGCCGGAGGAAGCGGGGGGGGGGGGGGGGGCACTTCCACTCTGCCAACAACCGCGCTCGTCGCTCGTTCGCACCGTCTCCTATCTCCACACGGCTCTGACCTTTATGCGCCGCGTGCATTCGCCGCTCAGTTTCCGTTGAAGCGATAGACCACAGGTACCTTCGCCGCTGCGGCGTATCCGCTTGCTGCCAGAGTTTTGACGGTCGTTGTCTGCAGTCATTCAGTGTGATCTATTCATGTTTGTTTGTGCGCGCTCACACCACGCTTGTTCATTCAGTTAGTAATAGTCGGGCCACATTTTCCAACGCACGCTACACATGCAATGCTGCCCGGATCGGCAGTGCAGCGCTACAGGTGTGTCCCTTCGCACGCGCTGCCCACGGGAAGCGCTTCTCATCAACACCACCGTTTCACACGCGCCTTCTCGTGGTCATCGAGTCTTGGTCATCATGTCGGTCTACTTACGCCGCAGCACACCTGCTTACTTAATCAGCTCTTGTTTACTACAATTCATATTGCTAGCAAAGCCGCTCACCTTACTTCATATGACATTGCTGTGTTGCTATCGCATTCATTGCTTCGCCCTTAGGGCGAAACTGTGACATTTTTTTGACTGCACCGCCTTTTCTGCTTCATATTGCAGAGAAATTCTGTTCTTCGGTTAATTGGTAACTTCTTTTAAGCAGTAAACTGAAAACACATTGATAAGAGCCTTCATTCAAGAAAAACAAACATTTCAAACTGCGCAAAAATATATCCTAGATAGAGAGCGTGATGAGTGCCTTGTCGGTACCTTCAGGAAAGTAGCAATTCTTCTGAACAGCTAACACGGGTTCCTCATTAGAATTGAAGGAGGTCAGAAGCACATTTTCTTCCTCCAATCATTTACAGTTGTCCCGATAACTCTACTAAATCGGCGAGACTTTGAGTTCACGCTAGTGCACTGCAATTCTCAGCATATTATGACGAAAACGTTATATGTCCCATGAAGCAAAAATTTGGGAAGCGTTCAGCGTCAACATCTTATTGCAAAAAAAAAAAACCTCTTGAGCAACTGCTGACGCAACGTTGCTGGCGCTGGACCTGCTCCGGCTCGCTTTGCGAAATCCTACGCCAACCAGCCCCAGCGTTGAATGGACGCCGTGCCCACAACCAAAATTGCATTAATCGTCATCATCAGCCTATATTCATGTCCACTGCAGGACGAAGTCCTCTCCCTGCGATCTGTTATAACCACTCTTGCGCTAGCTGATTCCAATTTGTGCCGGCAAATTTCGTAACTTCATCACCCCACCTAGTATTCTGCCGTCCTCGACAGCGCTTCCCTTGTCTTGGTATCTATGCTGTAACTCTAAAGGTCCATCGGTTATCCATCCTGCGCATTATATGGCCTGTCCAGCTCCATTTTTCATCTTAATGTTAACTAGAATATCGGTTTAGAAAAATGGATCAAGATAGAATAATTTTTATGAAAGTGGATTGAGACAGTATAAACTGAATTAAGAGATATTACTTTGGATTTAGGTCGATTAAGGTTGGTACAAATTAGAGCAAGGTTGATTTAGATAGAGATAAGTGTATTAAGGTGAATTTTGGTGGGTTATGATGGATAGAGAATAAGCTGAATTCAAGTTGATTAGGCTGGACTAAGGTAAGTACAAATTAGAGCAAGGAGAATTAGGGTGAATTAGCTTGGAGTTTTATTTTAAGGTGATTGCTTAGAGAAGTCCTAATGCTTTCGCATTCAAATCACGTATGGATAGTTAAGTGACTGTCGATTGTTCATTTTGCGCTATATGAATGTGCTTAGCAAAGGAAAAGCACTTCGTTATATGAAAAACTTCCTAAGGTTGGCTTTGTAAAATCAAACTGGTCGTGCCGTAATGGCCCAATACATTCTGAGATATTAGGCCATCACGTTGTTCTGCTTCGGCCAGTTCATGAAACGTTGTTTTGCTTCTTCGCAGAAAAGTGGGCCGGGTCAATTGCCAAGTACACGGACAACACATACCAAGGAAGTGATACGATAGAATACATCAGGAGCCTCCCTCTTCTTCTGGCAAAAGCGCTCGAGTCTAAAGAAGTGGGCACGCATGGAATGCGAGTGTTGATTGCATGGGGCCTGCTCCGAAACCTTTTAGAGCAAGGATACCGCAGCGACTACCGGGGGAACGAACGATTCCAAGAAATGTATTGCTACAAATCCATCAGTGATGTTATGGGGATGGCCATCATTTGGCAGTTTATCAACTCGGGTGAGTTAAGATTTTACACTTATTTTTTAAATGTACTGCAGTTCAACGTGTATTCTTGAACATTTAGTGTGATGGCACAGCGGAGGCTGACACATCGGCAGGTTTTTTTTTTTTTTCATTGGCGTTGAATAGCGTGCACGACAAATTACACTTCACATATGACAGGCAATTTTAAAAGACCACATATTCTTGAACATTAAGGTCACTTTCACAAAAACTTCTAATGCAAGCAGTGTTCGCAAGAGAATATGTTAGTGAGTTCTTATGCTAGATGTACTATTGGCTAAGGCGACCGGCAAAATGTAGATAATACTTCTGAATATAAAGATTTATCAGTTCAGCACCAGTTGGCAATGTTGTTTAGTATTACATACCAATTCCTGAGTTCTGATTTTTTTCACTTGATTTGAACGACACATGAATGACTTCCAAGGCAGCTCTGGCAGCAAAGAAACTGAACGTTCCCTATGGTAGGTGGTTATCCACCTATCACTGAAACTGTAGATACTACGACTTCAATCTTCAATGTAATCCATAACAAACTCGCTATAGTATCATTTTGTATTACGATGTATTATGACAGTGTATTGCGGTGATGTAAAGTGAGTTGGTGTGCCTGTAATATGTGCAAGCGTGGTATTTTAGTACACTCTAACGGGACCTCTTGGACGCCGAATATACCGCAGGGACACAAGTGGTAGAGTCCGCACTCGTTCGGAGTTACAGATTTGCCGATGGCGCCGATGATTATCTATTAGCATCCCCTTTAATCGGGGTGGTGACAAATAGTCCCCTAGCTTGTTTGATTTGTTCTGGCATGCTATGCATATTTGTCATACTAGCATTTTGTATGCATCTCCTTAATTTTTTTATGGAGCGAAGCTGTCTATGGCTAGGATCTGGAAAAAAATGTGTCCGAGATGTTGACAAAAAACAAAAAACAAGTAGGCCGATTCAGGTGATAGTGCAAGAATTGCTCCAAGCTCAATGGCACAAACCCCTGTAGACTCGGGTACCTGTAACGCGCCCTTAACCTACCCTTATCACGCGCGCAAAGCCTACGTATAAACGTGGACTCGTCAGAAAGGCAAATGTGATAGCGGGGCACAATTACCTAGTCACTACACTATTGTACCAATAAAATTAACGGTGGCCGGATTGACTACAAACAACTGCTTACCATCCCAGATGACCGAGACGGTGATGAGGATGACGACAAAATTAAGGGCGTGATGTGGGTTTACGATCCAGAAGATGCCATACCATGCGCCGGAGCTGTGAACGCTGTTGGCCAGACGCTAGTCTGTGAGGATGCCTGTCGAAGCGTCAGTGATCAGGAACAGCGCACAAGTTACTTGGCAATAGCATAGGGCTATAACAATACCCCAATCTACCTGCTATATGATGAACACGCCGAGGATCTGTCTTTCCCCAGAAATACTTAGGACAATTGGGAAAAATTATTAGCTCCCACACGACACCCTTCGCCATGGCAACAAGTGAAATTAGGTGCACCGGCCGAAGAGGCGCTGGGACATTTCATGTTTTATACATGACCATGAAGGTCACAACGTAGCAATGTTTTGTGTTTTCAACCATTTACCATAACCACCAAATTAAAAAGTTTAGAATATAATTAAACAAAACCAACAGCTTCGGTGGGCTTACATCTTCGCATAGCGGAAGGGCACGGAATTTGTTCGCTTCAAAACTTCTATGTCTACCGTGTAACGCTACCTATGCCTGTAACAGATCCGATCGTATCAATCTCTTCTCTGTTTTCTTTTCGCTAATACTCTAAACGTATCTTGCAAATTTCGACTGTTGCCCGGTTGATGCTTCCGTCTACTTTAAATCCAAGTGCTTCTGGAAGGTATACGTCACCTGCGGGTCTCACTCGATGTATCCTTTCGAATTCCATTATGTGATGAGTGGACTCCTAAATTTGCTGTAGCATACACATTTAAAACATCGAAACACGCATTCAAAATTTGGTGTATTTTGTGCAGTACAGCGGGCGTTAGCAGTTACACATCAGCGCTTTTCTTTTTTTTTTTTGGGGGGGGGGGTTATATTGCAGCATGAATACAGTGTTTTTCTTCGGAAGGAAGCCATTAGGTAACTTGCGCAGATGGAAGCCGTTATGTAGCTTGCGCGATGCTCTAGGTGAGGTGCAGTTGAGCGTGTAGGAAACATAGATGAGGACATTGCTATTGTGATTGTGCCGCCTGAACCAGCTGAAGATCGGGATGAGAGGAAGGTGACGACGATAACACCAACGCGTTCGCCGTGAACGACGACGGCGGATAGCGTAGGCAAGCAAAAGCAGCAAGATTATTCCGCCAAAATGGTTTCATTGAAATACCATCATTCAGGGCACCTTAACCACACTCGCGATATTGTCGGGGCCGTTTCCGTGCCTTCTGGGCGGTACTTTATGTGTATTTGGACGCTCATGGCAGATGGTACCGGTCACTACTACAATATAGGCGGAAATCAGTTGGGATGCCGATTTTTCCACGCCCGAGCACCACGTAGATGTTAGAATTGCACGGGAACTTTATGCTTCAAAAAATCGCGCTTCTAAAATTTTATACAAGCAGGTAGGAGCGCAATGACAAGTGCCTTGGCCATTGAAAACCCGTGCGACCAGTGTGCTAGATGTAGTAAACTAGTTTAACTTGAGAGCTACAAACATTTTGCAACAATATTTCGAAGAAATAATATTTGAGTAATTTTTAACTCTTCACAAACCACGAGGAAAATCGTACTGGCAGCTATATCATAGGTCGTAATGGGTTCATTCCGGTTTTTCCTTCTAAATATCTCAATCTACCTTGTGCTGCTCACTATACCTGTAACAGATGAGGTCGTATTTATCTCCTCCCTTTTACAGCGTAAGCAGTTATGAGCTCATTCCAATAGCTGTTTCTGGTCTCGATGATGCCGCCGCCTTCCCGTAACCGCTATCGCCGGAACGAAAAAAAGTACCCGCTCTCCGCCGGGATCGAACCCAGGCCCGGTGCGTGGGGGTCGGATACTTTACCATGGAGCCACGCAATTTTTTTTTCTTTATTGCCGAAATAACACGTTACAGGAAATAAAACGTGGCAGCCAGACTTTGGCTACCGCGGGATTAAAATCTTTTCATACTTGCCAACACATCAAATATACATATCCAGTCTAGTGGATCGGCTAGAACGCCATACTCATCTCGCACACACACAACACTTTCAATAAAATGTTCGCGAACTGGGCATACATTTTTATCAGCATGCCGATATTCCATTCTCGTTTTCCACAAGTCGTGGAGTCCGAGGACCACGATTAAATCGTACGGAATATCCTCGGATACATCTACCGGCAAGAAACGAATGCCATATGGGTTAAGGGGTAATTGTTTCTTTAATGTGCGCTGAAGCACATCCCAGTAAAGATTGGGTCCCAACAATCTAGAAATGCGTGCTGGATCGTTTCTGGTTTCTTGCATAAGGAGCAGTCAGTAGTCCAGGGTACAAAGATGCCTTGATCTTTAAGCCAGGTTTTAACAGCGAGTGTGTTCGTGTGCAACTGAAAGGTTGTAACTGATGGTTGTATAGGCATTTTCTTTACTCGTTTGATCATGGAGCCACGCAAGCTTTTTTTTTTATTACCTGGCTTTGACACATAGCTTTTCACAAAAGGTACAGTACAATATACAGTTACAATGTACAGTAGGGGAAGGCGTATTCAACCACCACCGTGCTGGCTGCTTCTAATTAGAATTCACGCAGATCCACAAGCGGCTCTACTCTTGAGAGCCACTCGGGGGGTTCCGCTAATGCCTTATTGATTTCAACAAACCAGTGCATGCTCTCACGAAAATAAATTCGTGCACGCCGTGCATCCTTATCAACGTAATATCCTGCCATTCTGGACCGCCAAATACAGTGCAGGCCCATACACATAATTAAATCAAAAGGCACCCCATCCTCGTTATCTACGATTAAGTACTGAATGCCATACGGGTCAAGTGGAAATTCTTTTTTTACTGTTCTCTGTAAGGCATCCCAAAAATAAACGCCTTCCCAACAGTGTAAAAAAACATGATTGATTGTCTCTGGCTGCTTGCAAATGAAACAGTGTGTTTGTTCCTCACGGTACAAAGAATTCCTTTTCCTCCAAAGACTTTTTAACTGCTACTGTTTCGGTGTGTAATTTAAAAAAAGAAAGTTTTCGTTCCCGGTGGCACCTGCGTTTTTTTACTCTCTTTAACACCTCACTGCCTGGGCCTCCACTGTACACGGACCTGTACAAGTGCACTGGTAAAACACTGTGACACAAATCACAATTCAGTTTTTTCCGTTTCACACTGAATAGGTAAACATTCGAACACCGCGCCGTTAGAAATTTTACACTCGATACAATTTCTTCGTAGTAACCACGAATCCCTCCCGAAAGCTCTTCGGTTGAAACAACGTACTTGGGCAGCCGTCGGCATAGCTTCATTTGGCATACAGTACGCAGAAACGGGTCTGTTGCGTCCCGAAAAAACACGAAGCGGTTTACCAACTGCCGTAAAAAGAGGTGACCCAGTCCCAGACCCCCATCTTTTACCCTCTGGAACAAGTTGGTACGGCTGCAGCGCTCCCATTAGTGAGCCACGCAAGCGCTTGCTATCAGGCAGAAGATAATTCCCTTTATACGCGCCCTATAGGCAGGCGCGCAGGCGCAGACGACGGAAGCCTCCACCAGTATGGTGGTGCCATCTAGTTAGCGTGCCTGCAACCACCGCGTGCGACTAGATGCGATTAAGAAGCTGCGCGATTCGGACGAGGCGCGCAATCAACGCTATCCCGATGTTAGATGTGTGCCACGTATTCCGGGTACCTCTTCGCTACAGGTTATGGCGTCTCCTCGCAAGGTACGAACCGCTGCTGAAGAAGTCAATCGTAGAGCTACGTGCGCGGCTACCACCAGGCACCATCGGGCTCAGCAGACTGCTGTGCAGAGAGCATTACAAGCCGCAGCTCCCCATCGACGCCCACCGGACAGTTCGGATAGTTCTCGGTAAAATCGAGGCGAAGAGACTTTGCCGCGAAGACCTTGTTGTACTTGGTGCCAAAGTTGGAGCTACTCTTGCGCCGCTCGACCAGCTTACACTGTGACTGTGTTGCGTGTGCCGCGCAGGCCTGTGACTTTTTTATTTACACCAATACCCTAAGTGTATCTTGCTTATCTGGACTGCAGACCCGTTTATGCTTCCATCCACTTTAATTCCCACCGCTTCTCGAATATGTACGTTATTACAAGCCTGATTAGATGAACTGAATCCCTTCGCATTCCATCAAAATGAGCTGAATGGCGTCCGGATTTTAGCTGTAGCATAGACATGCCTCACCTAGTTCAAAATATTTGCTATGCATGTTTTTCATTCTATGATTGTTGGAGACATCGCCTCATTTGTTCCCCTTTAAAACACCTTTATCTAGCTGGTGCTGCTGCATATGCCTGTAACAGCTCCGCCCGTATGAGGGCCTTCTCTGCTTTCTTTCCACCGATACCCTAAGCGTCTCTTGCTTATCTGAACTTCGGAGTGGTTGATGCCTCCGTGACCTTTATATTCGAGCGCTTCAGGAAGGCCTAGGTTACTTACGGGTTTCCCTAGGTGTATCCCTTCGCATTTCATTAGGATGTGCTGAATGGTCTCCGGATTGTTGCTGCAGCATATACATACCTAACCTAGTTCAAAATATTTGCTACACAAGTTTTTCATTCGGTGTGGAGAAGGCCATATCCGCGATGCCTGTCATCCCAAGAACACCGCAGCTCCTCCACCTCTCGCCCTTCAATCGCTGACATCACAACGCCAAGTGACCCTGAATGCACCTTTAAAAGAACACCAGGAAGAGTGCTACACCAGTGGGTATGCCTGCGGTGTGACTCGCATCATGCTGAATCGACGCACTTTCTTCGTGCGACATGGTGCAAGCAGCCCGCTTTCGGGCAAGCTCACATTGTTGAAATTTAGCCTAGTGGTGATTCATGTGCGACTGCCAGATATTTCTTTTTGCTGCAGAATAGAGTGGACATGGTTACCCAGGCAGCACGACAGCACTGGGCCAAGCATGGTCCAATGCTCGCAGAAATTGGTACGAAGTTTGGCCCAATCCTGGCATCATGGCAAAGTGCAACCCGATCCAAGGTCCATCCACTGTTCGAGCCAAGATTTGCCGTACAGTTTGCCATTGTAGGATCCAATGTAGTTCGAGCATAGAGCCAGTGTTCAGCCATTTCGTATCCAACGCGTTTCCAGAATATCCAGTGCTCAGCCATTCTGTATCCAACGCGTTTCCAGAATATCCAGTGCTCAGCCATTTTGTATCGAACGCGTTTCCAGAATATCCAGTGCTCAGCCATTTTGTATCCAACGCGTTTCCAGAATATCCAGTTCTCAGCCATCTTGTATCCAACGCGTTTCCAGAATATCCAGTGCTCAGCCATCTTGTATCCAACGCGTTTCCAGAATATCCAGTGCTCAGCCATTTTGTATCCAACGCGTTTCCAGAATATCCAGTGCTCAGCCATTTTGTATCCAACGCGTTTCCAGAATATCCAATGTGCTTGAAGCATAGCCTGTACTCAGCCATTCTGTTGCTTGTATGCTAGCTTACTGTCTATACAATTAGTAGCGAAGGAAACGTGATAGAAATAAGTGCGGGAAGGAAACTTCCTGCAGACACACGTAAAGCATAAACAAAATTATAATTTATTTAGAATACTATTTACAATACAGTTCTTGAACTGATGCAGGCATCAGTAGGGGTGCTCAGCTCCAGGGGCAGTAGCAGGAGGAGGGGCAGGGGCGGCAGGGACTGCAGGAGCAAGGGCGGCAGCAGCCGGACAGGAGGCGCCGACGGTGGAATGGCCAGGGACCTGAGGGCTAGGGAGGGGCAGGGAGAGGGCAGCAGTGGGCCGGCAATGATTCCTGCCCCGAAGGGAGGGATCATCGGGCTGCTCTGCTTAAAACGTTTCTGCGAAACGCCTCTTCCTGCCACCACCCCTGTCCACAGACCCTGGCAACCACCTCTTAATGCAGTCCTGTGCTTCTGTCAGGTCGGCCCTCCCCTTTCGCACAGATGACATCTGCACACAACCATACAAAGACCACAATTAGTCCATACAACATACACCGTAAAGATCACCCACAATAGAGCAGGCAAACACATTCAACAAAAGAAAACCTTAACATGGACTCAAGAGACTTGGTGAAATAAGTTGCGAAGTCTTTAGCACACAGTTTATCTGACAGAATTTGCAACCGCAGCCAACCTTATTGAATCGAGGTTCACAGCATGCTCAGCGGCGAAATGCAGGATACGCAAAGTATTGCTGTGGATAATTAAATGCTGCTATCACCTTCCCCGCCATGAAAATTCTTGATCCATTTACAGGATCTTCATCCCTGTTGCCTTCGTTGACATTCCTGTTTTTCCACCCTAACATAGCGTTAACATCATCAGTGATGATCACACCATGTCTTTACTAACGGAGACACATTCAACTGTCTCACCCGCTGATGCTAAACGTGTAAGCTGCCTGGTGTGATGCAATTCATCGGCATGCTCGTCAAGCAATTAACCTAAGCTGCCATTGGTGCTAGTGCAGAGCACACTTTCGCAATTTCTGCAAGGGCAGTGGTGGCTGAGTACGTGGCTTTCCTAGTAAAAAATGAAATCAGCCAATAGGGACGCCCAAATTTCATTGTTGTAGAAGTTGACAATTCATATGAAAGACAGGATTTTGGCAAGTACAATCTCTTGTTATGCAAGCCATTTCGCTGTAGAGGAGTTCGGCTGTATACAAAATACTTCAACGATGCAAAAGGATGACTAAGGAAGCTTTACCTGTGACTATCCGGCATAACTTCAAATTGATGAATGCCCTCTTCCCCTTCCTGCTATGAAGGCTGTAAAGCACTTGGACGGGGTGTGCCATTACAGCCTTCATGGAATTCGATGCCACCTCGCGCAGCGACTTCCCTCCTATTTGCAGGAGGTGCTTGCGCTGCAAAAGACAAAAATTGCCAGAGATTTGGAAATGAGCGTTGTATGTGGCAATGTTTTCAAGTTGAAAAATCTACCCAATACTACCAGAATATAATTTATTGCCAAGTGAAGTGAATTTTTAGCTGAGTGCTAAGCAAGACATTTATGCTGGAAGGGGTTTGTGACGCAATGCACTTTCATTGTAAATGTGCTCCACAACACCTAAGCGTTACTGGAAGAAACACAAACACGAAGTGCATCAGGTCTTGTCTGTTCTGTGCATTTCATGTTTGTGTTTCATAACCCTTAGCACAGTAACTATGTTTCATAGTAATTACTTCTCCAAGCTTTCACTGTCATTTGTAAGTGCACCAATTCTACTTCCATGCAAATTCCGAATGCATAATTAAGGGATGTGACATTAGAGTGCAGGAAAGTCAGATGTACATACGTGTGGCACAAAACAGCTTAAAGGCATACCGACATATTTTCAGACCTTCACATTTTGCATTAAAGGGACTGACAACCAGTTTTTAACGACCTAGTTTTATGGTAACCAAAAGCTAACCCTCAGCAATGTTTGCACCTGCAGCTTCGCAAATTGTGAAAGCAGCCTATCATTCTGATTTCACAGGAGTGAGTGCAACTGCAGTTAACTGCCTACATTTTGGCCCTTTGAACAACTTCTGAAAATACAAAGCTGGTACAATAAGTTTGCATTGTCGTACAGACCTTCTTACATTTGTACAGCGTTTTTTCCCAAAATACACACCCACATCATGGCTGCCTGGCCTCCGTTATCATTATTCTGTCGATAGACTTACCAAGCCAACTCATCAAAAACAAAGGCAGTGCCACTTTCACTACAAACGAAGGCTTATCAGCATATTTTACGGCAAAAAATACCAGAAAATATGGAGTGCATTTCAATACTAATAAGAATACCATGAATCCCATACAATAATAAAAAGCCATGTGATAGGCCTCTTATTCATGGTAAATAAGGAACAGTGTCCTGAAAACGTAGGGAGACGTAGACACACCACAAGTGTGGACATTCAACTGGTAAGCTTATTGAATGAACGAGTTGATGAACAGTTGAACTGCACATGCACCTGGAAGGCAGTGAACAATTTATGACATGCACTCGTGGTAAGATCAGGTGATACTAAACAATAATGAATTAACAAAAATAAAAACCATCGCGCTGCTCCACTGTCAACGATTTGCGTGGTCTAAAAAGAAAATTTCTTCTTGGAAGACTATTGCAGGCTGACTAATGCAACCTGGTCCTGCTTTTTGTATTCTATAGGCCTCACAAATTTCATGCGTCAATTGGTCTGTGGCGAAAAAGAATCTTGGTCCGAGAGAATTCTGCAGTGCACCCGCAGTCATCGCAATGCATTGCGAAATGCGAGGCACAAACAGTGCATTTTGGTGCTCCCTGAGGCGCACATTTACACACCGCCCCGATTGTCCCACGTACACTAGGCCACAGGTGAGGGGGATGCTGTACGCGATTGCAGTGGTGCAAGGCACAAACATGTTAGTGTGCCTTACAGGGCAGACACTACCTCCTTTCTGGCTGAAAAGAACAAAACAAATCTATGCCATGCCACGATGCCTGCCATGCCCTTCAACCTGTGCGAACGCTAGTGGATGTATGGCTAACGGCTTGCTTCTTGGTGCCGCATCTTTACTCTCCAAACTTTACTCTTCGCACAAGCTTTCCACAAGACACCAATAGCATGCTGTCTTGTGGAAAGCTCGTGCAAGAATTGAAGCATGCTATGGCCACTAGCGTTCGCACAGGTTGAAACAAAAAAAGGGGGGGGGGGGAATCGTGGCATGGCATAGATTTGTTGTTTTTTTTCAGCCAGAAAGAAAGTGGGTAGCATCTGCGCAGCAGTTACAAAATGTGTGGAGGGAGAAAGGTGCAAATGCAAAACAAGAATGCCTGCCCTGTAAGGCACACTGATATGCGTGTGCCTTGCGCCACTGCAATCGTCTACAGCATCCCCCTCACCTGTGGCCGAGTGTACGTGGGAAAATCAGGGCGGTGTGTAAACGTGCGCCTCAGGGAGCACCAAAATGCACTGTTTGCACCTCGCATTTGGAATTTCGGGCGCACTGCAGAATTCTCTCGGACCGAGATTCTCTTTCGCTACATAGACCAATTGACACATGAAATTTGCGAGGCCTATAGAATACAGAAAGCAGGACCAGGTTGCATTAGTCAGCCTAAAATAGTCTTCCAAGAAAGATAAATTTCCTTTTTAGACCACGCAAATCGTTGACAGCCGAGCAGTGTGGTGGTTTTTATTTTCTTAAATTCATTATTGTTTAGTATCACCTGATCTAACCACGAGTGCATGCACAGTTCCAGTGTTCATAAATTCGTTCATTCAATAAGTTTTCCAGTTGAAAGTCAGCACTTGTGGTGTGTGAAGTCTCCCTTCGTCTACGTTTTCAGTGCGCTGTTCCTTATTTACCCTGAATCAATACCAAGTTCCAGTTTTCCCTCCTCTTCGGGCCACTTATGCATCTGCATGTTTTTGCCATGTGGGGCGCCAAGGGTCATTTTTCGCAACTTTTGGGAAATTAATAAAAATGTAAATCCACATTTAATGAGAAAAACATGGCTTATTTTAACCAGTAGGACAGGTCGTTTTTCCACAAGCGGTTTTCTCAATTCATGTTCTGAGCAGTTGTCTGTCCCTTTACGTAAAGGTGCCGGACTTTAAAACCCCAGAAATATACTGGCAAACCCCAGAGTGCACTAAATACCTAATTTATACAAGTTTTTCTACAGCCAGGTTTCGTTTAGCATTCTCCCTCTCATAGCATCATGGCACAGAAGGCAACCACGTAAGACATGGGAAGGTTTGACACTTGCTTCGACTTGCTTGTCGAAAGGATGTTTCGGCTTCTACACTGAAGCCTTGTTCACTGACTAGTATTGATTTCATTTAGCTACAACAGGCATATGGCCAACCACTATGTCAGTGAACAAGGCTTCATGCGGAAGGCAGAACATATAACCCCTTCAACAACACTATTTTGGTCTGCATTACGTTTATTGTAGGTTTAAACTGGGTGGGAAAAAGCATGTCAAAAAACAAAACAGATGGCAACCAAGGTGAAAAAATATAAAACAATGCTATTTCCCCTTCACGGGGACCGTGTTCTCTCTATGGCCAGCATCTGTTTTTGCCATGAATGTTCAATGCAATGGTTCGAGCTGCTCACAATTTGACTGACTTTCCCAAACCTTGTCATTTAGACATGGAAAATGGGGTACCCCCATTACAATACCGTACTTACTCGCATAATGAATGCACTTTTCTTTCCTTGAAATTATGCGCAAAGTTGGGGGGGGGGGGTGCGTTTATTATGCAGGGTAAAATTTTGAACGATTTGTTTTTCCGCGGCCACCTCTAAAGAAAGCCGCAGTTTCGTCCGAAAGGCAAACCATCGATTGCGATAGCAAATGCGCAGAGAGCTATACAAACAAAGCAAGGATAGTAGTTCTATCGCCCGTATAAACTTCCAAAGTAATTTAACCAGCATGGTGTCAGCGCGCACAGGCAAACATGAACCAATCACACTCGATGACCGCGGACAATCCCTGTCGAAATGCTGGTGTGAGGAAACGCTTCAGCAACAGCGAGTGAAGTGACCTTCATGCCGTGTATCGCTTCAACGCAAACTGAGCGGCAATAACGGAGTACGCACAAAAGTATAAGCCGCCGTCGCACCTAGACTCAGCCTCCGACGCAGATCGTTTTCAAGATAAGGCGCGCGCGGCCGTGCAATGTGCAGTTGCTGTGCCGCCTCCCTCCCCTCCCAGCGGCGCCATGCACACGACGAAATACGGCGCGTTTCCTACCCGCTTTCTTCCCTCGAACGCGGGATAGAGCCGCAATCGTTGGCGCCGACTTCAAAAATGCACCTGGAGTGTCCATATGATTGCTACCGTAATAAAAGTAGGAGACACGTACAAATCGGCGTCCGATACAATCGTACCCACCAAATGCCATATCGGACGCCGAATCGTACTGTGTCTCTCCTACTTCACGGCAGCAAGTTCAGGGTGCGTTTACTACGCGGGAGAAATAGAAATTGAAATTTTGACGACGAAAGTTGGGGGTGCGTTCATTATGCGAGCACGTCCATTACACAAGTAAATATGGTATTTCACTTATTCAATCTGAAGGGCATAAATTCTCTTACATATATGTAGCATAGTAGCAGATAAAGCAAAGCACAGAAAAATCAGAGTAGTGCAATAAAAGTAACAGGGGCCACAGAGTATGTGGGTTTACATTCTTATAGTAATTGCTAGTGCTCTAGAAAATGCTTTGAACCAATGCATGAAACTAGATAGTTTAGGAGTTTGTTTCATGAGCTTGTAGCACAAGAAAAAAAATGTTAGTGCAATGAGGCAATTCGACAACAGGTACACCAGACATGCGGCAAATGTGGTTTTCATAACATATCCAATTGCAATGCAATTTTCAAACTCTATTATTTAGAAAACAAAACTGTAGATTAAAATGAGGTAAATACAGTATATACAGAACATTATTGCACCCCTTTTCCTGTACTGTGTCCCACTTGTTTGCACTGCTATTTATCATTCACGAAGTGCCAACTCGTCCAACAAAAAGAATTTATTCACAAGTGCTCTGCATTGTGTCCTTCTATAGAAAGCTGCCACAGTTTGCATTTTATATCAGCAATGCATGTTTATGAACTTAACGACTTACTCCTGCTTCATGAATGTATCTCTACGGAGAGCTGCTGGAAATCACCGATTCAGCAAGCCACTGTGGTAGCTCAGTGCCTATGGCGTTGCGGTGCTGAGCTGGAGGTCAAACATTTGATTCTGGCAGTCATGGTCACATTTCGATGAGGCCTCGTTGCAAGAACACTAGTGTACGCTTAGATTTAGATGCAGGTTTATGTAACTAAGGTCCAGTCCAAATATGTCATTAGAAACTATACAGCAGGTAAGAAATTATTTCCAAGAACTCTTTAGTGTGTGCTATGCAAAGTTCCTTCACATAGAACCCACAGCATGTTTCATGAAACAGCACAGAACTTCCACATGTTACATAGCCTTATAATTAAAAATAAAACGGCAGTACAAACCAAGGGGGCAGCCACAGTCTCATCCCGCACGGCTGCCCCTAATTCGTCAATACTGTCGGCAGGTAGCCGAGGAAGAACTGGAGGCACCGTCGACAAGGCAGGCTCATGCCTCATGCAGTACCTCATTCCTCAGCTGCTGCAGCTCATGCAGGACGTCCCTGTTCTGCTGCCACACCTCCAGCTGCACCCGCAGCAGCACCGCTGAAACACAAAAATATTTACTTCACAGCAGAAATGGTACATTTATGGCATATTTGGCTGTTTCAGAGCACACTGGTAAATGTAAAGTATCAGGACTTGTACAGGTCTCGGTGACAAAAATTCATAGGTATTTAAAGACTTTCAAGGGTGCTTCCAGCAATAGAAGGAGAGGTATTCTGTCTAATGGGGAGTACCGTATTTTGCGGTCTATAAGTCGCACCTTTGTATAACATTCACCCCCTCAAACCGGCAGCTTTTCCAGAAAAAAAACGTAAATAAGTCACACCCGGTGTATAAGACGCACCTCTTCGTTCGGTAAGCGATTTAAAAAAATCGTCACGTTTCTTTCCGTGAACGTGGGTCACGCGCAAGCGTAAGGGTGCTTCTAGTTCACTGTAGTAAGGGTACCATATATTTCCGCTCCAGGCGCATTTCTGCCGTCGTGGTTGCCGCGATGTTCCGTATAAAGTCCAAGGGCGATAAAGGGCGATAACATCGTCCTCGTGCACCATACTCTGTATGTGCGAGTGAAAGCGTCCGACGGTGAGCCGAATCGCGCACAAGGGAGGAAAGCGGGAAGGCGGTTTGTACGCTGGTAGCAACTGGGCAGTTTGCACAGCAGCGCGCGCTGTATCTCGACAGCGATCTGCAGATGCGACAAATTCGGGATCAGCCGACTCACGGTCGACCTGCCGCCGCTTGCGTTGCTGCTCCGTCCTCATCGCACGGTGCTCGGGAACTCGATCACGAGAACTTGGCACCTTGATAGCGCGCACAGAACACGCAGCAATTAAGTCAACCAGCGCGCATCGCATGGCCATAACATCGAATGCGTTTTCGACGGCAGTTTTCACGGAAAAACAAAAAAACGTACATAAGTCGCACCGTTCTATTCTAGCTACTCTAGAAATGGCATTACACATAATATGGTGAGATATTAAAGGAAAGTTACTTGAGAACTTCTAAGCCTCTAAGTTCTGTACAGTGATCTGGTGGTAGAGACCAGGGACTTATAAAAACAGGGGACTCAGTTAGGGTAGGCTGTCAACCCAATGTACAATAGAACCCAAAAGGCGTACCAAGGAGTTTGTGTTTTGGGGGATGCTCCTTCTAAAACACACTATTAAATTCACCTTCCAAACTTGCGTGTGACTAAGGATCAAAGCTCAGCATACGATGGGCCATTCTTCAGATCGTAGAAACTCTCTAAACTTCTTGCGAACATTTCAAACTTGAACTTGCCTTCCTGGAAGAGTTCTAGCACATAGCCTCTTTGATAATTACTTTTATAGGGGCCCTGCAGAGCCCTTTTCCAAGATTTGAGAAACGCATTCTGCTGTTGAGTGCACCGTTTTTCCAAGGAATACAATTTTTTAAAAATGTTTGAAAAGGCCTCATAAACGAAGGCATTCGGAGCATAATATTTACTTTCCCTATTACCCCTCAACTCATTGGTTCTCTTAAGCCGGGGCAGTGCCAGTAGCAATGACAGGCCTATCACACCTCACCTTTATTTTTTCGAAGGAAACTTATGGTAACTTTTCAAGATGGGAATCAGACAAAACTTTTAAGAATGATAAAGGAGTGGCGATGCATTGGCAATTGTCGATTACCCACTTGCTAATTCTCTCTAATAAATCTGACAGGGTATAAACACAAGTAATTTGTCACAAGAATTGACCACATAATGCCTACTGGAAGCTAGCCAGCATTTTAAAAATGGTGAGGAGCAGCCCTCTGGAAAGCTATCTTTAAGACTGCTTCTTAGCTACTCCCGCTACATGTAGAATGTGTTTGCTTGCCAAGATCAAGGGGTGGTTCAGTGCTGCTTTAATGCACCAATAGCAAGAATGTCTCGGTTTATTTTTCAGTGCCATCTGCTTTTAGAAATTCATTGCTCAGATAGGCCAAAACAAATGCCGATTTGTGCATATTGATCTGTACAGCAACGCATTGACAAGCTTTCCAGCCACATGCAAAATAAAAGTGCTACCACAGCCTACTTCCTAAGCTGACTCCAGCATATTCGATTCCATTCAAAGGTTGAAGCCTATAGATTTCTATGGGATTAACTTTTATTATACCAATCCTAAAATTAATTCAAACTTGACTGGTCATCGCACACGTGTTCGACCCTAATGGTGACCGCATTAGGTTCGAGAATCCTAAAAAGACCAGAGCTGGGCAGTTAAACACACTGAATGGTTATTTTATGGAAAGCTCACGGGGTGCAGGCAGGTCCAGTCGAGGTGAAGCAGCACGCCCCTCTTCATCATAGCCAGCTTCAATGCCTAAATAGAATGTTTATGCATGTACATTTATTTTTGAGCAACTATATTCTAAATCAACAATTCAGAAATTTTCAAGGCAAAGGTATAGTCATAAAAGAAAAAGTGGACTGTTTAACTAGCATGGATATTTAAAAAAAAGAAAAGAATGCAGCTACCTTAAAAAAAGTTCTCCAGTAAAAGAAAGAACATTTTGGTCCAATATACTCAACCATACACCACCATTTTTGGGGGACAGATAGAGAGCTATGCAAGAGGCAAGCACATGTCAACACAAGATTATATTAATCTAGAAGTGACTGAACGGTATCCTGGTAACCTTTGTTGCAGGCACTTCGACTTGCCACTTTAGCCTGATGCTGTCACCTGCTAGCTTCCTGGTCAGCCCAGTTAACAGAGCGACTGCTCTGTAAATGTAACCCTGCTCCGAGTTTGCCTTCCGCTTTCACATAAGCATGAGCATAAAAAAACAAAAAACACAAGCAATTACCCGACAGCTCCGTGTGTCCACAGCCGACTCGCATTCTGCCTTCTTGGCCCTCCTCTTTGCCTCGTCATAAGTGCCTTTGAACAAAGTAAAGATATTCAAAACAGATTATAATAGACACTAGAACGACAAGCAACCTGTTAAGCTGTGCAGGCTACATTCAACAGACAAATGTCATGAATAAGATATTTGTGACCTCTGTAAATGCCCACAGCAAACTGCGCAGACATTGTGAACAAGCTGGCACAGCTTTGATGACGTCAAAGGATCAGTGGTACAAGTTAACATAACTCAGGAACTGTAGAATGACACTAAAGAATTAGTTTGTCATTGTTTTTATATTGTTTGCAAGTTTTCAGTTGCACCCACCGGCCACCAACAGTCAGTGTTATGACACATCAGAGACAGTCAAGCACCTGCAAATCTCAATAAACAATGAATCATTTATTATTACAAGCCCCTTTCAACGCAAAAATGCAGATTGCATTTGGTATAACTTGGGATGGCAACATTCAAACTGGCCAAAAGGTGCAAGCCTCTTGGTGCACAGTTTTTAAAGTCAGATGTTTAACAAACTATGCAACCTTCTAAGGCAGTTTTATACCTGCAAGATATCAGCCATAAAATGACAAGAGTGCTGTTAACATTCAAGCCATTGCTAATTTTACAGATTTAGGCAATGCAAGCAAGGCGGGGGAAAATTATGCAACAATGGGGCTTGTCAACAATAATTGCAACATTTTCAACAGCTATACCAGAGTGCATCATACACAAAAAGGGAAGGGGGGGGGGGGGGCAAACGAACTCTGTTGGTCCTGACCACCGTGGTCTTAAAGGGACACTAAATAGAAAAGTACTTCTGCATGAGTAAATTACTGTTCAGTCTACACAAACAAAACAAAGTGCATGTTCTTTGGAGTTTGGTTGAAAAAGCGCTAGTATTCATGGTGCACGTCATCCAAGTAGCAAAACAAAGTAATGAGCCAACTTTTTATTTGTTCTAATTGTCAAGATGTTAATTTGGGAGTTGAGCATCATAAGCGACACCAAAAGAAGCCGTTTCCAGCGAGGAACACATTGTGTGCTTATTTTTTCCAGCAATGAACCCCCAACCCCATGAAATTTGAAAAAGATAATGTGCATGGAATTGCAGGGCCCTGAAATTGTCTTAGTGGGTAAGCAAGCTGGCCCTGTCATTGATAATAACTTAAATATTCTTTACACAATGCACCAACAGCTCCCCGATATTATCAAATACCAACATAAAAGAAATGCACTGCTCCGAGTGGTTAGCCTGCGACGAGCAGTTTACGTTCCCGCGTGCCTCATAATCAGAACTGGTTTTGGCACGTAAAACCCCAGAAAGAAGAACAGTTAACCTTCCCCGCTGAGACTTTTGGATGGCACAGCAACCTTTTGCACACGGGTGCATTGACGCATGGCAGTTTTCATACTTGCAGGCTTCTCTCCACGAGAAAAATAAACATGATGTGGACCTTGCTAGAAGCATGTCACTCTAATATATCATACAACTTCCTTATCAACACCCAAACAGATAGATGACTAAATTATAAGAGTTAGCTATAACTAATTAGGCGCCAAGGCCTCATAAATTACTGGCCATTTCTCAACTGGACTCCGAATAACATGCACTTGGTTTTATTTGTGTAAAATTATCTGTGTATTTATAAAGCTTGTTACATAACAGCTGGGACACTATATTTACCATCAGGGTTTTTTTGTTACAGAGGATTGTGGTCACAGGTACAAGGATTAGGTACAACACAATGTCATTCCTACTTATCCAATGTTAGTTGTTGCAATATTACGAGAAAAAAGAACCGTACTAATGCAACACAATATTAGGTCAAAACAAAAGGAAAGCATGGTACAGTTATTGGTACATTTAGCATAAGAGCACTTAATACAGCCATGAGATAGTGAAAGGGCTACAACAATACATTGCAGTTACTGCCCTCATCAACTCGTGATCTTGAACTTGAGCTGTTTGGAACAGATGACAATAATACTCTTTTGATTTACGTGGTATATAGAAGTTCAAGGTACAAGTTCAACAGTCGGTTAAGGTAGCCGAGCATAAGGTTAGCCGTGATATGTACGTCAAACTTATACAGGGTGCTGAATAATTTCGCTGCGCCCGTTCGAAACAAGGTTTTGCACTCATCACTGCACTGTTCTTGCTCAAATTTTGCAGAACGATCACATTTTGGGGTAACCTTCATTGAGTATGACACTTACCCCAATTAATTGCCTGGTGTTTTTAGAAAAAAAAAGTGAAAACTTGCCTTGTGGGGATGTGACCTGCTGCAACGAGAGCACTAGCATAAACTTGTGTCGCTGCCTGCTGGCAGCGGCAGAAAGCAGCTGGTCTGGGAGGTTTGCCACATGTTCCAGGAGCAGGCAACATGCGGCAAACCTCCCTGACCAGCTGATTACGAAACTTAACACCCATGAATTTTGTATACGTAATGAAATGTCGGTCTCACGAAGAACAAAAATCGTCTGTGTGGAAACGCGACTCTCACGATTAAGCAATTGGTGCACAAGTTTACTGCAATTGGTGCAGAACTATTACTACTGATGTAAACCACCTCGTGACTTGCCGAGAAGCGTGTTGACACTGCTGCACATTATCTCATAATTTCTGCCTAAGGAAGCTAGCATGACATCATAATCGCCGCGCGTATAAGGAGCCATTCTGCGCCTAGTCCGCGCCGAGTACGGGGGCACGCTGCAATTGAGAAGTTTGTTTTCTATGCACCGAATCTGTTTTAGAGATTTTGCTAAAGATCCATTGTGTGCCACAAGCGCTCCGCTATTTACATGCGCCGTTTGATTCATGTGGTCGATCCACTGCATAAGGCTGGAGCTTTCTGTGCAAGCATACGAAATCGGTGGTTTCATTAGAGCACGTATCCTTTTGCATGAGGTACAATTAAGCTCGTCTCTCATGGAGAGCAAAGCTAGCGGAAGCCGCTGAATGTTTACGCTAAGTTGTGAACAACACATGGCTGAAGCAAAGTGTTACATGCTGGTCTCATATTGTGGAACTAACACGCACCACTCGTACGGGACGAACAGGGAGCCATTAGAAGACGCCGAGCACTAAATAAGTCTCTTAGATGATTTTTCAGGTGCTTTAATGTTCGCATAGAATCCACATGGCTTTGTTTGGCACCGCCGCAGCAGTGACGTGGTAATTTCTCGCGAAAGCGGCTAATTTATTTCCTGGCGGGCATGGTTGCGTGTAGACTCCGCTGCTCTAAACGATGCTTGTGGCCGGGTAACACGTGCCTAGATCCCCGACAGACCTCATTCAAGATCTATAGTGTAGCTATATCGCGCAAGTCGTGCATGAAATCTACGCCCAACGTCTTTCTGTGTATCAAAAAAGCGGTCTAGTCAATACCATTCCGGAGTATATAACATACGCGCATGATTGAACTCATCTCGAGCGCACGTAGTATGCGACCGATCGCCTAGCCACACGTGCGCTCGCTGCATATTTGGCACGCGCCATTAACTACGCAAATACTCGCACACGACGTTGACCCGTAGATGAGAATGCACATAAGGTACAATCACGACAAGAAAACTCTCGTATGGAAAAAAATGCATACTCACGCACACGTTGACTTCGGTCTCTGCGGTTACCACGTTGCGGACAAGGCAAAGCTTTCGTCGATGGCGATGGCGCAAATTCCGGCACGAAAGG
Organism: Dermacentor silvarum; assembly: GCF_013339745.2. Taxonomy (NCBI): domain Eukaryota; kingdom Metazoa; phylum Arthropoda; class Arachnida; order Ixodida; family Ixodidae; genus Dermacentor; species Dermacentor silvarum. Next base: position 103,510,198 of record NC_051158.1, on the reverse strand, counting down.
AGAGAGAGGAATTCGAGGACCCGACGCTCTTTTCTTTTTTTTTTTCTTTTTTTGCGCCACCTCTCGAATCGCCAGTACAAAAGTACATTATTATTTCATTAATTACGGCGCATGATACGCAATAAAAACAAGCATACCGGGAAGCGCGTTCAAGTCGCGCGGGTAGCACCAGAATCATTGAATGAAAAAAACGAAAAAAAAGAAAATGTATATTAATGTTTGTATAAATCCGATGCGCAATCCAGCTTTCCGTGGCTGTAGAGTGTACTAGTGGCTGCTTCGTTACGGTTTGCAGGTGGTGTAGGTGAATCGAACGTAGAATCGAACATACCTTTGAGACGTTCGATTCACCTTTATTAACAGCTCATTCGTTTCAGCGGTGCAGCAATGATACGGTGGCTAGAAGGCCAATGGCGCCTTTGAACATTATGAGAAACCCGCCGTTCGTTTCAAAATGCACAGGAAAGGTGCAGGGCTGGTTCGCGATTTTGCTGCACCTTTGCTACGGTCGGTGCCGACTTGGTGCAGTCGTGCAGGTCCTAGAATGTACACACCTTATATTCTAATACACCGTGGTACAGGTGCGTAGCAGCAGCGCAGCAGATGACACAGCACACATGCACAAGCGCCGTTAAAATCCAGCTCACGGGTATCTGCCGTGTCTAGGCAAGTGCGGGTATGTTAACGTCTCTGAAGCCGATTACACCAGCAGCGCAAGACCTATTTAACGCACGCCGTGCACATTGGTCGGACAAAACACACACCTGCACCGGGTCTGCACCTCGGTATTCGTTTCTTCTGCCGCGCTGTGCCTGCGCTGCAGAAATCGAGCTGCATAATTTCTGAACTTTCCGTGAATCGGTGCGCAAACTGGTTCACAGTGGTGCAGGCGAATCGAACGGGCCTTTAAAAAATGCGTTCGATTCTTGGAGGAAGGAAAAAAATGTTTGGAGTAGGGATAGTAGTTTTATCGGCTGCGTGAAGTTGGACGCATTCACTTACTAAGTGAATTAACAAGCGTGGTGTCAGCGCGCACAAGCACACATGAATAGATCACACTCGATGACCGCAGACAACCACTGTCTAAACGCTGGCAGCAAGCGCAGCGAGCGAAGGTTCGTGCGGTTTATCGCTTCAACGGAAAACTGAGCGGCCGAATGCACAGCGCAATTACAAAGGTCAGAGCCGTTTGGAGGTCACTTGCAAGATACGGCGTGCGCGACAACACCGGCAGCCCGTACCGGCGCAAACATAATAAAGAAGCAAGCGCAAAGCGCAAAGTACATGAACGCATTTGTTGGCAGAGTAGAAGCCACCACCCCCCTCCCCCCTCTCCCGCGCTTCCTTCCCGCTTTGCTCCTTTCGCGTGGGAGATTGCGTCGCCAGATTCCCTTGCGCCCGGTTGCAAGATTTTATCGCCCTTGGAATTTATACGGAACCTCACGCCGACGACGACGGCAGAAATCTGCTTGAAGTGTCCATATAATTGCTATTGCAATAAAAACTTCCTTCATGAAGGAAGAAATTGTTCTTCCAGGAAAAAAATTTTCTTCCTCCATGATTCGATTCGATTCGGCTCATGCGTTGGCAGGTCGACTGCTCCTTGCTGTGACCGACTGCCCCACTGCACTGCTGCTGTCCACGCTTTCGACTCGCCGTCGTCTTGCATTTTTTGGCACTGGCTACAGCGTTGCGGTTTCGGCATCTGACTCGTCCCTCTCGCTCATCATGCCCTCCAAGTGGAGGAAATGTCGAGTCGTAAGAAAGGAATACAACAAGATAATGAATGAGCTAGGACTCGCGCAGCTTGATGGCCTTCCTTGTCCAATGACGAAGCTGCAAGCTTCACCTCTGCAGACAGTTCTAGTGTAGAGCGACTTTAGCCTCCGAAGCCGGGAACCAGCCGACAATCGCGAAGTTCAATTCACACGGATGACGGTGGTGAGCCTCCGTTCAAACGGTTGAATGAGCAGTCGAGAAGCGAAGCCTTTGTCGACGACGTCTGCACACAAGAAGCTCCTTTTGTAGAATTCCAATCAGATAGTGCAGGTACGTGCTCATGTGAGCACAGCGACTCTGATAGCACCTCAAGTGACAAAGGACGTCCCCAAGGTAGCGATTCAAGTGATGAGTCTGATGACTTCCTTGCTTCAGACAGCTTCACTGGGCCAGATGAGGGAATAGCCTTCACTTGTAGTCCAACGCTCTCTCATGTACTTTCCGAACAACTGTCTGCAAGTGAAGAGCTTGCTGTAATTGCTTCCAAACATAATATGACGCATGCATGCATTAACGATGTCCTCGATTTCTGCCGGCGAAGAGGCATCTCTGACCTTCCAAAAGATGCTAGGACAGTTTTGAAAACTGAGCGCAAAGCTCAGGTGGAGCAAAACGGTTCATTTGTGCACTTTGGCCTTGCAGAAGAAATTCGTCAAGTGTTGCAGCCGGGGCAAGTAGTTCCAAGTGAACTGAAGCTACAAGGCAACATTGACTTTACAAAAGTAGCCAGCTTGCCTTTTGGTTCATTTTGTGCCGTATAAAAATTGTGGAGGCATCACCGCCATTTGTTGACAGTGTGTACGGTGGTGCAGGGAAGCCGCCATGTCTGCAGGATTACCTAGAGCCATATGTGCAAGAAGTCTCCGACCTAACCTCTGAGGTGTTAAGCATAGGAGATGAATGTTCGGGTGAGCATTGGAGCCATGGTTTGCGATGCTCCTGCAAGGAGCTACGTCAAATGTATTGTTGGCCACACTGGCTATTCTGCGTGGGAGCAATGCTACCAAAAAGGGCAGCTCATTGAAAACAGGGTGACATTTCCCAAAGTTCATGCAGCAGCACGGACGAATGCATCATTTCGATCTCAAGAGAATAAGCGCCACCATTCTGGTGTTTTCCAGTGATAAGTGCCCTGTTTGTGCTAGTTTAATATATTCTTAAAACTGACTCAAATATATTCTCAATTCATTTCTGTAATTGGTATGCTTTAAATAGAGCTGCTTTGTTTTAGAACAGAAACCAGCATAAAATCCAGGAGGACAGAAAATAAGTGACAGAACAAGAGTTAGACTTGGAGATATTAGTTGATCTTCACAATGCCCCAACATGGCATTTTTGACACACAAGAGTTCGGTAGCTCAAAATGCTGATATAAGTGTGGGAAAGTTTGCGAAAATCAAGCTAGTGTCTTCGACACACTGAACCATAGTTTAAATTGTAGGTCGCTCAGATAGTCAATTTATAATTAATTACTAATTTATAAAGACTTTTTTTCAGGTGGGGGGAGGATACAAATGTACTTTCTAGGTTACAAAGTTCAAGTTGTTTCTTGACCTTTTTTTATTATTTGTTTGTTTTTGTTTTCTTTTAGCAAAATGGGTTTTAGGCTTTCTAGGGTTATTCAAAGGATATATCGCAACTAAATGTTTTGTATGTGTGTGATCCCTTCAGCCACATCTGACCTTAACAAGGTTTCATATGTTATTCTAAATGTCTGCACTCGCCTAAACAAGGTTCAGATGTTATTATAAATGTTTGCATTATTATCAGTGCGAAAAACAGATGTCATGCTTGAATGTCGGGAGCTGTGTTTTTTAATTAGCACATTTCCAGAAGCTCACTTTCAAGAGTTGTACATGCCTTTGCCATCTCATGCACATAATCAAAACTGGAGGTATAGCTGCATTCACAAGAATGAAAGAATAAATGGCCACCTGTGTGCCCATGTGCAGCAAAGAGCAACGTTCACGCATTCTATCATTGATGCGCTTATCAATGGATGTGAACCCTGCCACATGTAAAAGGGCTCTGCAAATTATTTCTGTGGCATGTGAACTCTGTGGCATATTTAGTCATGTAGCCACCCTTGAATTGGTTTCCAATATGGCTACAGAAGCCATCAAGCTTGCTGTGTGCTGAAAACAGTCGATTCACATTGGGCCCCTTCTCTACTTTCTTGTGCAAAAATGCACAAATATTAGATTATTTCGTTGTTTATTCTTCTCTGTTGTGATCACCTTGGCGTGCATACTGCTGCCCATCTCATTTTTTTTCACACTCACTGTGCCACCACATCAGTGGCACTACGGAGATGCCCATCAGCTTCCAGGCAACAAATTCCTTGCTGACAGCTCTATTCATTTGAGTGAATGCAGCACTCTTTCAAGGCATTAATAACAACACGCCTAATGCTTGAAAAATGAGCTGCAGTGATGTGCAGCGATGTAGTTCTGCCTAGATTGCAACATATTTGGGGCTAAGCCTGACAGTGACTACACAATAGAGCAGGTTGGTCATCATTCAGTACCTTGCCTGTCTAAGCCTCGCATCTTAATGGCAGCAGCCCTGGCTGCTTATACACATATGGAAAGCTAGCGTGAACACAGTATATAAATCTGCATCTATGCATGCAGCATGCACATTGTCACTGGAGCAGCCTTTTGGTGTGCTGCTAGCACAATGGAAGCACCACATTAATCCACACTCAATTTTACATTATCTCAAGCTGTGCCATGGAACATGAGACATGGCACGATTACTGCATCTGTGATGCGTCATGGCATGTCCTTATAGTTGTCATGCACATGTCATCTTCGACATGATGCCCCTTATGAATGAAGCATCAGCTTAACCACTGCCTTGCAGTATAGCATAGGGACCCTAAAGACCAAAACTAAGTCATGTTAGACGGACTTAGGTTGACTTTTACTGCAGAATATAAAGGCCAAATGGCTTTTTTTTTCTTTTTTAGTGTCGTACTGGTGCATCAATGTGGTAGTATGAAAGATTTCAGTGTGTTCCCTCATATTCAGGATGTTTTAAGACAGGGGAAGTACTTAAAAGTTCCTAAGATTATTCTTTCGCTTCTTTAGAATGAAGTCATTCTTGACCAAATAAACAAGTAGACCCGAGTAGGTCTTGTCAAAATTCAAGACATCACCGTGAGCCTGGTGCTAGAACTTCACCGCCGCACTACCACTCATCTTCCAATTTTGTTTCTTCTCGGACTTGCCAGCTGCCTCTTACGTTAACAGTAGCCATTTTGCTATTGCAGTGCATAATTTACTAATACAGCCTAACTTGGTAGTCCCCTTTAGCACACCTATAACGTAAAGTGCAAAATTGCTGTTACAGTTGTACCTTATCTGAGGTGAGTACATCTTTATGAAAACAGTCACCAGAACCATGAGAATTTTCCTGTGTGGATTGGCATGGGAGATAATGACGATTTGGTTAGAGTGAATGCAATAGCCACTCGGGCTTGCATTTCTTAGGTCTAGTTACAATCACTACCACAAAGTGTACGTTAATTGCAAACACCTACTGCACGTCCTTCAAGCAACTAGTAGGAGGATTCTCACACATAACTTGTACACTGTAAACAGTTTAGAATATCTGCATAAGAAAGAACAGCTGATGTTTGGTGTGGCAATTAACATGATGAAACAGCACTGAAGATGAACACAAAAGAAGAAACAGATAATGCTGTGAGCTTTGGAGACTGTTGCACAGAAACAACATATCAGACAAGCAGGCACAACCATGCCGGCACCTTTTGCAAGGCTAACATCGTCTTTGTATATTAATAAAACACTGACTCACACTAACACTCGCTCGCTCATGCAGCATTGCGCAATCCGCCATCTAGCTCACCGTATCCACAGCAAACTAAATTTAAAAATTTTTTATCACTACCACAAAGTGTATGTTAATTGCAAACACCTACTGCACTTCCTTCAAGCAACTGGTAGCAGGATTCTCACACATAACTTGTACACTGCAAACAGTTTAGAATGTATACATAAGTAGGAACAGCTGATAGGAACAGCTGAACAGCTGAAGACAAACACAAAAGAAGAAGCAGATAATGCGATGACTATAAACTAAAGTTTATTAGAAATGTGTGTGCCATTTCATCAGGTTACAACATGAACTTTCCAGTTGTCATTATTTTTGCAGATTTCAAGCTGTTTGCAGTGCTAAAGATGAACACCACACGAAGAAACAACAAGCTTTTTAATAAACTGTAGTTCACATAAAAGGGCATTTAGAAGCCTAGTTGGTGCATAGGAAACATGATTTAAGAACCCTCCCCCCCCCCCCCCCCCCAAGAAAAAGCAGACATGGCACGGAAGAAAGGTTAGACAAGGAACAAGCGCTTTGGGGGTTCAGAGTTGTGACTACATATGTGTCAGATGGTACAACATTTAGGAAAAAGGCCTTCTGATATATAATTTCCATGGAAGTTTACATTGCCTTTCGGTATGTATAACACTGAAAATACTACTCGATCCCGCCAGCAATGGCCACAATGCAATGAATGTGGGCAAAATGCAAAATAATGGTTGTGTATAATGCCCTTTGGCTGCATGTTGGACTCCCAGGAGGTTGTCACCTTTACTTGGGAGTGTGGAGAGTTGCGTGCATGCGCTACTCTCGATGGAGGAGAGACATGACTGGCGGCACAGCAAACGAGGATTTAATATGTACAGGAGTGGTAGAAGCACGCAACACACAACACTGAAACTGAAGCTCAAAACTAAGGGCACGCCAAACTAAACACATAACTTCACCAAAATGCTTACTTAATATAAAATATCAAGCTCTGACTACATGCAAAACTACCAGAAAATATTCGATTTCAGTTTCGGAGCCTAGCTCAGCCTTAAAGTCTCTAGGTCAGTCCTAGCCTTTGTTCTTAAAAGTCTGACCACCCTGGCCCCGGCCTAGCTGCGTCGATATCAAAAACGTGTACTCTTACGGGCCGCCGACTTGACGTTCCTCACGTCGGGTCCAAGTCGTGTTCATTCGGGTGTTGTTGCTGCCGTAGGTGCTGACGACTCGCGTTGTCTCTTTTTCGGCGGTGAGCTCGTCGGTTCGTCGGTGATGAGCTCGTCAGCGATGACGCTCGGCGTTGCTTAGGCCCACCTGCCTAGGCCTAGCGTCGGGATGCGTCGCAACTTCTTCAGGAGTGCCGACGTGTCATCCCGAGGAGATTAGAACGTGCCGGTCTGCCACAGAAGGGGGATCCTCTCTGGGCTGCCTGGTCCTGCCGTGAGAAGCTGCAGCCCGTCCAGGAGCCTCGCCCGAACTTGCCGAGGTCTACGGCCACACCTTGGACGGCCGGCGTCGCGGACTCAACCATACCCCCAAGTCTCCCGTCGCCAGAGCGGAGCTGGAGATGCGACCTTCCTGACCCGGTGCCACGTTGAAACTCAACGGACAGCGCCGTTCATCTCTCGACTATGCCTCGGTTCGCGCGCCTCGCGCGCTCGCGCCGTTCGGAACCCCGTGTTTCTCGTGCTCCTTTTCTTTTTCGCGCCATCGGCGGCCTCTTACATATGACATGGGTCCCCTTTTTGAGAGTTTTTTTTCCAAAAAACTGCTTACTCCTGATCTGTGGGGGGAGGGGGTGACGTTCGGTTGGTGACTGTGACTCCTCGCAGTGACATTGGTGCCGGTTCGTGTGAAGACTTGATGCAGTACACAACACCACCACACACTTCACCGCACAATTCACCAGTTGCACTGTTCACCACGTTTAAGCGTGTACTTTATGCACATTTCATCACCTAATGCACTTCACTCAACTGTTCACAATGTTCACTATCTAATGTTCTGAAACACTCTCACGTGAATAAACTTTGGGCCTAGACATATTTTACAATACTTCACATGCCCTAGATGTGCGTAGGTACTGTTAGTGTTTTCCTTTCTATACACATTTCTGAATCCCGCGTTGTTCCGCATGCCATTCCTAAATGTTTTTCCTTTTGGTTCTGACCATTACGTCAGCCCTATTTTTTCCATCTCTTGCGAATCTTTTTCCTACCCTTACGCGTTACATGTCTAGGGCTATACGGGTATATATATCTCCTTCGTCCTTTTTCTCGGAGTCCAAATGTCCCATCATGTCTAGCGCCTGGACTTAACGTCTCTTATCGATCTCCTATCTTTCTGAAGTGAAACCACTTCTTCCACTCTCTTCCGCTCTTCGGGTATATACACCTCGATCGGGATGTTGTCCATCCTCTTATCCCGGTTAACCTGAACCAAGGGCTCTCCGATCGTGAGCTTCTTTACGGCGTCATGGGCTCTATCTTGTCTGCCTGTGTCCTTCCCTTCAGCAATCGTGCACATACTCATATTCTCGTTTTTCCCCTTAGCCATAGTCTTTTGACATACGTCACATGACCTGACGTATCTCCTCACGTCGCTCTCTACCCCGATCCAAAAGAAATCTGTTATTTTTTATAAAGTGTCTCTTATTCCCTGGTGGCCTGCCGTTACGTTATCGTGCCCTAATTTCAGTACTCTATCTCTCAGTTCTTTGGGGACCATCAACTGTAATACTTCCCTACCTGAACTGAATATTCATTTCCGGTACAATAAATCATTCTTCTTTATAAACTCTGCTACTGTCCGACACTTTTTCCTTTGTACCCGTTCCCCTATCTTCTGTACGCACTTGTGCAATGATTCGTCTTTCTCCTGTAATTCCTTGAACTCAGCGACCGTTATGCTCAACCCTTTAATGTTCGTGACCGGTAATGGTTTTAAGGGCTTAGTACTCTTACTCCTGGCTCGCGTCTGTACTGCCGCTGCTACCTCTACCTCAGGTGACTCCTCTTCTAGCGTTTCCGGCTTTTCTCTCTTCTCTAAATCTTCTGTCCTCTGCCAATTAGGGTCTGGGTCATCCGCCCTTCTCATCCCTGATACATTCCCCAAAATCAAGTCAAACAGAGGATCTTCTACACACCTAGCTGTGACCAATACCGTAAAAAATGGTGTCGAAACTTGAATTTGCGCCTCTGGCAAATATTTAACGGACCTGTCCGCCAAAATGACTGGTTTGAAATAGCCGGTCATGTTCTCTGACGGTACCAGACTTTCCTTAACCAATACTGTGTTCGCCCCCATGTCTCTCAAAACTGTGGCCCTGCGTCCTTGAACTTCTCCCTCCACCACGGGCATGTTCTGTTCTCTCGGCTCACCCTCTTTACCTTTCATCATACATGCAGCTTTGTCTGCGTATCCTGATCTGCATTCGTGCGCTCCATGCCCTCTCTTTTGACATAGCTGGCAAACCACTGGTGGACCACGTCTACTATCCTTCACCCGACAGTTCATTGCTATATGTCCCAGCCGGTTACAAAGGAAACATCTTTGTGGCGTCCCTTGCCTGTTCGTTGGACCCGGATTCCTCGTCTCACCTGCAGCTGCCATCGGCGCATCCTTGCCACTCTTTCCTAAACTTCTTAGACCCTGCGCCTCTACAAACTGATCTGAGTGCGCTGCCATCTCCTCCACTGTTTTTAATTTCCTCTCCTTGAGGAATACCGCCAGACTGTCGCTGCACCTGGCGGGAAATTGCTCTCCTACGACCTTGTCCCACACCCCTTCATATGTCTTGTTGGCCTCCGATAACTCCATCCATCTCTCAAAGTAGTTTGTTAATCTACATGCTGTTTTCCAGTTTCCGCGTCTTCCGGCCTGCATGACCTGAACTTTTCGCGGAAACCCTCAGCGGTTAGGCGGAATCTTTGCAATAAAGTGTTTTTTACTTTATCGTAGTCTAGACTCTCTTCGGCGGGCATCCGTCCGAACACACTCAAAGCCTCACCAACTAGACACAGGCTTAAGGCGTTAGCCCACTCGTTCCTTGCCCAGCCTTGCCCGACTGCTTTTCTCTCATCGCGATACGAATACGCATCTAAATCACCTCTGCGCTCATCAAACGGAGCCATCAACTTCCTGGGGCAAATCTGTTTTGGCCTGGGCGAAGTAGAGTCGGATGACGCCGACCTGGGGGAAATCGACCCCTCGCGAGACCTGGCGTTCATCTCTGCCAGTTTTACCTTAAGTTCCAAAATTTATTTTTCGCTTTTATGCTCTTTTTCCTTCTCTTGTTGCGTGTATTCAAAAAACGCCATCGTCTCCTCCTTCGACATATTCAAATCCTTCGCTATCGCCGCCAAACGCTCCCACTCCATCTTTACAACTCCCGAGTATCGGTGACTGGGCCCTATCAATCCTGGCAGGCTCGCCAATATTTGTCACCTTTACTTGGGAGTGTGGAGAGTTGCGTGCATGCGCTACTCTCGATGGAGGAGAGACACGACTGGCGGCACAGCAAACGAGGATTTAATATGTACAGGAGTGGTAGAAGCACGCAACACACAACACTGAAACTGAAACTCAAAACTAAGGGCACGCCAAACTAAACACATAACTTCACCAAAATGCTTACTTAATATAAAATATCAAGCTCTGACTACATGCAAAACTACCAGAAAATATTCGATTTCAGTTTCGGAGCCTAGCTCAGCCTTAAAGTCTCTAGGTCAGACCTAGCCTTTGTTCTTAAAAGTCTGACCACCCTGGCCCCGGCCTAGCTGCGTCGATATCAAAAACGTGTACTCTTACGGGCCGCCGACTTGACGTTCCTCACGTCGGGTCCAAGTCGTGTTCATTCGGGTGTTGTGGCTGCCGTAGGTGCTGACGACTCGCGTTGTCTCTTTTTCGGCGGTGAGCTCGTCGGTTCGTCGGTGATGAGCTCGTCAGCT